>NW_011889035.1:1434301-1446525 GCF_000151845.1 Pteropus vampyrus | reverse complement strand
AGTAAGCTGTTATTTATTGAGCCCTTTCCCTAGCCAGGTGAAAGTTAGTCCTATATCTTTGGGCACCTAACCTGTGTTAGGTACTGTGTTCCTGCTCTCTATTCTTCCATCCTCTCCTCTTCCTCTTCCTCTTCCTCTTCCTCTTCCTCTTCCTCTTCCTCTCCCTCTCCTCTCTCCTCTCTCCTCTCCTCTCTCCTCTCTACTCTCTCCTCTCCTCTCCTCTCCCCTCCCCTCTCCTCCCCTCTCCTCCCCTTCCCTCTCCTCTTTCCTCTTTATAGCCTTGAGGATAATGCAACCAGTATAATCAGAGTGGGGCAGTTCACTTTCTCTTCTTTTTCTTTGTCCTAGCATCTGATTAATGCAAGTCAGCATTAAATTATGGGGACGTTGTTACTGTCCTTGAGTGGAGCATAAATGTAAGAACCATAACCCTGACACTAAGCTGTAGTGCTCTGTCAGGTCGAAGAGTCCAACCCTCCCCCAGCCCCCAAAACTAAAGGAGATCTATTTTGGTGGTAGGAGCCATTCTATGGATGGGGAGATCAAAGGCCACTAAGGTTAATGTATTCACATGATGTTTTTAGTAAGGATATGCCTCCCATTTGTTTGCTGTTTATAATTCACTTAGTAAATATTGAGTATCTACTATGTGCCAAGCACTGAGAATATGAGAGAGCGAGATAGACATGGAGATCACCGGACCACTCTCTCTGCTGTGTCCCATCTCTAACATGGGGTAACTTATACAGCAATAAACATTTACTGAGTTTCTGCACTGCACCAGGGCACATCTTCTAACCAAGACTACTGCACACAATGGGAGATTCCCCAAAGGGAAGTTCGATACTCGGAGAAAGGAAGTTTGGATGCAGTCCAGCCAAAAACCAACAGCTGTTCACTCCTGGCCCTTGTCACACTGCTACCCTACCATTTTCTTAGGGGTTCTTAAGCCAGTATTTCCTCACAGCCCGTGGAATAAAGTTGAAACTTCTGCCTGCCTCCCTAGGCTCATCGCCTGTTGCTCATTACTAACAAACAGACAAACAAACAAACCCTTCCTCATCGCTACATCAACCTACCTGTGGATCCTTGAATATATCAAGCTCTCACACACCTGTGAGCCTTTGCAAAGGCATTCATTAGTATTTGCCTTCCTCTTGGGCAGTTTCTATTCATCTTTAAAGCTTCTGCTTAAGCCATCTATTCTGAGATCTTTTCCTGATACTGCCTCCTACACATCCCAATCCTGGTCAGAATGAGAGGTCCCTCTTCAGTGCTGCCAGAGAATTTGCAATTTTCTGTGTCAGAGTGGTTACCACACTGTATGGTGATTGTCTAGATCCTAGACAGCCCATGAGAATCTTGGGGCAGATGTCTGGTTTTATTCACCTTTGCATCCCTTCCATGAGTAGTCTGGCAAATACTTGATGTATATTTGATGGCTGGGTGGCTTGAAGAATAAATGAATAGATGAATGAATTAGGGGCAGGACCACATCCTCTGCATCTGTTTGCTTTCACTGAGAGCCTTTTGGACTGTGGCAAACCCTGTGATCACACAACTGCTTCTGGCACTACCATCTTGGTTCACTTTTCTTTCAGCATACCTGGGAGTTCGTGTTATTCAATGATTTTGGGCATGTTTACCAAATCTTAAAGGCAGAGATAGAGGTGAGGAAGGAAGTAGGTGTGGTTTTCTGCTGGTGCTCCTGTAACCTAGGCAATAGAATCATCCATCATAGAATTTTAGAACTGAAAGAAGCCTTAGGGATCACTGTGACAAAGGAGTGGCTAGCTCCAAGCACTACCACATCTTTCCATGAGTTCACAATGTCCTACATCTGTAATCTTTAGGGCATGACTGGCTAGTAGGAAGGGGACCCAGATTTGTGTCTAGATCTGCCTAATGGGGAGTCTCTGCTCTCAGGTAAGTGACAAGCTTCTGGGGCTGATGATGGAGCTTACCTCTGGTGGGCAACAGACACTAGGGTATCTGGCCTGAGCTGAGACAATCAGTCATTGGTGATGGAGGTGTCAAAGATAGAGTAAGTAGTGTCGCCGTATGTGGGTGAAGCACCGTAATGAGAAATCAATGTGGCTAAAATTTGAGAATCCTGTGGGCAGCTGGTATTAGGGTGTTTCTCAGAGGCCTGGGCTAGGGTTTGAGGAAAGGGCTCAGGTCCTAAGAGGACATGGTAGTGTGCCCAAATGGGAACCTGGTGAAATGAAGTGAGATGAGGAAATTTACCCTCAGAAACTTAGTGGAAGCCCTGCTGCGCCAGATCTAAATCAGAATTGGACAAATCACACACACACACACACACACACACATACACACACACACACACACACACACAAATTATAACCATTTATTAGGTAGATACATTATACCAGACTTTATGCTAAGCCATTTTTATATAAACTGTCTCAGTTCATTCTCACAACAACCTTATTCTCATTTTATGAATGAAGAAACTGAGCCTGAAGATGCTGAAAAACATGTGCAAGGTCATTCAGTTGGTAAATGGCAGAGTGGGGATTTGACCTAGATCTGCCCAACCTCAAGCCACCATAGACCATTTCTCCTCAATTCATCCTCCGACAATCCCTAGTCTACCTTATCAGTTTAAGGTAGTCCAGTTACAGATTTTTATTGCTGCTTATTTTATTGTCACAGTAAAAAAAATAAAAACAACAACAACAAAAAAACTAGCTCTGAGCAGGGTTGGAAAATAATTAGTGCTGTTGCAATGTGTGGAGTATCATCCAAGACCTTCCTACGGCTGCCTCAGCTAATGCATTGCCAAGGCCTGACCCACCTGCTTCAGAGCATCTTTCCTCCACAGCCCAGCCCCCAGTCCTACCGCTCCCCTCACTGGCTAGTACCAGCTGCTCCACGCCTGAGGCCCATTGTGGGCTAATGGGGTTGACATTTTTAGTGAAGTCCCAGGGAAAGTCCTGGAAGTGTCCAGGCCTTGTGGTTTTGTTCTTGGCTTCATGGAGTCCTCTGGGAACTGCGTTATCTGCCAGGGAGGCTCAGTCATTCTGGTGAGTCACGGGCCTCGAGGCAGGGCCAGATCCACGCAACATCTGCCTTTGCGTTATCCTCAGAGCATCTCAGGCTGCTGTGAAGTTGAGAGGCCTTCAGGAAGCTGCCTGGGGAGAACCCAGGCAGTCTAAGGGTGATAAGGAGTTTCTGGAGGAAAGTCCCTCTGCCCTTCCTGCTTCCTACACTCCTGAAAATACCCTCAGGGACCTGGGGCAGTGATTTTACAAACTTATTTCAAATGTCTTAAAGATATTTTCCAAATGAAATCGTGTGCAATACCTCACACACAAAACAGGGGAGAACCCATGCTGGGCCAGAACCCTGTTTCTGATTGTCACATCATAAGCTGATGAGGCTGCCACTTCGACTCGCCAATTGCCACCATACATGTGGGGATTGGTGCAGAAGGGGAGGACTCCACAGCTCTTCTCAGTGAATCTATAATACACTTCTTCCTGTTATAGATGTGCTCACTCAGCTGTTTGGGAATCCTGCTGTCATCTACTCTTCCCAGGGGACTCAACCTGCTTTAGTTCCTCATTTGGGGAGAGGCAGGAAGTCTGGGAAACATAACCTGGCGGTAGGGCCAGGTGCAACTAGAAAGTCAGTGGTGCTGTTCCTATTACGATTATAAAAACAGAAAAGAGCAGATTTCCCTTCTGGTGCCTCTCAAGGTCAGGGAGAGTTTTAACACATCAGGAAGGAAAGAAGAATCTCTTCTTGAGAGTGGTCTGTGGGCCAAGCACTGCCATGGACATTATTTCATTTTATTCAATCCTCACTGAAATCTTGTCAAGAAGTTATTATCATCTCCATTTTGCAGATGAGGAAACTGAGTCTTGGAACGGCAAGATAACTAAGCCACGCTCCTCCAGCAAAGGGCAGAGGAGCTCATGTTCAAACTCAGGTCCTCATCTCCCAGAACTATGCTCTATTTCAATTCTGTCTATCGGTTCCTAAGAGCAACTCTTGAGCATCTCCATCTTCTTGTGAAGCTTGATCCTTTTTGTCTATTTCTTTTGCATAAAATATGGGAAAAGGACTAATACAATGGCATCCATTATCCATGATCTCCTATTGACATTTGTTTTAAACAAGTTTCATAAAGGTCTTTTCTTATTTACAGAGGAGATCACAGTCCAGGCAGACTTGGGGAGATCAAAGCTTAGTGGCAGTGCTTGGGCTGGAACCCAGGCCTCTGCTTCTTCTTCCAGCACCTATACTATGCTGTCTGTTAAGGCCTTAACTTTGTGGAAAAACCATTTTAATATGAAAGAAGAGAAGCCTCCCCCCCAGTGCAGCTGAGAAGACTCTATTTGCAGACCCAGAAATAAGCAATTCCCTTTCAGGCATCTGCCCAGGAAGCTGGGGTGGAAAATTTGAGTTTGGGGTAGTCTCTGTAACTTGCCAGAAACTCACATTCATCCTAGAGATTTTAATAGTTTAGTCATAGATTTCAATTGTAGCTAACATTTGCACTTAATCTTAACACAGGGTATTTTGTTTGATTTCACTCAGTAGATCCAACTGAGTGTGAGTTGGAAGTGTATGATTTTCCTCTGCAGGGACATTTTTCTGTGTGTATTTTTGGAATGGTTCTTTATTCTGAATCATGTCCACATACACCTTCCAGTAGCTTCTTGGCTCAGCCAGAGTTTATTTCCTTTGATATGATGTTGAGTGAACAGTCTTTTAAATCTTCATCTCTATTCCTGGATCGATCCAATTTGTTTATATATTTCACAAAACACCTTGCTATTGTTAATAGCATCTGCTGCATTGGTATTTGGTTTTTCAGAGACCATATTTAGCATTTTTACCAAAATGAATCGTTGGCTTCCTGTCAAACTTAATATCAAATCATCTCTTAGCCTGTATTGTTTCTGCTAAAGATAATGATTTTTTTTTTCAAGTGAGATATAGTTAACTGTTCTTTCTATAGAGCTCATTTCTTTCTTCTGGGTTACAAAACACTTAAAGCAGTTATCTAAGGCTTCATTTTTATTTAAGGGAAATGAAGAAACTACATTTTTTTTCTCCCTTTTATCAAACATTATAAAAATATGAGGTTGTGCTAAGAAAGAAAGAAAGAAAAGAAAGAAAGAAAGAAAGAAAGAAAGAAAGAAAGAAAGAAAGAAAGAAAGAAAGAAAGAAAGAAAGAAAGAAAGAAAGAAGGAAAGAAAGAAAGAAAGAAAGATTATTAAACCCTAAACCCTAAGAGATGAAGAAACGTCCTTTTGGCCAATTCAGTCTTGGAACTAATACTGTGTGTGACCAATTAAGTGCAAATTCCTTTTTGATGACACCGTATGGGTGGGTATATATTTGTCCTTGGTGTCCTCTGTTGGCTTGTCCTAAGAGGATGTAAATAGAGACCGGGTAACAGAAGAGAGCCATGCTGTGCTCAGGCAGCCATAGCCCCACTCTTTCTTCCTACATCAGCCCTGCCCATGCTCCCCAGGGAGCATGCTACCTGCAGAGAGGATGAGCAAAGAGCAATGCCAGGGAGGAGAGGAAGGCAGAGGGAGGGTGCAGCCCACTTCTTTCTGTCTCTCATGCTTGAAATTGGTGACTTCGCAGAGGTTGAGGTTGGGAAGGTTGTACAAAGATCCTAGTGGCCTCTGGCTACCGTTCTAACTTGTTATTATGGCATTTGTGCAGCTCTTTCCTATAAAGGGAATTGACAGCATACCTTGGCTAAAAAAAACTTCTCCTTATGGGGCATTTAGCCCTTCACACATCTCTTGGAAGGAGAAGCCATATCTGTGTGAGACTCGTCTCCTTCTTTTTTCTACTTATCAAGGAGCAGTATAGCCCTGGAGACCCTGTAGTCAAAGCAGCCCATAAAGGCTAGCTGCAGAAAGCAACAGGGACCTTTCCTCCAGGCTGAGCCTGCAGTCAAGGCGGACCCTGCCACTTTTGCAGCAGAGACCAGCTAGAGGGTGACGGCATTCCTAGACTTCTTCAGGGCACGGTCCTAGCCCACAGTGCAATCTCTTCACACTAAGCAGGATATCAGCGATGGGCCTTGTGCTAAGAATGCCTCTTCCAGCCACCTCAAAATACATTTGGAGCATGCTCTTAGCTCTAGAAATGGAACTAAGTATTCCTTTGATCCTAAAATAGTATCCAATATTGCTATATGACCATACTTCATTTACTGGAGAACAAGGATTCCGATTGAGTTTTACAGATAACCGAAGCATAACCCTTGAAATGCCTAAATTTTGTTCCAAATTTTACTGTTTTCTAATAGCTGATAAGACCTTTTTTCCTATGGCTTTTTGTACATTTTCTTGCCCTACTAAACAGAAAATAGTCACATCCCAACTAATGATGGAAGTTGGACCAATTTTTCATTTAGAAATGTATAGCCCTTAATTTGAAGCATACTCTGTGGTTAGTGGCTCCTTTCACTAACTCAAAGATATTAAGGAAAAGAGCCCGTTTTCTCAGCTGTGAAAGAGGTATGCCATCCAACAATAACTAATATTAACTCGACCTTCACGATATGACAATCTCTTTTCTGGGAGCTCTCAGTGAATTAGCTCATTGCAATTTCACTACAACCTTATGAGTTAGGTATTATTATTACCTCCATTTTTACAGAAAACAGGCTGGCAGAAATTAAATTACTAGCTAACAGTGGAGCTGGTATTAGAATCAAGGTCTGGCTGATCCCAAAGCCCTTTGTAAACTGTCTAAAGGCTCGTTGCCTCTTAATATGATGGGGAAATAGAGGAGACTGACCCTGCGGAAAGTCCATCTGGGTCCATCCTCACATGGGATCAGTGGGTCAAAAAACTGCTATTAGGATGAAAAACTGGCCATTGGAATTGGCAATGACAAGGCCACATCTTGACCTTGACAAGACCTACTTTGGATAAGTGGTGAGCTAGAAGCCTGTTTGCCTTTAAGAGCAAAAGGAAAAAGTGAACACAATGAGTATAGACAAATCTTTTGATGAATTTTGTTGAGGGCAGCCAAGAATTGAGAGTGGTAGTTGAAGAGAGAGGTGGAACCTAGAAAGGATTTTTTTAAAGAGAGAAATATAGTAGCATGTTTGTATACTGATGTAAATGATTTAAAACAGAGGAAAAATTAATTTAGGTTAGAAGGAGGAAAAGTCACATGAGAGGGTACAGGATTTGATCCACAATGGAGGAGTTGGTCTCAGATGGAGTATAGATGGTTTATCCACAGTAACAAGAGAGCAGGAGGGTAAGTAAACCAGGCAAATGTGGAGTGATTACTGGGCTGCACTAAGATATACTTGAAGTTAGAAGTCACAAACTGAAAGTAAGATCAGGCAACATGATGGCATGCTTCTCCAATCATGTTTTAGCTGAGTACTAGAAGAAAGGAGATAAAGAATTAGATTTTATCAGGGTTATGATTTTTCTAAGGATATAACATGAGAGAGAGAGAGAGAGAGAGAGAGAGAGAGAGAGAGAGAGAGAGAGATGGATTTGAGTATGTATGTAAAGGAGAAATGATAACAATA
This sequence comes from Pteropus vampyrus, assembly GCF_000151845.1. Lineage (NCBI taxonomy): Eukaryota > Metazoa > Chordata > Mammalia > Chiroptera > Pteropodidae > Pteropus > Pteropus vampyrus. The sequence continues at coordinate 1,438,973 of NW_011889035.1, read as the reverse complement.
AACCAAAGTAGGCATAGGAGAAAGGAAGGTCATGAGGAGAGTACATGACAGAGAAAATTTATTGGGTAAGTAAATTATAGGAGCCGTTAGGGTTAAGGAGACATTGAATTAGATAATAGAATGAGTTGGAAAGGCAGAGGTGATGGTTGAAAAGCGGAATGCTTGACAGTGATGATGTCACTATGAGACCAGAGAGCTGAGGTTGTTGGAGGTCAAGGAAGGGAGAGGATGTTGAAGAGTTGAGAGACCAGAGTATGAGAAGAATCTATTATGTGGATTCGGAAATTCTTATCATGGGAACAGTATTGGGGAAAATAACAGTGAGCCAGATACTAATATTTTTAAGGAATGAGGTAGAATAACCCAAGGGTTGGCATATGGCTGCAATAAGTAGGGTAATGTGGTCTGTTATTTTCAAAGAGAGCCAGATTTGATCAAAGTAAGAAAATGAAAGACACATTCAGACAGGAGGCTGTGGATGTTGGAGATTTTGTTGGTAATGCACCATGAATTCCTGAAGACAAATGGGAGGATTTTAAGAAGTGGGAGGGGATGGCATAATGTGTGCATTCTCCCAAGCACTTTCACCTCTTGGATTTGAGAGCTCAGATTGTCCAGAGTGGGGAAAAAAGAAGATAGAAAGGTAGGTTAGGCAGCTCAAGAAAGGTTGCTTTGATGGGAAGGACGCCCCGCCCTGCTTCCCCATGAGCTATGCCGGCTGGATAGAGTGGCTTCTTTCTGTTCTCCAAGGTAATTTGTATGCCCAAAGCTGACAGTGGGAAACCCAGAGATGGCTGAGTAGTGTCTACAGAATTAGAGCACATTGGCACAGATCCAGGGGCCCTCAGGCTGGAGCAGCTGGTGATCTGATGACTTTGAGACTAGAGAAGGCCCCCAAGAGGTTATTCAGACTGTTGACTCCAACTGTCAGTCTCCTAGGACAAAGAGAGAAAGGACAACCATTTCCCATGTTTGCTCCTACTCCCTCTTAACTCCTCCCGTCGTTGGTGTGGGTTCTCTCTCTCTCTCTCTCTCTTTCTGTTTCTCTCTCCCTCTCTCTCTATCCCCCTTCTCCCTCTCCGCATCCCCCAACCTCCAGCATCCCAAAAGCCCAGGTCCCTCCCAGGCAGGGCAGTCAGTCAGTCCTGAGGGAAAATACATAATTCAACAGCCCAAGGTATTCAGACCACTGACCCAGGGAGAGAGATTCTTACAATTGGACATGAATTACTTTAGGGCCTATAACTCCGACTCTCAGACCATAACTTTTCTCTCTACATTATGTATTTGAAACTACTCAACTCGATATAGTGGAAGGAGCACTGCTCTGTTCTCTTCTTACAGACAGACAGACAGACAGACCCCATCAGAATCCATAAGTTACTTAACTTCCCAAGGTTGTTCCCCAGCCTATGAAATGGAGACATTACTTCCCCTGTTTGAACCAGGTGGTTGTCTTAGGGGGGAAGAAATATTGTTTGGGTTGAGTTAGAATCCAGGTTCATAAGGAAGGAGGGGGTTAGGGGCATTTGAAGCTCCTCCTTCCCTGCTGCATGACATATTCGAGCTCTTAAAATCCTGCATCTCCCCCATGAGAAGCCGAGAACAAACGATTTCCCAAGCATTAGAGTAGGGCAGACGTAATACAGAAAAGCAGGAATCGTTTTGGAACTGGTTATGCTCTCATTTTTAATAAATGGTCAAAGGGGGTGGGATGGGGTGAGAGAGGACACCCTCCAACCGGGAGTTGGGAGGCCGCGCGCGCGCCGCTGCAGAGCGTGACGGCCGCGGTCGCCTAGCAACGGGAGGAGGGGATGAGCGCGGGGCGCCGGGTTGGGTGGGCGCGGGGAGCTCGCCGCCGCCGTGCGCCCTCGAGCCGCCCTGACCCGCCGGGAAACTTTGGGGCTTCTCCGCGCTGGGGCGTCCGCGCTGGGCCCGGCGGACGCAGCGATGCGCCCAGCGGGCTGAGGGCAGAGGATGAGGTCGCGGCCGGGCGCGCCTGGCCGGGGGAGCTGCTTGGTAGCACCCAGGGAAAGTTGGTGCGCACCTGCCTGCGCCTGGAAGATGCTTGGTCCCAGGGCCGCATTGCCCTCGGGATTTCTTTGGCCATTCCGTAACCCCTGTGGATCCGGCGTCCCAAACCCTGTGTGGCCCCAGGTTCACGGATTGTAATTGCCAGAAGAGAGAGGAACCCGCGCTTTTCTTAGGGACCTGCGCGGTAACTGATGTTTAACAGATTCACCCTGAATGGTTGCGATTCTATTTTTGTGTTCTGTTTTTCTTCTTCCCCTAGACAGTGAGTTTGTGGAAGCCTCTCCTGCGTCCTATGACCCGGAGGAGTTAGGTAAGTCTGTTCTTTTGCCTTTTTTCTCGAATTCTGCTCGTAAACCGCGAGTTTGGGGGGCGCGGAGACGAAATCACCGGAGGGGCGGAGGAAAAGAGCCGGGGTCACTTCTCGGGCTGCACGTTCCTTTCGAAGAGATAACTGGCTTTTTCTCGGCGCATGTGCTCTGGGGTGGCGGGGAAAGAAAGTGTCGGTTATGCGGGAAGGAGGGAGCGGGAATGGGGCGCCAGGTCAGTGATGCTGCTAGGAGTGCGGCACAGCGAACTTCCCGACCTGGGGCCCTTGTAAGCGTTCAGACTCATCCTACCTGGAAGAATGCGGCGGTGGCTGGTTCTGTCTAGCCAAGTACCTTGCAAGAGGAGGATATCGTGTGAGTAGTCTTAACCTGAATTTAAATAAATCGAGGACCGAAAACGGCATTTCAGTAATTAATTTCCAGGACCTGGAAGCTGCATCTCTTTCTGGTTTATTATAGTCCTCGTTTTGCCTGTAAGTAAGTGTTTGGGAATAGGGCATTTCATCTTCCTATGCCTGGCCTTGTAAGTGGTGATCTGTGGCTGGTGAACCGCGACACTTGTCAAAGACAGATTTCCTTATGTGAAGAGAAGGAAATTTGCACTGTCAGGAATCCCTCTAAGTATTTCCTCCACCTAGTCTCACTTGGTGGCTTAAAGGTTGGGTTCTTTTCTTTTTAATTCTTCCTACTCCCCCCGCCCTCTCTTTCTCACCTCCTCCCGCCCCACCCCGTTTAGTTTAGCTGCTAACAATCTGGGCTGTCAAGTCTGTCCTTGCTGTTCTCTTATCATCAGCTTAAAAATCTTGCCTTCCTACCATGAATGACAGCTGTTTAAAAATGTTTATCCACAGTACCCTTCTCAGCCTTGGGTACTTTGTTTCTGATCAACCTCTTGTCTGGGATGTATGTCCTCATCAAATCCCACACCACCTGATGTAAAATTCTACTTCCACAATGACTTCCATTCATTTCTAGGAGCCAGGCACCCGAAATAAGTCTGGATCAAGGATGGCATTCTGAGGCAGGGAAGAGTACCTTGTTTTATTCAGAAGATGTGTTTTTGACAAGTTCCAAGGCAATCGCATCTCTGTAAATGGAATCATAAATTAAATGCATGAGCATAACTAGCATCTAAAGGCACACTATGGTGAATCTTTTTATGAAATGAAAGTGACATTTAAACCATAGCTCTATGTGCAGTGATTTATTAAGAGGGCAAATTCTTGGTGATCTGCTCTGCGTGTATATAATTGTGGATTAATGACACCAGCATTGGCACTCCACAATGTGGCAGAAGCTATTTGGTTGTGTTAAATTATAGATAAGTGTAAGCAGTGGCAGGATGAGTATTCCTTGCTCTGAGAAACCTCCTGTCTAACTAAATCGTTTGCATTCACAGAATGATATATGTACCAGAAGGGACCACGTGTTTGACCCTCTTCCATCTCTCTCTCTCTCTCTGGGACTAACAGGCAGGACTGCCCAGCTGACATACTGATAAATAGGGGGAGCCCTTCAAATTAACAGTAAAGAATAAGAAAACAACCTTTTTTTCTCTTCAACTTCCCCATGCAAAAAGCCCAGTTTCTCATGAGGAAATGAGAATGTCATAGGAACCATGGAACTCTGGGCTTCTAGGGTGACAGGGAATGTAAAACACAAGTCTGAGTCAGACCAAGGTTCTAGCCCTCATTCTGCTCCATCTTCCTTAATAGATATGTTAACTAGCCTGTTTTTTTTCATCTTCAAAAAGCTGGACTTGTGCCTGCTAACCTCTAAGGTGTTGTCCGCTTCTAGCCTCCAGAGATGCTATGAGGAGCTGGAAGCCAAAGGAGATCCATAGCTATTGGATATTTATTATTTACATTCAAGTGCCATGCTGTTTGGGTGCATGGTGTCTCCAAAGGGTTATTCCCTTTCTGACAGAGCAGCTCACTAGATGACACTGCATTGTTTTCATGCTATCTAGGTCAGAGAGGGAGCTGGCACATCTCCCTTGGAAAGAATCATTATACTTTTCGGTGCTTTTCTTAAGTACACAGAAGGAAAAATGCCTCTTATAGCAGTGGATGAGCTTGTCAAGCAGTTTTGGAGCCCACATGAGCACAGCTTCACCCCCCTGGCTAGAATATAAGGGTAGAGGTAGAAGGAAAGTCATAAAAATTTAGTTTGAATTCTAACACTGCGCTTATGACCTTGGGCAGGTGAATAAAGTGCTCTGAGCCTCAGTTATCTCATCAATTCACTTGGAGGCCTTACATGGATGTTGTAATGGTGCACGTAAAATTTTAGCTCCACGTGTTGTATGTGCA
>NW_011889035.1:1413266-1433551 GCF_000151845.1 Pteropus vampyrus | reverse complement strand
CTTCTAGCCTCCAGAGATGCTATGAGGAGCTGGAAGCCAAAGGAGATCCATAGCTATTGGATATTTATTATTTACATTCAAGTGCCATGCTGTTTGGGTGCATGGTGTCTCCAAAGGGTTATTCCCTTTCTGACAGAGCAGCTCACTAGATGACACTGCATTGTTTTCATGCTATCTAGGTCAGAGAGGGAGCTGGCACATCTCCCTTGGAAAGAATCATTATACTTTTCGGTGCTTTTCTTAAGTACACAGAAGGAAAAATGCCTCCTATAGCAGTGGATGAGCTTGTCAAGCAGTTTCGGAGCCCACATGAGCACAGCTTCACCCCCCTGGGTAGAATATAAGGGTAGAGGTAGAAGGAAAGTCATAAAAATTTAGTTTGAATTCTAACACTGCGCTTATGACCTTGGGCAGGTGAATAAAGTGCTCTGAGCCTCAGTTATCTCATCAATTCACTTGGAGGCCTTACATGGATGTTGTAATGGTGCACGTAAAATTTTAGCTCCACGTGTTGTATGTGCAAGTACTCAGGAAGTGATTGTTGCCATTACTTTATTATTATTATTTATTTTGAAAGACATTTATTTCCCATGAATGAAGGATGAAGTAGCTCTTATCAATTGTGCCACCTAGTAACCAGAATCATCTTTATTTCTACAAATTTCTCTGCGACACACCTAGTCTCCAAAAACAGATGCTCAGGCATGATGATCGGGTCAACTGAATTATTTAGTGATTTGTCCCTGGAGCAGCATGTGGGATAGTTTTCCCTCTGAGGTCTTTGGTGACAATCCCACTGCTTTCTTGTGGCGTGATTGGTAATCTTTCACTTCTACATTTCTGTGTCGGTCTCCAAATGAGCTTCAACTGGCTCCTTGGGGAATTTATTCTCAGTGTTGCAGCAAGATCATGCAATGAAATTGTCGCCAAAAAAAGGGTTTTCGAAAAGGCAATAGAAAAAGGAGTGTATTTCTGCATGAATGCTGTATTGAAGGCTTCCCTTGATGGAGAGTCCAGAGATATGACCTCTCTTCTGTGGTGATACCATTTTCTAAGGGAGCAAAGCCCACACCTCTCCATAGCCTTTCTGCGGTCCCATCCATAGGTAGATATGATGGCCATCTGAGGAGGTAAGGGAGAATGCATGGAGAATTGGGATGAACCCAGATGTGACCATGTCTGCCCCTATCTAATAGGCTTTATCGACTCCCTGCTATCTAGAGGAAAGATATTTAGTTTGGCATAGGAGGACCTCCATGGTCTGTATTACTCCCACCTGCTGTAACCTTCTAGGTATGTCGAACTATGGAGCAGTCCTCTAAATTTAGCTTTGTTCCCGTTGTCTGCATGCCTTTCCTCCCCTTCTCCCTTTCTTCTGTGGCTGGCTCTTCCCTGTCCTTTAACGCTAAGTCCATGTGTCATGTCCTGCTAGTAGTTTTCAACCCTATACACTAGAACTGGGAGAGCTATTAAAAGTCCTGACACCATGTCCTAACCCTGACAAACTACATCAGAATCCTTGGATTGTGGACCCGAGCATCAATAGTTTATTAGTGTATGTGTTTGTGTGTGTGTCATCTGTGTTTGTGTTTTCGTGTGCGTTTTAACTCACATCTCAGGTGGTTCCAATGTGTAGCCAAGGTTGTGAGCTACTGCCCTAGATTTGGCCCTCTCGTTCTTTTTAGTCAATCTAGTAGCCAGCACAATGCCTGACACCTGTAAGTCTTCAGAAAATGCTTGTTGTACAGGCGAGTGAGGGAGTCACCCCGGGGTGTTGTGTCTTTTACCAGAAAAATGATTGGGTAGGGTTTAGGTAGAAATTGGTGCTTGATAACTAGTAATCTTTTTAACAAGTTACAGGAAGCAGGTCTTAGTGGTTGAGAGCATGGACTTAGAATCATACTGTGTGGGTTTCAATTTTGATTCACCCCTTATTTGCTTTATGACCTTGGGCAAGTCACTTAATCCGTGTCTCTGTTTCCTAATCGGTAAAATCATGTGTAGACTGTTTTCTGATACTCTTCCAGACCCACTCACCACCCTTTACCACTCTGATTTGAGCCCTGGAAAACTTACTTTTTGGATTGTGTCACCTGGCTTCCAGTTGGATTTAGCCAGTAAGCGGCATTGGCAGGATATGGGAGAGTGGAAAGAAAGATGTCTTGGAACTTATTCTCTTCCCTTCAGGCCATGGGCTAATACGGCCGTATTATTCCAGGCCACAGCTCCTCTAGAGGCGCCCTCTCTTATAGCATCAGATCTTGCTGGATTCTGGAACCTCCTCTTTCAGCTTAGGGGTGGTAGCAGCTCCCCACTGTGGCTAGCCCCAGGTGCTGTTTCATGAATTCTTTTCTCTTAGCCCTGCCCATCACACTTTTGTCAGCAGAGTCCCTTAATCAGGCTTTCTTCAGTCTCTGCTTTTGAGCATATGGTCCATTTCCTGAGAGGGCCCTGACTGATATGAGGGGGATGACAATAGTATCAGCTTTAGAGCGTGGTCATCAGGAGTAAATGCACTTTAGGAGGAATGCTCAAATGAAATAACCATTATTAAATGTTTACTGTGTTTTCATGTACCTGGGCAAGTGCTCTAGTACCTTCAGCCTTGGTCAAAACCTTTTGAAAGATTTAATTTCTGATACACGAGTTAAATAATATTGCCATTCATCTCATCTTCCCTACCCCATATTGGGAGGATGTGTCAAGACTCAAAAGTTGAACAAATCTGTTCCAAGTCAAATATATCTTGCATCCAAAGTTTCTTCCCTCCTATTACATGGGGATGAGTAAGGAGAAAAGCCCTAGTCTTAATATTCACCTACTTGGTGCTGGGCACTTTACATGTATCAACAGCCTGCTCGGCTCCCCAATTTGACATTTAAATCATGTCGCCCACATTGGTACCTCCAAATATATTGATTTCCAAGGATGCACCTGCCCATATTACTAAGAAATCAAGTCTTTTTTTAAGGCTACCCTTCAATTTTATATCCAAGAATTCTCAGGAGTGCCTGTTTGCATCCACGGAGTCAGTTCTGGCTGCTCTAGCCTTTTTCCCGGAGAACTGGAATTCAGATACACCTTACCAAGGCCAGTAGACACCGAGATACTTGCTCCAAGTCCTCTGTTCTCCAGGAACCAGTGCCCACACGTCACTAGCCATCATTGCCGCTACCCTCGCTCACACCAGAACCTGGAGGCTCCGCATCCGCCTGCTGGGATCCTGACTGGTTTCCCAGTGTCCTAACCTCTGCTGGTTGCAATGACAGAACACCACTCTCCTGCATACTCTTTCAGCTTCAGAGTGGACCCAGGTCCTGCTAATTACTACACAAGCCTAGTACCCCTGAGGATCTGGGAGCAGGTTGGCTACCTGCCCAGCTCTGAGCCAACCTCCAAACAACCAGGGCCATGCACTTCACCACTAGACCACCCCAGATCTCTCTTAACCTTGGAAGCCTACTTTTCTCGCCTTCTTCCTCCTAAAGCCCCAAACATAGCTTTCGAGAGGGAAGGAATTTTCATCCCAGTTTAACTTTTTCTCATGATGATTGACAGTGGAAAATTCAATTCCCTTCACAGGAAACCTCACCCTGTGAAGGGGTGTGGTCTGGCCTCCTGGCTACAATAACACAATCACAGAATAGTTCACCATCGTTATAGCTCCTTAAATCTAGGCAACTTAGTCTTTTCCATTATTGATCTTTTGGGGTATATCAGCTCATTTTATCCTCAGAACAACTCAGTGAAGCAGGAGAAATTATTTTCACTTTATAGAGGAGCAAACAGGCTCAGAGAGGTTAAATTATTTGTCCAGCGTCACACAGCTAGTTAGAAGCAAAGCTTAGATTCAAAATACAATCTCCGACTTCAGAGCCAATTTCAGTTTCCTGGGGAGGAGAATAGACAAGTTGCTCTTTTCCCAGGGAGATTTGGTTGTGGGTTGAATAAAATAACACATGTAAAAGTAACTAGTACAGAGCCTGGCTGTTCAGTACACAGTTGTTGAATAAATGAATGAGTTGTAGATATGTAAAGATATATACATACATATATATATATGTGTGTGTGTGTGTATATATATATATATGTGTATATATATATATATATATATATTTTTTTTTTAATTAGATCATCATGTAGTGATCACTATGCTCCAGAGGAATTTTCTGTAATGGGATCTGAAGCAACGACCAGAAAAACTCCTAGCTTCCTTCATTCACTTCCTGCCCTTTCTGCTCCGCATTACAGTGTAGAGTCTCTGGGGACAGGAAACCTGTTATGGTTTCCTGGTGGTGCAGACACTATTTCTAAAGGAAACTAAACCTTTGCAGTAGCATAATCTGGGGCAAGTCAGTGGAAGCCTGGAGAGAAATGTGAAAGCATAGCTAAGGGGAGGTGGACTCAGGCTCAGACACAAAATTCATCAACTTTCCCCAAATGTTTGTTTGCGAAGTATTGCTACACATTGCCCAGGAGGTGAAGTTTTATATCAGGGAGAGAATAGAGTTAGAAGAGAGAACGGCGTAGGAAAGGGGAAATGACAAATTCTGAGGGACAAATGCTTATCTATCTTGGCTAAAAAAAAGGAATGAAGAGCAAGGAAAGACATATGGAATAGTAGGATAAAATACACACACACACACACACACACACACACACACGAGAAAATGGAAAGGACATTTTCCTTGCCAAACAGATGTTTTTACTAGAAACATATAGGACTGTGTCCAGTTATTCCTGAATATTAAACACAAACATGACTACCTAGAAATGATGTTATTTCATCATTTATTAAGAACTACTAGAGTCTAAAGAGTGTTAAATAACCAGCTTGATCTGTTCAAGAATACTGATTACGGTTTCTGGGTGACGTTCTCATTGGATGATCATTCTAGAATATGTCCTGTTTGTTTTTCTCTCAAACCCAGTTTTGCTCAGAGTGGACACATTAAAATGAGTTGATATCACTTGTTTCTCTCTCTCTCTCTCCTACCCTTCCCCTCTCCTCTTTGCCGCCACCTTTTTGCTCCCCGTCTCTCCCCCTGCCCCGTTTCTGTTTCCCTATGTCAGTCTCCTCCCCCTTGCTCCTCTTGCTCGATCCTTCTTTTTCCCATCATAAGTTGGAATATGGACAGAAAAGGCAGTGCTTGCCTTCCTAGGGCTCTCTGCCAGAAAATGAAACAGGTCAAACTATATAAAAAAAAAAAAAAAAGGATAAAAAAAGAATGTTCTTTGGCAAAATGGGGAAACAGATGTTCAGGGTGGTTTTGCTGTCTCTAGCTGTCGGCTGCCTGCTGCAACACACTCCTTACAGGATTACAAGATATGGACACTCATCATGGCACACATGTGTGGTTATTTTCATTCATATATGTATGTATATTTATCTCTGCTTAATTCTCCCTTCCCTGTGACCTTGGTATCCCCAAATCCAGAGTTGGCAAGATTACTGACTCTTGGTAGCAAGATTTATTTTCAACCTCTTCTCAGAGGGTTTTTTTTTTTTTAAGACTACCGGCAGGAGAGGACACTGTAGCTGCTTTCAGGTCACTGTTTAACGTCAATATTTGATGGAAACTTCAAGTTCTTAAGAAAATAGAGAAGGGCCCTGTGGGTGCAGTACCTGGTCTGAAAGGAACCTTATGGAAAGTTTGGTGTCGAAGGGGGCCGAATGATGAAGGTCTACTGCTGGGATTTACAACCTGCCAGGATTCCTTTTTTCCTGTCCCCAAAGGTTTGCTATTTACTGACTGTTGACAGGAAAGAAAGATCCATTATTATTGCCCTTGTGGTTGACCAGGAAGAAAACTTAGACTATCTCTTCCTTTAAAAAAGATATTTTCCTTTTGGCTCTAAAAGCCATTTTCCCCCTAAACTCAAAAGAGGGATTCCAGATTCTGAACAATTGCTAAGAACTAAAGGAGTGTGGCAGACTCTTTTACATCCCTGTGGGACCCCTGTGTGGGTTAACCTCATGTGACCACCTGCTGATTCCACCTCCCGTGTTTCCCTTGTGGAGAAGTGTAACGGACGAATTAGGACATGTGAAGCTCATAGAACAGTGCCTGACAAATGACCAGCATTTAGTAAATATCCTTATTTTATTTACTGCTTTCCTTTTTCTTGCCTTCTCCCACTTCCTTTATCACTCAAGTATGTCCTCCTTTCTTCCCTGAACTCCATGTTATTTCTCCTCCTCTATTCTGTTCACCTAGTAACGCTGAAAGAAGCAAAAAAAGGAAAAGAAAATCAACTGCAAAAATATAAAGCGAGAACCATCACAAGCCCAAATAGTGCCTTTGAGCAAATGAGAAAAAAGCATCTCCAAGTGGATGAAGAGCAGAGACAGTGTTCCCAGTTTAATGAGCAGAGTGCGGGCTAGACTGCAGCCCCCACCGTCTCTGCCTCGTTCACTCCCTCAGCCTGGCACTTTTGCGCAGTGAACAACTACACGACTGAACATGGTGGCCCTGATTCTCCATCCTCAGCCTTCTCAGGAATATTTCTTCCCTTTTCTGAGAACTCTTTCAGTATTGTGTAAACACTAAGAAGATTTAATTCTCCTATGAATAATTATTTAAAAAATAAGTTCCCCCCAAATTATTTATGTGATGGGGTTTACTTTCCCTGAGTTCTGATCTCCTGAATAGAAACTATATCTAAAACTTGAGATACTTATGCCAATAGTTAACCAAAATTTACTTACTCCAGCTCAAATGGCATTATTAAAGGCAATATAATAAAAAGATCTAAAATTTGTTGAGTACTTTCCATGTATTAGGTTATCTCGATAAGAACTTTGTTAGTTATCTTAAAACAGTCTTGTGAGGTAGTTACTATGATTTCTCTCATTTTACACATGGGGAACTGAAGCTTAGACAAATTAAATAACTTGCCAAGTCACACTTGGTAAGTGGTAGAACTGGAGTTTGAATCTAGCTCTGTTCTCTACTGCTAGGATTTTTAACCATCATCCTCAATTCCAGAGCAAGTTACTAGAACCCAAACTCCTGATTCTCAGTGGCAGATTCTTGGAAGAACCATAATTTGCAACCAGGTCTATTTGACTGTAAAATATGGGCTAACCCATTTACAATACTGCTTACGGTTTGCCACATACTGCAAGCTAGGCTTGGGGACATGAGGTTGAATGACACATAGTCTTTCCCTCAAAGAACTGTTAACCTAACTAGGGGATAAAGTCCAATTAACAGAAAAATTTAACGTATGCTTCTGGCTCCTTCAGGCCAATGGGCACTTACTGACTGTGTGAACTTACAAGGGTTATTTAACCTCTCTGGGCCTGAGTTTCCTCATCTGTGGTATGGGAATGTAAATATCTAGTTCATACGGTTATTGGGAGGGATTAAGCGAGATAATAGATGCAAAGTGACTAGCACATAGTTGGCATTCCACAAATGGTTGCGATTGTTATGGTGAGTCCTATAAGGGAAGATGTAAAGAGGGCTTGGGACTCCAGAGTTCCAGAGAAGAGGAACCTGGTTGAATTATGGAGATTGAAGGGAGGCCAGGCAGGCTTCCTGAAGGAGAGCCATCCTTTACAGCGTGACCTGCAAGAGCAAGGGTACAGGACATGAATAGCATTATGTCTGCCTTAGAACAGCTGGCAACAGCCAGTCAACTCCTCCTCTAGGGTCCACGTAACTGAGGACTGAATAATGGAGCGCAGGTGAATGCAGCTGAATCTTCTCCCTCATACAAGCCCATATTTAGCATGGAAACTCTACAAAGTGGGACTGTAACTTCATTAACTCCTTCCTCAAATGCCATGCATGTCCTCATGGCTCAAGGAGCCTGTCCCACTCTTAAAAAGACCTTACATTTGGCTCAGTGGGGTTCAGTGGGAAGAAGCTGTTACACCATGCTCATTTGAATTTCACTCCTTTTTTCATTAGTATCATCAGCATTGTTTGTACTAGTAACAGTTCCTTGGAGCTGACTTTCCACACTGTTTACCAAATGAAGGACAAGAATCTTTAAAGCAGGTATAGGGATATAACCCAATGCAGGCAGGTATTGCCAGAATTAGCAATCAAAAATACAGGATACCAGTTAAATTTGAATTGCAGATAAAAAGAAATGATTGTTTTTAGTGTACGTGTGTCCCCTGCAACATTTGGGACATATTATACTAAAAATTTTTGTTTCTTATCTGAAATTCAAATCCAACTGGCTGTTTTAGCTGGCAGCCCTAGGTGTGAGAGTAGCATCTGGGCATTCTGTGCTCTTTGCATTGGATGCTGGCTCGCTCTCTTAGGAGGTGTGGTAAAGCAGGCTCCGTTCCTATCATCAGGTATTCATTTCCCATTGGACCTCCATTAAGGTGCTTACATGAAAGATTTGATTGCTGATAGGTTACTTCATCACTTTGATTAGAAAATGGATGCTGGGAATTAACCTTTTCTTCAGCAGAAATCCTAAACAATTTTAGGGATTTGACGTGTCCTCCATTTTGTATAATATGTAAACATGGAACAGTCCTTTCTCTTGGACTGGCTACATGGCTTCTAGCATCTGAATATGGAGGTTTTGATTTTCCCCACTCTCGTGTAACAGAAGCTCAGGGTTGATCTACTCCATTTTGGAGAGTCAGAACATCTTAGCATCCTCGTTGCAGTGAGCACCCAGTGCCTTCCTTCCTTAATGCATGTCACACAGCCTGTGCTAGCTAGATCATCACCAGAGGGGGTCCCGCCTCCTGCTCTAGTGTTATGCAGTGATCATTACTATAATACTTTCTTTATGGGAAGCTGAAATCTGACTTCCTGTTCTTGCACCCAGTTCTCTATGTTTGCCTTCTAGAGCTTTCAAAACATTGTTTTAACTATGACCCAAGATAAGGATACATTTTACATTTAGACACACATACAAATTATAATATAAATATAAATAAAATAAGTTTCATGGAATAGCAATTAACTTTAGTAAATGGGCTGCATTTGATATTTTCTATTATGTTCTATTTTATTTATTTAAAATGCTAGTTAACCTATTCAACTGATTTCCACTACAGGATTGCCAACTACCATTTGAAAAACAGTGCTCTAGAGTGTTATATAGCAAATATAGAATAAGTTTTTCTGTTCTTTTCTTTCTGAAAGCTCCTGATATATGAAAATGGCTATCAAATTATATCTTAATCTTCTCTTCTCCATGCTAGGTATTTTTCTTAATATGTTCTGGTTTCTCTATCCATTCCCATCCTGCTGAATGTCTGCTGAGCTCGTTATAGTTGGGGAAAGTTTCTCTTTAACCTGGCACTGAGAACTGAGCACATGACCTCATGTATGGCTTGACCAATACTTGGCATAGTAGGGTCATCAGACCCATTGATCTCAACCCCCACCCAAGTTAATATCAATACCCATTGAGTGTGGTTATTTAATTATTTTAAATTTGCCTAAAATACCTAATCTATCCCATTTTTCCCCTTCTTTGTCTATAAGGGTATCTGGATATATTTTTCTTAATTGGGCTAGGGTAGGGGCCTCAAATCAAGATGCCCATCATTCATCTTTCCTGGGTCTACCAATTAAACATTCCAAAACTCAAGACATACAAACAAAAAGAAACTGTGTCTAGAACAGCAATAATTAAAACTCCTCTAAAAAGACCATATTTTGAAAGAAAATGGATAACAAGTTGGTGATAATAGCTAATTATGGAGTGTGTACTGTGTTTTAAGCACTGTGCTGAGACTTTTATATGCAAATGAATCATGAATTTCTTACAACGCTTTGAGGTGGATACTATTGTAACTATTACTTATTAAAAGAAAAACTGAGCTTTAGTAAAGTCAGGTAATTTAGCCAGCATATAACTGCTAAGTGACAGAGGGGCAGTTGATCCCAGGCCCATCTGACTCCTCCTAAGCCTGTGTTTTAAAATACTTAACTGTACCCCACAGATTGGAAACTACCCCTGATGGCAATGTATATAACATGCCTAACATTGTGCATTTGTGGGGGCCTGACGGATCTTACTCTTCCCATAAGGAAAGGGAAGAACTTAGTAACAAGTTCAGGTCCCTAGCAGCTCCCAGGAGTCTGCCAAAACTGTCTCCATCCATCACTAACTATAGTAGAGTCAGGTCTCGGAGTGCTTTCCAGTGGTGCAGTATGGTCTGGAGCCAGGGAGAGCATCTCTCCTGTCCAGGTGAGCTGGGTGGAGAACTGCTTGCTTGGGAGGCAACACAGTGCAGTGATTAAGAGCAAGAGCTCCGCTCTGAAAAACAGGCTCGAATCCTGGCTCTGTCACTCATGAGCCATGTGATTTCAGGAAATTCACATAACCTCACCAGTGTCTTTTCCTCATGTGTAAAACATGAATAAGACCTACCTTGCAGGGTGTTATGTACTGATGAAAGAGATAATATATGAAATCACCTGGCACAGAGGAGACACTACTCTGTACATGTTAGTTCAAGACTGAAAACTGGGTTTTGATCATTTTCCTACAATATCTCTTGCCTATTCCCTCATTTAGCTTGGAATTCCGAGTGCATAGAAATGTCGGTTCACAGATATCTTACACCAGTAGTTCTCAAAGTGTGGTCCGTGGACCAGCAACATCACATCATCTGGGAATTTGTTAGAAATGCAATTGTTGGGCCCCACCTTGACCTACTGAATGAGAAACTCTGCGGTGGGACTCAGCATTCTGTTTTAACAAGCTCTTCAGTGACTGATGCAGCTCAAGTTTAAGAACCACTGCCCTACTGGGTTTGGGCACTGAGGATCCTTGGTCTTCCCCCGCTCTCAGTGGGACTCAGTTGAATCTTCTAGAGAGACCGTATCTTCTGTGTAGATATTGTGACCAAATACATAGACTGTGGAGCTTACTTTCAGGTTGTTTCTATTTGATCCCTTTATTGTTTACTCCAAATTGGTCATTTTCCAAGGTTCCTTTTCTTTCTTCCACTTAATTTGAAACTCATATTTTATATACCTTATGTCATAAAGGTTGACTAGAAAGGGAACACTCCCAGACACTGGGAAAAGGGGACTGATGACATTCCAAAAGAGCTCTTTGTGGGCCCATCCCTGGATCCTCAGTACTGGATGCTGGCACGTCCTCTCTCCCTTTGCCTCCTTTAAATTCCTCACACTCGTTGAGCTCTTTCCTGTTTAAGGATCTTTGCATATGCTATACTGTTTGCTCTGCTGAAACATTCTTCCCTTTCTTCTTTACTACCTTGGATAAGCCTTCCCTTTCCCCTCCTCTAAGTAGCTACCATTCTTCTTCGTTAGTCTCTGTTATTAAACCCTGTTTCTTTTCTTCATCGCACATAGATGAATTTGTAATTATAGATTTATTTATATACACTTTAGTAAGACAGATCCCATACCAGGGTATTTATGCACCTAGAGGAGTATCTTATCGTTAAAGTAATTGATAACCTTTTTTGAGTGAATGAACCATTACAACTCTCACATAATAGCGCTTTCAGTGAATCCTTTCACTTAGTCCTTCTGTTTAGGATTTAATTTTTTCTGCTTAGGATTTAGTTATTTCTACTTATTTTCCTCTCTACCTTGGACTTTTGTGAAGACTCTGTTCTGCATGGTATGATGATACTGGCTCTATCGCTGATACACAATAAATACCTTCTGATTTCTGGATGAATAACTTACTATTTAAAATGTGAATTTTAACTCCTCTTACCACTGTGAGTTTATGCTGTAAAACAAACTTTTCTCTTGAATTGAACCATCCAGAGCAGCTGAAGCAATTAGAATCGTGAGAGCTTCCCTATTTCTCTGTCTTTGGCACTTAAACTACAAGACATGGGTCATCTTTAGCTCAAGCGGTTACTTTGTCATGGCAGACTACTCCAGTACAAGACATGCTGGTCTTTAGTGCATATTCTAGAAAAAGAAGAACTGGAACTGTTGTATAAGTTGTGGAGGGGCCATTCTTCTCACTGTTCTTTCTAGCTATGGGTAGAAAAGACATGTTTTCAGAATAAAACCCCCAAGCATCCTTTTCAGAATGGCGACTATAAGGGATCTTAAGTAAGAACATTTTGATCTAAGTTATCTCCAGTTATTGTGACAATCCTTGTTTTTAATAGTGATTTTATGTTGTTGTTATTGTAGAAACTCAGTATGATTCCAGTTTTAGGAGGAAAAAATGTGTCTGTATCATCATTGGAGATAAGAGAGTAAAACATGATTAGGTTTTTGTTCATGAAAAGAGGAAAAGGAAGAAACTGCCATAGCATGGTATACTGTGGGCTAAATGAAACTGAGGCTGCCTCCTACTCATATGCAATTGGATTTACGCAGCAGCTCAATGGAATGATCAATGTGTTTTGAAGCTTGGGAGCCTCTAAACTGGACAACATCAGTTACTCAACTAACTCAGTGGTTCTCAACCAGGGGCAATTTTTCCTCATAGGAAACATTTGGCGATGTCTGGAGGCATTAGTGCCACAACTTGGGGTTGAGGTAGGCGAGGGTTGCTATCAGCATCTGGTAGATAGATACCAGGGATGCTGCTAAACATCCTATCTTGAACAGAACAGTCCCTCACAACAAAGAATTATCAGCCCCAAATAGCAATAGTGCCAAGGCTGAGAAACCCTGAAATAGCCAATCATCCAAGAAGTATGAGCTTTCAATACTCCCAAGGTTTTTGTAGTAATTGTAGCAAATAATAATTTGACTGATTATCATTTATTAATTACCTGCCATATACCAGCCTTTTTATAGTCACAACTACTCAGTGGCTCAGTCAGGATCCGACCTCAAGTTTGTTCGGGACCAAAGTGTCTACTTTTCCTCTTTAGCTATTTGGTGTAGGTACATTTTTCCTGGACAAGGTCATACCTACCCTCTGTTTCTTGTGTTTTATATAGATCAAATTGTGTGTTTAACACATATTAGGTAGTATGCTCACAGGAGAAAGCCATGAGGCAAGAAGAGACCAGCATGTCACTATGGGTGTGAAACTAAAAGCATCCAGACAAACAGGCCTCTGATCCATAACTTGCTAATCAAGTCAAATGCCTGTGTAGGATGGTAGCACAGAGCCTGGCCCTTAGTAGGTACTCAATAAATATTTGTTTGGAAATTTTTTTTATAATCAACAGAGTTCTTAAGTAAGCTTCAAATGGAGCAAAGTTTCCAGATGATCTGTTCTGTATATAATACATTTATATCCTCCTAGGAGCAGTTTCCTCATCTCTAAGGCACCTGATATTTCTAGAACTGCAGAGGTGTCTCACCTTATATATCTTCCACTTGATGTTCACATCTTCCTCTTCGTTTTTCACTCTTCCATTCTTAGTCAGTCTGGCCTGGCAAGAGCTCATCCCCTGCTCTTCCCTCTCTTCTCAGCAATATTCTCCTGGCAACCTCTACTTTAGGTACCTCCACTATTCCCTGAATTTTGCTCCTGTCGATAGTTCGCTCCTGTCAATAGTTTGGTAGAGCATGTGTCAGCATCCCCAGAGGAGGCATATGCCATGTGAAAAAGCTTGTTTGAGAATATGATTTCATATTTGGAAACAAGCAGGAAAAAAAAAAAATACAACCATTGTCTTTGTAGAACAGAGGACTGAAAGAAAAGCTTGGAAAAAATTTTCTAGCCTGGTGATAATATAGAGATTTATCCAGTCTGGGATTGGTGTGACCATTTTATGTTTATGAAAAGAAGAGATTCAGAAAAAAAATAAGTGTTGAGAAGTATGGCTATTGTATTTCCTTTCTCATGTCCATGCCTTTGCTAGTAATATCCTTCTCTCAGCGCATGGATTTCTTGGAATCTACCCCGCCCCCCATCACCCGCCACCCCATTGCAAAACCAATAACTCTTCTGTGTTCCCATAATGCTTTGTTTTAACCTCTATTATGTCAGCCATCAACCTTTACCTTTATCATATTAAGCTCTGATGTAGTAAATGCTTCTGAAGGAGAATTGCAAGAGCACCGTAACCCCAGTGAGCCAGTTGGAAACCTTAGTCTGTGTCCCTCAAACTTCAGTGTATCTATTTAGGGTAGATTCTAAGACTCCACCCTTAGAGAAGTTCTGAACCTCTAGAATTTGGTGGTGGGGACATCAGGAATCGAAATTTTTACGTTTTGGTTTATAAATCACACTTTGGGAAGTACAACAGAGTTTGGGCTTAAATAATAGCCTTACATGTTCCAGAAGCAAAACAAGCATTATGATTAAGACAGTTTGGCTGCATTGGTTTGTTCATTTAACAGGCATTAATCAAGAACTGCTAATTGTAGCGTGCCCTGTCCTGGGTGATGCCGTGTAGTGGCTGTCCCTTTTGTGGTCATGCCTATCTACTCTCCTTTTGCCATTTGGTACCGCCCTCCTAGCAAGCTCAGGCCCATTCTTAGGGCCTATTCCTAAGTTCAGGTAGTAGCTGATAAGGAATTTAAGGGTATATTTGGTGGGTGCAGAGAAGAGTGAGGGAGAGATATTTGCATTTTAATAGAAAGTTAAAATTCCTTGATATTTCAAATCAGAGAAGGGTAGGGTTTCTTTTACTGAATTTCTATTATATGCCCAGAACTTGACGTAAATTATCTAATTTAATCCTCACAATAAGCCAATGAGGTAAGTATTATTATTCCCATTTCATATAGGAGGAAACTGAGGCTCAATTGTTAAGTTTACTCTCCATAGTTACTCTCCTATGGAAATAGGTAGAAGCAGGACTTATTCTAAATGCCAGGCTCATTCTCCTCTACTTGGATGCCTGTTACTTTACTCTTCTTTCGGCCTCTTTGCTTGTCTAGAACATCCTGGTACCTGCCCTGTTTGGAGACAGTTTTCTGAGATGTCCCTAAGGGCACTGAAATTCTTCCATCACCTTCCTAACTTTTTTAGGGATAAGTACAAAAGACAACCTGGGTCACTTTAGAACCGATGCTGACCTTTAAAGGGAATGTACAGATGCAGAGAAAATACAGATGCTGACCTGTTCACTGCCTAGCTGCTGGTAAAGCTGTATTCAGTTTTTATTGTAAACATAGCTTCTTTCTATTTGGCCCCAATCAAACATCACAGTCTGCAACCGAGTATACTGTAAAATGTTATTGATGATCTCTTGCTAGTCGAATCTAAAGTCTTTTTCTCAGGCCTTAGTTGCCTGAGATTGAACCGTAGATTGAGATGTATTTGATGTAGTGATTATTAATAGTTGAAGAAGGTAAGGTGCATGGGAAAAAATTGGCCTCCAGCAGGTCTTTCTGCCTGTGCTGCCACACACTTGACTCTTGCTTGCATCACCACTTGGTATCAATTTGAAGTGTATAGGTTAGGCCCACCTGATTGAATCAGAAGATTCTTGAGCCCACAAGCCGTGCCTATCACTTCATCAAAAGTCTAGGGGTCTGTAGTATTTGAGAGAGGGACCATCTTCTTAAAACTTTCTTTGGCTTCCAAGCCTTTAAACCTGCCCAACTATTTCTCCTGGCTCTTCCTCTTCTTCTTCCTGCTTTCGCTAATTTTTCATTGTGGGTATTCTCCAAATAAACTGATCTTCACAGCTTTATCTCTTATTCTCTACACCTCTGTTTTTGACTTCTCACCCAAGCTGTTCCTTATTTCCTCTTGCCAAGAGGACACTAAATCGCTCCACATCATTCTCAGATTAGTTACTCCCCTCAACTCTGCTTATTCTATCATTAGTCCAATGACCAAGTCTAAGAATGGTCCATTCTTCCTATGGTTCAAAATCTGGGTTAAATTAATTACTTTGTTCTTTTTCCCAGGATAGCCATCGAGTCAAGAAAAATCATAAAATCTTGCTTCAAAGATTTGATATCTTTCTTCGTTGTATTTGGTATCTTCAAAGATGTGTTATCTACACGCTGTTTCTTCCTTTCCATCTCCTTTGCCCCAACCTCAAACATCATTGCTTCCTGCAACTATTTCCTAGAATCTGTCTTACAGGGCTATTGGAGAGTTGGTTGAAATAATAATAGCAATTATATGTTGAGTACTTGTATACATTGTGCTAAGTATTCTACATTTGTTACTTTATTCAGTCCTTACAACCACCCTGTGAGGCTTGGTACTGTTTTCATCATCTCACAGATGAGGAAACTGAGGTTTAGAGAAGTTAGGTGACTTGCTCAAGGTCACACAGATGGTGAGTGGTTGCACTGTGACTCAACCCAGGCCTGTTTTGTTTCCATGGATGCTTGTAACTGCCTCCTCGGATATAGTATAATGTCTAATAGGGGGCAATTAATAAGTGTTAGTTCCCATCCTTCTTTCCCTCCGTTTTCTATTACTTCTTCCTAGTCTATACTGAAATGCTAGCTGTTTCTGAGCTCCACCACCCTTCAGGGCTCTCCTTTCTCCTGTAATCAGACCTTCTCTCCACCTTTTCCAAGCATCTCCAGTGCTTGGATCTCCTGTGTTGCTGCTTTCTTGTTTTGTTTGCATATCTTGTCTTCTTAAATAGATAATAAATCCTTGAAAGCCTTGTTTGCTGCTTTTTTTGTGCTATCAATACTAGGATAGTTGACTTTAAATAAAGTAAGTATTTGGTAAATAATTGTTAAATTACTGCATTTGGGCTTTATCTTGAGAGGGGAGGTTCCTGAGCTAGCCAGCATGGGAATCAGAAGAATAGACTGGAATCAGAAGGTCACACGACCCTCCAGGATTAACTAGACGGGTAAAACTGCTGGCAGACTAGTTAGGTAATTGCCACAAACTTGGCCTAGTGAAAAGGCAAAGGGAGGAGAGCACCAGAGATGTGAAATATACTGACTCCTATTAACTTCTTCCACAGCAAACAGCCCTGTTACCTGGCCTTTCATTCTATGAGCAGCAAAGCTGGGAAAGAAATGTTATGGTGGAGGCCAGGTTCCTGGTCTCCAAATCAAGGTTCCAGAGTTCTGCCCAATATAATTGAGTATAAGGGGACTGGTGAATAGTGTCACTTAGTACAGCCTGATTTAAGAGGTGAGGGAGAATTGGCAACACCTATCCATAGCCACTACTCTCTCTGCCTCCAGTCAGGCAGATGACAGCTTGGGGGTTTGTGGCCACAGGATAATAGCTAAGGTTGTAAGATCTGCTGTGGCCCTTCTGCTTGTCAGCGGAGCACATCTTAGCGGCTTGTCGTCCAATCTCAGTGTGTGATAGAAGCACTGGGACCTGGAGAATGCTAAGGGAAAAGCGTGGCCACTTTTCACTTGGAAATTCCACTCAAGAAAAAATCCTAAACAGAACCTATCCTGGACCTCGAGGGCAGATTGGGAAACCGATTCTGCCGGAGTTGGCCTGGTGGGAAGAAAGTCAACGGAAGGAGAACTGGTGAGTCTGACATTAATTAAACCGCGGCAGGGGACAAAACAAGGGAGGATATGGCCCTTCTAACTCGGGGAGACACGTCAGCTTGAGCTCTGGGCAATTTCAGCAGGCAATCTCGCGGGCCCGGGGAGGGGTGGCGGCAACTGAAGACGGGCTCTAGGGCCCAGCGGCCGGGCGCCGGGACGGGGGAGGAGTGTAGGGTTACAGTGACGAGCCCGGACGACCCTTCCCGACCCGCGCGCGGAGCGCGGGCGGCCGAGGGAGCGCGCGGGACGCTCTAGGACCCAGCAGCGGATGTCGGGTTTAAGGCTGGAGGTGAAGCCCTGGCATTTCTCTCCTTCCTGTGTGAATGGGGCTGATTGTCGGGCGCCGCTTCCCTGCGCTGCCCCACGCCATGCTCAGCGTGCTGCCCTGCGGCCGCTTTCCCCAGCTGCGAAACTGAACTAGCCATGATCGCCTCATGTGGAGGGCAAAGTTGCGCCGGGGAACTTGTGAGTCTGCGGTGAAAGGTAACCAGTCCCGGATCGGGGTGCAGGGAGGGCGCCTCGGAGTCTCCCAAATCTCCCACGAAAAGGACCCAGCCGTCTACTGCTCCCTCTCCCCTGCTGCCCGCGGCAGGGGGCCACTCCTCAGGGGCTTGGGGCTGAGATCCACAGGGCTCGGAGAGACTTGGGCAGCAGATTCGGCGCCAGGGGCTGGGAGTGCCCGCCACCGGAATCTTGCTCTCTTACCCAGATATTTTTACCCTTTTGTAAAAAAAAAAAAAAAAAGAGCAACTCCGTTCCCGCGCCACTCAGCAGGCCCCCGGTGAGGGCGGGCCGGGTCACAGAGGCGCGCCTCTCCTTGTCCCGTAGAAGACTGAAAAGTTATGTCCCCGCGCCGGCCCGGGGGCCCCGGGGTGCGGGCGCGCCCCCGAGCGGGGGCTGGCCTTTCCGGAGGGGCGCTGCCATATGGCTGCACTCTCCGAGACGCGCCCGCGCGCGGGTCTCCAGACTGCAGAGGGAGGAGGCGGAAGGGGGTGGCCGGTGGCCGCTTCCCTCCGTGCGAGACAAAGGCGTGCACGCCCGCCCGCCCGACAGGCTGCAGCGCTCCGGGCCGGACCCTTCCTGCCGGCAGGGGAGTCTCGGCTCCGGCGGGTGGGGGCGACGACGGGTTCGCGCCCCGGACCCCAAGGCTTGGATCGCGTTAGCTGCTACTCCTTTGTTCTCCCTAGACAAGTTTCTTTGACAGAAACCGGGGAGTTACATCTAGTTCTCTCTTGCTTGCTGTTAGCGCTGTCTTTAAAATAATGAAAAAAATTAAACTTTAGAAGTAGAACTGTTTTTTTCTTGGAATGTGACATTTGTGGCAGGAGGGAGAATGGCACGTCGACCGATGGTAACCGAGCGAAGCTGGGGCCCTGCACTTGGGTAGGGGCCGCCCGTAGTCAGCCGGGTTGGAGGATCAGGCGGTGCAACAGAGGAGCCCCGGCGCGCACCCACCTCGGGGCCTCCGACGCCTGGACTGAGCTCGTGGCGACGATGCCAAGTTTACCCCCTTAGAACCCCAGCCTGAGAATCCCGACTCCCCGGCTGCAGCTCCCGCGCCTTGCCACGCCCTACTCTCTAGTATCTTGATTGGTGACAGGGAAGACTTTTTCCCTTTGCATTCTAGAAGGTTTTTTCTTTTTTGGCTTCCGCGTTGGCGTATTGTCTCCAGGTGGCAAATGCTTTGGAAAATGCCGAGCTTGCGTGTGGATCCCCTGGACTGGGGCTTCAGTAGACAGAGGCCCTGAGGGTGCGGCCTCCAGGGGGTTTGCGGTTTGGATCAACATTTTGCGCGCGCTTGGTCCCTCAAGCTCTCTTGCCATCCTGATACAGTGCGGACACGGTTGCCCATGATCTTCCTAGGCATATTATGAGACTTGAGTTTTTGTACAGCTTCTAAAGCCCTTGGTGGTGGAGGTAGGGTGGAGTGGGGAGGGGGTGGTGAGTAGGGGGTCCCAAGAGCCATTTATGATACCCGGAGATGCTTTTGGTTTTGACTACTCCAAACGATAACGTTACTTGCCATAAGGGAGTAAAAGCAGAATGGAAGGATATTAATAGCTACTATTCCAAAAAATTTCCTTCCTTTTCCGGAAGTGAAAAGTCAGGGCTTGAAATGTTGAACAGTCATGGCTCTCTGCTTCCAAAACTGGCCTGTGGGTCCCTGCCAAACTGAGTAAGATTTCCTGTGGCTGCCCACCACTCCTGGCCCCTGCAGCTCCCTGTGGACTTCAGACCTAGGTAATAGATTAAAGATCTCTCTAGATTGCAAGTACTTGAAGAATCTAGACTAATGTAAAATTTATTCCCCATCACATTGCTCTGAGCATTATGGTGCCTCTACTATGACCTCTCTCTGTGGGATGTATATGAGAACAATACTTAGATACACCTTGAATTGTTTTACAGAGGAGTAAAGGGTTTGAAACCACTGACCAGAATATAAAGGAGTAGAACGTAGAGTAGAAGGCTTTAGAGATGCCTCTAGTCTCCCTGGTGAGATGTGGTGTGGTAGTGGTGTGTTTAGTTTTTGGATGGGTATACTTTTGCTTTGCAAGATATGTTTTTCAAGATAAATAAGGTGAACTCTGCAAAGTGGAGAGAAGGTGCTGTACTTATAAACTCCATTCCCCTTCTCTTCTTTTTAAAATGCTCAGAAGTCTTGGTCTTTTAGGTTCTGTGCAGATGGTGGAGGGTGAAGAATACTAATGTACAGAAGGATATGTGGAGATCAAAGCATTTAAAAATACATCTTTTCATGGAAGCTAATGGAGGACTTTCAGTTTAAATGAGATTTTAAAGTACTGTTGTTAAGAAAAGCACATGAATGCAGAAAAGTAAGTGATTTTATGGGAAGGCATTCTGCTGATTAGACTGAGAGTGTCTGCCCTTGGCCAGTAGTAAGTCTCCAGGCTTCTGTGGTTAAAGCTCTGCTTTCTTTTTTCT
>NW_011889035.1:1405303-1412671 GCF_000151845.1 Pteropus vampyrus | reverse complement strand
GTGCCGTGTTTCTTCAGAGGAATTTGTGAAAGTGCTTTTAAAAATGATAAAATACTACAGTAGTCCTCCCTTATTCCCCAGTGGATGCCTGAAACTGGGTAGTACTGAACCCTATATATACTATGTTTTCTCCTATATGTACATATCGATGATAAAGTTTAATATATAAATTAGGCACAGTAAGCGATTAACAAAAATAACTGATAATAAGATAGTACAATGATAACAACATACTATAATGAAAGTTATATGAATAGCTTTGGAGCATTAAGTAAAATAAGAGTTACTGGAACACAGGCACTGTAGTTCATCTGATAACTGAGCTGGCTACCTAGTGACTAATGGGTAGGTAGTGTATACGCTGTACAGAGAGATGATCCAAGTCCTTGGCGGGATGGAGTGGGATGGTGCGAGATTTTATCACGCTGCTCAGAACAGCGAGAAATTTTAAACTTATAAATTGTTTATTTTTGGAATTTTTCATTGAATATTTTCAGACTGAGGTTGACCTGTGGTATCTGAAACCTCGGAAAGCAAAACCACGGGCTACTGTATGTAATGTAAGACTTTTTAAAGAAAGAATAATGACTATGTAACAAATTGCTAGTGAAAATTATAAAACTCTGAAAGATTTTCCAGGCCAATAAATTAAAAAGAAGTAACTTTGTTAAGACCTGATGGTATTTCCAATAATGGAAAATTCTCCCAAAGTAGCAGTTCCCTTGTCCCTGCCCGGTGTGGCTCTCTGCATTTTAAATGCATATGGATGCTCAGGTCAGGAAATTCTCTAGTGTTTTGAGTAATTTTTCTCCTCCTATTTTTTCATCAATTTTGATAGGTTCTTATGTCCCACAATTCACTAGGCAATAGAATACTTGAAAAGCAAGGGGTAACTTGAAGGTCAAATTAGAGGACATTTGATTTTAAGGTTTGTTAGAAATAGTCTGAGGTTATTGAAGTTTTTGTTTGTTTGCTTAGTGATTATTTTAAAAAATTATTTTGTTTGACGTCGTTTTTGTCTCGGAGAAAGGGCAAACTTTAAATCCTCGCCATTGTACGTAGGTCAGTACACTACTTTTGCTGGCAGGAAGCTATGCCTGGGCTTGTTTGTGTGTTGGCACCA
The DNA here is from genome assembly GCF_000151845.1 of Pteropus vampyrus. Lineage (NCBI taxonomy): Eukaryota > Metazoa > Chordata > Mammalia > Chiroptera > Pteropodidae > Pteropus > Pteropus vampyrus. The sequence continues at coordinate 1,411,548 of NW_011889035.1, read as the reverse complement.
TGTTAAGTTTATAACTTGGGAGGCCCCTTGGCCTTAGTTCTTGTGAAACCTTAGAGTATATTCATCCCAGGCACTTAGGACAGGACTCCTGAACTCCCAAAGGGGCTTACACATCAGGCATTGTTTTTCCTTTTATGAGGGGGACTGGGGAATAGCTCCAAGGTGTTAGGAAATAATATCTCTGTTCAGACTCTGGAGAATTGGATTTAACTTTTCAAAAAATAAAATCATATAATACTGCTGTGTATGTTTAAATCTGTGTTTGGGACCTCACTGGCTAGTAGTACAGCTATATACGCCTCTTGTTTCGTTTTTAAGTAAAATGCCTATAGTTCACTTGTTTTTCTTTTTAAAACTTTTTATTTTGAAATGATTATAGCTTTATAGGAAGTCGCAAAAACAGTAGAGAGGATCTGCGTACTCTTCACCTAGTTCCCCCCATTCGTAACATCTTATATAACCAATAATACAATAATGGAAGTGGGAAATTGACATTGATTCAGTCTGGAACATATTTAGATTTCCCAGTTTTACATGCACACATTTGTGTTTGTGTGCTATTTTCAAGCATGTGTAGATTCCTGTAGCTATCACCATAGTCAGGATACAGAACTAGTCTATCACGTCAAAAACCTCCTTTGTGCCACCCCTTTATAGTCACATTCATCTTCCTCTCCCCTGCCTCATCTCTAAACCAGGGTAACCACTGATGTGTTCTCCATCTCTGTAATTTTGATAATGTTACATAAATAAAATGTGATTTGTGACCTTTTGAGATTGGCTTTTTCATTCAGCATAATACCCTTGAGGTCCACCCAAGCTATTAGTGCATTATCAATAGTTCATTCCTTTTTATTACTGAATACTATTCCATGATATGGACATACCACAGTGTATTGTTTAACCGTTCACCTATTGAAGAACATTCAGGTTGTCTCCAGGTTTTTGGCTCTTAAAATTAGAGAAATGCCCAGGAGTGTGATTTCTGGATTTTGTATGGTGAGTGTATGGTTAGCTTTTTAAAGAAATTGCCAAACTCTGTTTTCCAGAGTGCTTATACTATTTTATATTCCCACTAGCAATATATGAGAGTTCCAGTTTCTCTGCATCCTCACCAGCATTTGTTTATTATTCTAGCTGTTCCAATAAGTGTTCTAGTCTCATTGTGGTTTTAATTTGCATTCCCTAATGGCTACTGATGTTGAATATCTTTTCAAGTGCTTATTTGTCATCTGTATATCCTCTTTGATGAAATATCTGCTTATATCTTTTGCCCATGTTCTAACTGGATGATGATGATTATATATATATTTTTTTTACTATTGACCTTTGAGAGTTTTTAAAATATATTTTAGATACTAATCCTTTGTCAGATGTGTGGCTTCCACTTTTTTTATTATATTATTTGTCTTTTTATTCTTTTAACAGAATCTTTTGCAGGAAAAAAGTTTTGAATATCGTAAAGTCCAATTTATTGATTTTTTTCCCCCTTTTGATTGTGCTTTTGGTGTCACATCTAAGAATATTTTGTCTAGGCCTATATCCCAAAGATTTTCTCCTCTGATTTCTTCTGAAAGTTTCATAGTTATATGTTTTCTACTCAAATTGCAGTTCACTTTTACCATTTTAAGAATTTGTATGTCTTGCTATCGATCTCAGGTATTTATTATGTGTTTAGTGCTCTGGAAGCTTACAGATGAATCAGGCATAGTTCCTACTCTAAAGAGCTCATTAATTAGTGGGGTCGTGTGTAGACATTTCCATATATTAAGTACCACAGTGGAGACAGTGTGATGAGCACTGAACAGAGAGGGCTCGCTTTGATCCAGGTTGTCAGGGCAGGTTTCCCTGGGCATGTTGCCTGAGCACGATGGGAGTAAAATTAGTTCTTGCCTTTGATCCAGTTTTTGGATACCTTTATTGCCATGACTTCTCCAGTGTGGGTTACCCTGGTTCTTGAGCACATGCTGAAGGAATTAGGGGTAAACTGAATGGTTGACGGATTTTTAAAAAATATCATGTGGCATATTAGCTTAAAAAATGAAAATACTGTACTTAAAACTCAATAACATAGAGTATGAATTAGATTGAATAGATTTAAAGTTTAAATGTGTTGAAATGTAAAAGGAAATAGTATTTTGGATTCTTTAGGAGCAAACAGACCTGGTTTGCTTACTGGTCTTGCCTCTTTCTTGCTGTGTAACCTCAGGGAATTTGACTTGCCAAAGCCTTATGGGTAAAATAGAGACAATAATAGTTCTTACCTCATGGAGTTGCATGAGGGTGAAATGAAATAATGCATATATAGCACTTAGCACAATGCCGGGCACATTGAAAGCATTCATTCTATAAATGCCCATAATAATAATAATAATAATAATAATAATAATAATAATAATAGTTATTATTAAAGTAGCAGAGAGACAAATGGTTTTATAATGTTATGTGTGTTCTCATATATCTCCTTTCTCTGAGAAACTGGAATCTCAGCTCTTACTCATAGAAGCTTACCTTTTCACAGTTGGGAATGCTGTATCATATACCAAATACTATTTATTGAATGAAATTAGAAGCTAGGATACTATATTTACTACCTATAAAAATACATTTTTCTCACTTATAAAATAAGATTTTTTGAGTAAAGAACAATTTCTTCTCTGCCCTGACCACAGGAGGTGGCAGGAGGAGTGTCTGCTGTTGTGAGCTAGTCAGAGTTTATGGTGCTTATTCCTGGACATACAGTAAGCCAGGACTGATGTCACCAGGACAAGTCTCAGACTTCTCAACCAGCAGCTCCCTTTCCTTTCTCTTGATGACCAACCAAGTGGTTTCCCAGAGGAAATGGATTCATTTTTAGATGCACAATTCTACATCAGTGGTTCTTAAACATGGGTGAACAGTTGAGCTTGGAGCTCGGAGTACCTTCCTGACATAGGTTTTGGAGGCACATGGATGTGTAGTTGTAGTAAAGACCAAAGAAGGACTCAGGGCTGGAAAACAGATTCAGCTTCCTTGTAGTAGAGAAATATAATTACACAATTTTTTTTTTCCTGTCAGCTTAGGACAGATGTGATCTGGCCCCCATCTTTTTTTTTTTTTAAGTTCTAGGCCTACTCTGTACACAGTAACCACTAGCCACATGTGGCTATTCATGTTAATTAAAATTAAATAATTAAAAATTCAGGTCGTCTGTCATACTAGCCACAGTTCAAGAACTAAGAGCCAGTTCCATCATCGCAGCAAGTTCTATTAGCTAGTGCTGTTTCAGAGAGATACTAGCCCGTTTGTCTGATGGCAACATCCTTGGGTTTCATATAATGGGATAGGGACACATTTTTGAATAAAATATGTCATTTCTCCCTTGGAAGTCTGGCGTGGACCTGATTGGGAGGAAATACCAAAGGGTGACTGCTCAATCAGCTTGAACCTCATTTTGCCACTTGTTTTTCTGGAGACTCATTTCATTTGGGAGTTGGATCAGCAGGGCATCTGAGTTATGCTGGGGTTGGAGCTTACCAGAGTAGCAGGCTGCTATCAAGCAGTATCTACTGTTTCTAGGGGTGTTTGAGGAGCAAACAGAAATGCTAGGGTGGATTTGGCACTAAGAGGTCCTTCTGGAGAGGCTCAGAGGCCAGCCTGGACTCCTCCACTCAGGTCTGTTCCACTATTGAACCAGCCTTTGTCAGGGGGAGGCCAAGGCCGGGCCTTGTTCATCTGGCCCATTTAGGCTTGCTCAGATACCACTCCATACTGCATCATTCTAACTGTCGCCTCCATCGAAAGTGTTCTGTAAACTGTAAAGTTCCTTTCCTTACTTACTCCATGTCCAGTTAGTCACCGGGTCCTTGCAGTTGACTTCCAAAATACTTGCATACTTTCCCTTTCTTTGCATGTCTCTACAACCCAACTCTTTTAAGCACTCATTGCCTATCTCCTGGATTATTATGACAGCCGTATACCAGGTCTTCCCACCTCTCTTCTCTCATACCTCTTCTGATCTCCTCTGTCTTTCCTTTTGCTCTTCTTCCCTCCTTTCCTCCACTCTTCTCAGAACGAGTAGAGCAAGACAAGGATGATAGGTATCTTGTCTTCCAGGCTTTGCTTCCTTACTGTGAGGTGGAGCTTTGCACATACCATGTGGTCCGGTGCCAGGGAGAAAGGAAGATATCTCACATTCAGCTGCTGCTTCTCAGCTCCAAGGGCTGCTCTACATGGCGTGACCTAGAATGTGACCCGTTAAGCAGGTCCTTTCCTTGCTAACATGAGCTGTACTCTAAATGGCTCTGAGAACCAAGTTTCTTGTTAGTGACCCCCCCTCTATTTGGGGGATTTGGGGAGAGAAGAGAATATGAAATTCTCTGGTAAGGTCCTGTGTCAAGAGAGACTGGTCCATAAGTATCACTACAGCTAGGTTGACTGCTCATCCTGGTCATGTGGGAAAGGTTGAAGATACAAGGGCAGACAAGATTGCCTTTCTGCAACTTTTTTTAAGGAATGAGGGAGAAAGAGGGGGGAGAAAAAAAAAACAGAAAAAGAGACTAGGAAACATGCTTTTTCAGAATTATGGAAACTAGTGGAGGCAGTACCTAAGGGACAGCAGTAAATGCACTGCAGAACACTGTGACACTAATCTAGTTTCTGAAAAGAGAAATGGTCTGGTGTTTCTTTATCTAGAAGAGTAAAAGGAAATACCTTCTGAAATGATGATAAGTTTAAATTAAGACACCTGGGAAAGTAATGTAAACAACATCACAAAACCATTTATATAAACCTGGAAGACAGTGGGAGTGTCAGATGATAAGCAGGAGGTTTGTTAAAGGACATAATCCTGTCAGACTTACCTTTTCAGGGCAGTGACTGGTAGATTAAAAATGAGTGTTGGTGGCATGAAAGTGGTGAATAATTACTTTAGCTAACTCTTAGACTTGATCCCATAAAATATTCATCCAAGAAATTAAGAACATAAAGTCTAAAAAGGTTTACTCCGAAATATGGATGATCTTAGTCCTGAGTATAGAGATAAAATTTTCCGAAATTCTGAAATTTCTTACCTTCAACTTTCTCCAGAAATTTAGAGGAAAAAAAACCTAAAGTAAATACAAGTATTTATATTTTAATAGCATTTAAGTAACTAAGAGCACTTTATTAGTTTAGGAATATAAAATGGGTTATGGGTAATTCAGCTTGCTCGTAAATGAACAGATTTCATAGTATTAAATTTAATAGTTTATTTAGGTAACAATCACACATATTCTATTTTAATTTATTTGAAATGTTTTCAGTTTCTTTTAAGGAGGGTACATGTTGGACATTAGGGAGCATGGCGTTTCTTGTTTTTGGACAGAATATAAATCAGGTAAAAATTCAAATACAGAAACAATCACTGCTCTATAACTATTAGTTGAATGCATAAATCTGGACTATGCAAGTCCTTTGGTGAGAATACAATAAAAGGATACAGTTCTTCTATCTGGCTTGAGAGTCTGTCATATGCCTGGCATTAGACTGACTATACGTGGGGTGTATGTCCTTTGCTCTCATGGAATTTATATTCTAAATGAGATGTAATAAAGATAAGGTGTTCGAAAACAGACAGCAAATGAACTGGTTTATTCTGCTCTGAGACGAGAAGGCCAAGAAATGATTTATAACTACCTTTCAAGTATTCCAACTTCATGGTAAACAGATTAAGAGGAAATGGGTTTAAATTATAGATATCATGACTTCTACAAGTATGGAAGAATTCCCTGCCGGAGAGCTTGGGAGGATATGGAGGGCACACGTGCATCCAAATAATTACACTAAGTGTGGGATTCTCTCATTCTAGAAATCTCTTTAAATTGAGTATCACTTAATGTGGTCCTGTCTTATTGTAGGACATGGGCCTCATGGGCTAGTTGTGATGTGTTCATCTGTAGAGCGTAATGATTAAGAATCCAGAGCTGGAAATGGAGATACATTTCCCACCTATATCACTCACTGGCTTTATAATCTTGGGCAAATTACTTAACCTCTCTGGCAAGTAGTTTCCTCATAATGTTAAATAGGGATAATAGCAACACCTACCTCAAAAGATCATTATAAGGGTTATAAGTATTATGGCAGTAAAAACGTGTAAAGTGCTGAGAACAATATCTGACACACTGGAAGAGTTATGTGTTAGTTCTTATCATTGTTCCAATCACTGGTGCTGTGTAACAAATGGCCTCAAATTCTAGTGGCTTCAAACAACCATTTTGTTATGC
>NW_011889035.1:1387409-1402968 GCF_000151845.1 Pteropus vampyrus | reverse complement strand
AAAAAATATTCTGATGGCGTCTTCTTGTCAACTGATATGCTATACACCTTGAACCGAGGTCCACCATTTTTATTCTTTTATTTTTCATCTTATTGGCCAAGCTGTTGTTATAAGACTCACTTTTTGGGGGATGAAAATCATCTTTAAATCCCCACATATGTTATGATCTAAAGGACTAGGCTTTCTCCCACTTTTGGTAGGAAAGGGTAAGTTTTTTTCTCTGGTGTCAGCGAAAGGGATAGATTCACTACAGCAGACGCAGAGTAGATTGAGAGTTCACGCCTTGACCTCCATCCTGTTATTTCACAGATGGAATGAAAGTTATGGAACAAAATTGCCAAGGAGAGGAGAGGTTTGGTTTTTTTGTTTTTTGTTTTCTTATTTATAGTGCTTAGTGCGGAGTAACTAAGTAACTACCAGTAACAATCCTATTGTCCTTTTGTCTGAAGGATCCTCCTTGGTAGCCGAGAGTATTCAGGTGAAGAGTCCTGATTCCTTCTCTGGGCTCCGCCTAGCCTTTGACCTGCGTGCCAAGTTGGCCAGACAATTTAGGTGTTTTGAAGAGCCTTTGAATAATGCCATGTATTCTTTTATTTTTGTTTTGTGATGGTAGGACCACAACATTAAGCTTATTTTCAGAGAAAGACGTTCTCCATTTCAAATTCTTGGAAAATAGAAAATGTAATTTTAGTCTGATTTGTCAGTCGGCTGAACAGTCTGACCTGAAAAGCTCTACAAACCTTCATCTCTGATCTGCTTGAGCATCTTGCTGCTGCTTTTTAAAAGCTCACTGATTTGATCCTCTTTTGAAAGTGAATTTTACAGCAATGATTCCTCTTTCATTTCCGCATTATCATAAAAAGAAGCTAGGATTTACTGAGCACTTATGTGCTGGAACATTGTTTATAGCTCTTCCTATTGTCCCATTTAATTTTCTTAAAAACCTTACATAGTAGGTGCTATTATTGCCCTCATTTATTGAGAAGATAAAGACACCAAAAAGTTAACTCATTTGCTCAAGTTCAAGTAGTTCATAAATGTTAGAGCCTGGATTCTAACGTTTTGCCAAAACAAAACAAAAAGCATGGCACATCTTTTCTTTCCATTTAGCAGACATTTTCTCCTCTATCTCTTTTATTCTTTTAAATCTTTCTAATATTCCAGTCTTTTAACTTGACAGTATCATTCTCTTTTCAGTCATCATGTCTTAACATCCTTCCCCTTTGTCCAAGGATTGCTTGAATTTCTGCTGGGCAAGTTATTACAATTTCTTTTCTCCCCAACTCTTAAAAGTAATCTCTTGGAGTCTTTTTGCTAGTGAAATATCATTGTGGATTTGTATTCCTTTTTATAAAAATTCCTCAAGGGCAAGAAGATGCATTTATGCACAGGTGTTTTCTGAAGGGGCTGCTATCTTTTTTCATACACATTTGCTTTAATCGAGAGGGTTCATTCATCTGACAAATAGTGTTCAAGCAATGCTTTACATCAAAGGGCCTGTGTGTGCCTTCTTCAGGTTTCACCAACTTCCCGGGGCTGTGGGCATCTTCCTTTGCCTGGGCAGGGAGGTAACTCATGCTCAGTTATAACTGGTTTGCAGCCAGTTTCATCTTAAAGTTCTTAAGTGTCCTATCTTTTGGTTCCTTCCCCATAAAAGAGGTTGTGTAACAAAGAGCAGTGTTTCTCAGAGTGTGGTCTGTGGAGCCCTGGGGTTTCTGACCCCAAAACGATCTTCATATAATACTAAGACACATGTACCTTTTTCACTCTATAGACATTTGTACTGATGGTGCAAAACCAATGGTGGGTAAAATAGGTGGTGCCTTCGCGTTGAATGAAAGCAGTGACATCCGACTGGCAGTCAGTCCCTTCCTCCCTGGCACACAATGTGAAAATGTTTCACTTAAGAATGTTCTTGTTGAAGCAGTACGAATAATTTCATTAAATCTCGAACCTTAAGTATGTCTTTTTAATGTCTTGTGTAACAAAATGGTAAGCACACACGAAGTGCTTCTACTGCAAACAGAGGAAGAGCATTTGTGTGACTGAGTTGTGTGCCAGTTGATTTTCCTCCAGAAAATTTTATTTTGCAGCATGTTTCCTGCTATTCTCTCACTCAGCATCATGGCTGATTATAAATTAGCGGTTCTCACACCGGAGTTTGTAGCGAACTCCATGAAACTCTAAGTGAAATTAGTGTTGTGCGTTTTTCTAGACCTAGGGAGAAGCTCTGTAGCTCCTGATATTCTTTTAAAGGGATAGCCATGGTCCAGAAATATCAGGCCAAAGAGAAAAAAGAGGTAAGCGTAGCCCCCACGTGCAGTTCTAGATCCAGTGTGTGCGTTCTGCCAAGATGGAAACCAACACCGGTATCCCTGTTTGCCACCTTAAGTGACCTTGAGCCTGCCTGTGTCACTGCATTTGTACACCGTTGGGCAATTGTCTGCTTTAGACGTCTGTTTCCCTCGCTAGTCTGTCAGATTTGGGTCCCCATACCAGGCACCATCTGGCCTGTGGCAGATGCTCAATGTCATACATCCTTGCGGGATGAATGAATGAATGGATTAGAGAGTAATTCTGCATTTTGCTGCTGATCAAATTCACAGACCCATGACCCTTTGTAACTCATAGGAATGATAAGAAACCCAAATACTATCACAAATGTATAGGTGTTTAAAAATATCACTGAAATTCTGTGGAATGCTTTGGAATAGTCAAAATTGAGTTTGCGTCTCAACCTTACAGCTGTGAGCTGTGTGACCCAGAGCATGCCATTCCTGTTTTGTTTAAAAAGGAGATAATGAAACCTAATTCTCAGAGATAGGAGGATTACCTGACATAATGTTTGTATCATGTCTCATTCATGATGTTAGTTTCTATGCCTTCCTTCCTTCCCTAGAATTTGGTAGCTGCTTATATGACTCTGTGGGGTACTTGGCCGTGTAAGTTTTGAGTTTCAGATCTAGCAAGCACTTATCATATATACTAGGCAGTTCCATGGGCTTTTTTTTTCTTATGTTCAATTAGAAGTACTTTTTTGGTATAATTGCTTTGTTTTTACATTTTTATAACAGTATTTTAGATATAATGAGAATAGCCATATTTTCTTATTACTCATTCAGATTAGCAATTATAAAATTAGGGCACACAAACTATTGACTTCGAATCTGAATTTATTAAAAAGTAACAAATATACACAAAAGATTCTTCACGTTATCACAGGAGTCAATGAAGGTTGGTTAGTTTTTGAAAAAGTTATCCCTTTTATTTATTCATCATTATTTGGAATCATCAGATCCAACACATTTTGGCTTGGAATGTGATTGATTTACAAAATTACAGTTTACCATAACTTTTTAGGAGTGTATATGTTGTATTAAAGCTTATATGGCAGAGAAGTGCAAGCCTCCCAAACCTGACTCTGTGTTCAGATCAACTGTGAAGCATGGGCAAAAAAAAAAATCATTTCTGGTCCACACTTGTGGAGATCCCGATGTTACAGGTGTAATGTGGAGGCTTGGAAGTGACATTTTTAACTTGTTCCACAAGTGACTGACACACCACAGGTTTGGATTCGTTGTTAAAGTGGAGACAACATATGAAAATAAGATGCAGCCAAATGGAAGGAAGGAAGGGCGGCTTCACCAATTGCCTTGATGTTCTGGTGATTGACAGGGAGTGTGCTATTATTACTCTAAGCTTTTATAAGAAATGACACAAATAAAATAGTTCTGGCTCATTCTCTGCCTCATACATGCAGGGAAGGAAACTTTTCCAGTTCCTTTCTCCATTATCCACAAACAAGAACATTTCATTAAAACTCCCCTAATATTAATATAAGAAATTAGGCAGAAAAGAGGATTTAGGATTAATTGTACATTATTAAGAAATCTTTGGAAGGCGGAATGGCATAGTAAAAAGAGCCTTCTTGCTGGAGGGGCTGTGTTGCTGGCTAGTTACGTGACTCTGGGCATCACTTATCCTGATCTGCAAAATGGGAATAGGGTGGTGATAATTACAATAATTTTTATATCATCCCTGCATTTAATAAATGGCCTTCAATAAATGGTAGCTCTTACCATTATTGATTATACTCTCATTACTAAAGAGATGTTAATTTATTGGGGAATATTGGTTGCTTTAAATTATGTGGTTCATTTATGACCCAATGTTGACTTATGAGATATGTGAGTGGGATGAGAAGAAACGTACTTATCTCTCAACAGTCTCAGTCTCTGTGAGACACCGCTGCCTGATAGACATCTTGCTGTCACTCAGCTGCAATAATGTACACTAATAGGATCTGGAAAGCTGTAGGAATCAGGTGGCAGGCCAGAAGTGCATGAACTGCTTCTCTCCTCAGTGTGTATGAGAGAGGGAGCTTTGCCGAGCATAATTATGCATTTATGTTGTCATTTTATGTCTTGGGGTTTATTTTAAGGCTTTTCATTGTGTTGGTTCAAAAAATATTAAGTACTTACTGTCTGCATACAGTGATAGAAACCTGTTTAAGAAATGGAGCTTGCACACTAATAATATTTTTCTTTCTCGATGGGAACATAATGTGTGCCAGGGCCACTCAAAAGAATAGCTTTGTGGTCCTGAGATAGGTATAAACAAATAGGATATGTTTAAAGATTATTTAAATTTTCGTTAATATAGGGCTTGTTTATTAAAACTTATCTGAATGAATAACTTCTAGAGATCTACTATACAGAATAGTACCTGTAGCTAACAATACTTTATACTTAAAATTTTCTAGGAGGGTAGATCTTATGTTAAGTGTTCTTACCACATGCACAAAAAAATAATAAACAAGGTGGGAGGAAGTTTTGAGAGGTGGTGGGTATGTCTATGGTCTTGATGGTGGAGAAGGTCTTGATGATTTCATGGATTAATATTTATTCCCCAGACTCATCGAGTTGTATACATTAAATATGTACAACTTTTTACATGTCAATCATACCACAATGAAGTGGTTTAAAAAAACTTATCTGAGGGAAAGACTCTCTGGAGTCTAGGTACTTTAAGTTTTAGATAAGTTAAGTACCAAATATATCAACGCGAAACATGAATTTTGATATCATGTACCATTTGAGTCAAGGTATTTATGTAACCTTCGGATTTTTATGTTAAAATTCAAATTAAAAAAAAAATTACCTTTTTAAAGGGAGAGCTCTTTTGTTATAGGTACTCTCATTGTGTACTCCCTGTGACTGGAGTGATTCCATTTTTTCATGGTGAGAGAGTGCCTATCCTGAGAGGTCCCCAGGCTCTGCTCCTGTTCCCAGACCTGTGGAAGAAACAGGAGCCAAGGGCTGCACTGAGGGCACAGCCGCAGGGCCCAGGGCCGCCTGCCAGGGTTGGGTGGGATGAAAGAGCACCTTTCTCTAAATGCGAGTTTGTGTTCAAGCTACAAAAGCCCTGTGATGTTTATTGTTACTTCTAACATCATGTACAAAGCCCCTGCAGGAACTGGATCATAGTACATTTGTAATTAACCTCTTTTAGCACTAGATGGCTTTCTCTTTTTTTTTTTCCCCCCCTAGTAGCTTTTGAAAGAGACAAACTCTTACATCCTTCTCACTTTTGATTTAAGCTCTGTAGAATTAAGAATGTTTATAACTGGTATTTAAAAATGTATCTTAATTCTGCAAATATATATTTATCGAGTGCTCATTGTGTGCTAGAGATTACTAGGTACTGTGAACCTATGCAGATGATTCATTATTCAATAAATATGTGTTGAGTACTTATTATGATCATATTTCTGCTAGAAACTGGAGCTACAAAAGTGAATAAGACATGGTGCCTGCTGTTAATCAACGTATGAGTTAATGGGAGGAAAAAGAACTGAATACAGAGGCAATTTAATATATTGTAGCATGAGTACGTGTGGAATGAGATAGGAGCACCGATGGGTGGCATATAAGAAGCGGGGTGGCATATAGAGAGGAAGAAGGGGTAGATGACTTTCTGGAGGAGGTGACACTAGAGTGGAACTTGAAAAGATGTGTGAAGAGTTGACATGTGTTTTAACATCTAGTGTGTCCTAGAGTGAGAGTTACCTTGACTCATGGAGAACCTTTGGGGCAGCAGCTGCAAGTATTTCTCCAGGGTGTGTGCAAAGGCAATAGATACGAGTTACTATAATTTAAGGCAGGTTATGCTAAATCATGTAGCACTTGATACAAACAATGCTGTGTTCTTAGAATGGGGGTCAATTAATTTTTTTAAATGTCTCTATATCCGTCAGAAGTTCTTGATTATAAGCAGCACAAAGTGACTTTGGTTAATATAAGCAAAAAAGGAATTTGTTAGAAGTGTATTGGGCAGCTCACACATTAATGGGAAGGCTCAGAAAATGGACTTGAACCTAAGTGATGCTATACTTGGAATGCATTTGGAGGTGTGCTACTTGTATCATGAGGGTGGGGCCACCGTGGACACCACTGCTGTTCCTGGACTGCTGGTGATAGTGTCACCTCAAATAACTTATCAGGACCCTTTGTCTTTGTGTCATTTCTTCAAGATTAAAGTCTTTGGTTAGAATATCCAGTTGATTGAGCTTAGGTTGTCTTGACTAAGAGAACAGGGAGGGATCATTTTGGTTTCTGTAATGGGAGATAGAGCCTTCCCCCAAGGCTTGCACGATGAACGTTTCCATTATGCTGAAAATATTTAGTTAGAGGCAATTGACTATCAGGAATATAGTAGGTAGTAGTTGGAAGATGAACCACCTAATTTCTAAATTATTTTCCAATTCTGTAGTGTCATGAAAATTGCTTTTAAAAAACTCCCTTAAATTTTGGGTTTGTAGATGTAGCTTCATCCTCCTCCTTACCCATACTCAAGCTATGCTGAACTCTTCATTCCTTCAAGAGCGGAAGCACTCAGTCCCTTTGCTTCTCCTTTACCAGGCTGGACTTAACTTTTTTCGTTAGTACCCTCCCCTCATCCTACAGCAGATTAACATCCATCCTCCTCGTTTTTTTCCAGCTCAGCTCACATGTCTTTTTTCTTGTCATTTCAGCTCTGTATCACATCCCTCAATCAGCAAACACCAAAGCATGGTGTCCCTTTAATAGAGCACTAATTCTACATTGAAATGTGAGTGCATGTTGGTCTTCAGAACCAAATCATAACATCCGAAGGCGAAGGATAGTCTCATTTATTTCTTTGTGATTATAGCTCCTTGCACAGTGTCCCGTTGAACTCAGTTGTTACTTTAAAGGTTAAGCATACATTCTGAATTTTGGTTCACACTAATAATATCTCAGAGATATTTCTAAATGAACATTACAAAGTCGAACTTCACATAACTTTAGATAAAGCTATTCACCACAAGACGTTCAGAGAGCCAGTGTTCCACTTTGAGAGAGTCTAGATTAAATAGGTATGTGTGTCATTTATTTTACTTGTTTTCTATACGAGATGGATTGGTCCTGGTATTAGAATTCAAGTTTGGTGCCCAGGAAGACCATACTGTGTAGGGTTTGAGAATCTTGGAAACCTTCTCCTGTCGCGCTCCTCACCATCCCCATCTGGGGTTTCAAGTATTGGTTCCTTGGGGAAAGAGTGAGAAAGCACATTCCAGTGTGTGCTCTCAGTTTAGTGGTGGAGCTTCCTGTTTCCTTTTTAAAAAAGGTATGTGTTGTATGCAGGTGTTCATAAATGAGGCTGCCAAGACTGCTCTATGCTTCACTCAGGTGCTAGTCATGGATTCTCCAGGCCCCGTCTAAGCCTTGCTTCTAGGGCATCTGTCTCTCTAAGCAGAATATTACACGACCGGGAGAAACCTGCTGGAATCAGAAGGCTTGGGTGCTTACATTTAACTTTGAGGTTGTTGGCACACTCGGCAAATTCCTCAGCTCTTTGAAAGGGAAGGTAGAAGCCATTTGTTGCTATGGTTGAGATCTGTTACAAAGTTATAGGAGGTTATTCTAATCTAGACGGTGAAATTGTTTTTAAATGCATTAGGAGGTTTTGGATTACATGGAGCCAGCAGAAGTTTGTGCACTTTGGCAAAATAACACCTGGGGGCTGCTTTGCAGTTAGTGGAGTCTTTGAGGAATGGGCCTCTGGCTTGCAGACCTCAGAGTACCACTGTCAGCTGCAAAGAGAAGAGCAAGTGCTCCCTCATCTTAGGAAACTGAAAGGCACAAGGAATCAGAGACTGGCTTTGGAGAGGTCTTTGACCTTTTCATTAAATTTACTTGGTAGTGAGATCATCCCAGAGGACAGGACCATATTATCCATCAGTCAGTGAGCAAGTAAGAGGGCATATGTCATATATACTGCTTGCAGAAAGTAGCAAGTGCATGAATGGCGCCTGTCTGCAGGCTTTTCCAGGGCAGTAGCACCAGCCCACATGAAATAACTATTGCAAAATACTAAGCAGTTGATGTTTAAGTGCTAAGTTGTGTGCTTCATAGCATCATTGCTGTGGCAGTTGAGGGAAGGAAGGCCAGTTTAGGGGATAGGTGTTCTAGGGGATATACTTTTGAGCTAAATTTACTAGAATGAACTTTATAGTAGTATGGAGGAGACTGTGAAGCTAGAGGATGGTCTTCTTAGCCAGAGTTTGGAGAATGAGAGTAACGTGTTCCCGGATGCCGAAGGGACCAGTGAGACTGATGACAGCTAAAGGAGGGACTTGATTATAGACAGCCTTAAAAACCAAACCAAATTTATACTTGAAGCTATAGCCCAAACGGTTATATGCAAGCGAGTGGCGTGCTGGAAGTGGAATCGAAGGACAGGTGTTTCCCAGCTGTGTGACACATGTTGCATGATAGTGGGGTGGCAGTCTGAATGTCCTCCAGTGTTTACACCTACAGGAGACTCCTGAGCCTGTTACATTGGCCTATCTACAGATTCAGGATCTGATCATAAGGAAATAACTAGTTATGGCGGAGGTGAAGCGGATGAGCAGGTCACTATAGCTCTTGTGTCTCTTGCCTCCTCAGAAAACTCACTTCATTTGCCTTAATTCATTTCTCCAGTAACAATGAGGCCCTTTGTTATTTCTACTATTGAGTAAGAAGAAAAATGTCTGTTCAGGGTCACATTACCTAAAAGCCTCTGGACAGTTAAAGAAAGTAACAGCATAAAACCATAATGGGAAGGAAGTTTTTAGTGCTTTAGAAGCGAGCCAAAAGCAGTCATGCTCATAGAGAGAGAAGCAAAGGATTCTTCTTGTTGACAAATGACATGCAGATTTTGTAAAAGGAACCATTCTTGATGAAATAGTCGTAGTCAATATAAGGCAGAAATGTTGAATCCTGAACCGGAATTTCAGAATTTCACCCTTTGTCGAGTGCAGCACAAACGGAGCTCCAGCTTTCCTTCAGGTCTGGAGCCCTAGGAACTGTACTTGCCCCTCCCCAAAGGGCAGCCCCACAGAGAGCAGGCTCCTTTATGCTGACCTTAACCTTGTTTTCTATTGCTTTTGCCACTCTCCCCATGCAGACTAAACCTGTGCGAGTGATAGTTCTGAGACGAGGTACTGGTTTGAAAGAAGCAGGTGATGGCAAGTTAATAAGTCCAGAGGACCTTATATGGGAAGAGTCTTTATGAAGCCCCCAGAGGCAATGACATGATGTATTATTACACACTGCTGAGCCAGCAGGAGCTTTGAGTGGTGATAGACTCCACTAAAATTCAGCACTGTCCCTGTTACTCAACCCCTGGGCTGGAGCCAGGCCCTCAGGGGCAGCAGATTGGGAGCAGTATCCTGAGACTCCAGTGGTTTCTCCCCGCTCTTGCTCCCGGGTGTGGAGAACTGCTAAAAAGAGAACAACATCCCCACTTGTCAAGTGTTTACTTCCAGTTTCTCATTTCAGATACTCTCGACCCTGTTGGTTAGATCAGGTATCTTGCATTTCTCATAAGAAAATAGACCGAAATTGTCCTATCGGAGTTCCTAGTAAATATTCTGAGCTAGAATAGGAGAGAGTGGGTTATATGCATGTGGGATTAGGGACAAGGCCTCTCTCATTTTTGCCGTAGAGCCCAAGAATCTGACGCAGATCCTGGGATACACATTATTGTCATTTTTACCTTGACTTACAAGTGAAGAGGCTAGAAGTAACGGTTCCTTTAGGGCATGCCGGTGCTGGATTAGCTCAGTTGGTTGTCTCTTGGGTTAGTAGAGTGGATGATCCCCGGGCCTGTCTGTCTGCAGGGTCCGTTCTGCTTATTTCCTCAGCAGCGAGGAGAGTGGGGGTGGCAATGGGGAGTAACTCGGTGAATATGCGGGCCACCAAGTGCATGCAAGAAGAGTCTTAAATGATTGTCGTTATGTAGTTGGGCATCCCGTCTGTCTGTCTTCATGGGTGTGTAAAGGCGTGTGTGTATGTGTGTGTGTGTGTGTGTGTGTGTGTGTGTTGCATTTGTTCTTCCATAACATTGAAATCTGTAGGAAAAATGTTGAGAGGAAGCATATCGTTGGTGTCCTCTGTGCTCAGGTCCCCTTCAAGGACCGTTCTCTGTGTATAGTGTTCTGTGGCCTGGAGCCCTCAAACCTGCTCTCACTTGGCTGGCCATTGCATAAAGTGTGGAAAAGCAATTTATATTAGTGTAATTTGTACCATTGTGGTGACTAGCAATGGCTTAGTGCCAGGGTTCTTAACGGGGCTCCTTATTGCAAGCGTTTAACTATACGCGCACACAGCCATACACTCCTTTCTATGTGTATGCACATACATATGTATCCTTAGTTAGGCTTCAGTTTTGTGAACAGTTTGCAAAGTTTTCACTTAAAATTCTTAGTCATGTGACTAGATAGTGTCACCCAAAGTTGTAATATGCTGGCACATGGCATTCCTGTTCCAGATCTACTGTAAGAAAGCACCACGCTTTTATTTTCTTGAAGTGTATGCATCCTCAACATCTCACTGACTCCGATTGGGTGGGGATAAGACTCAGGGTGCAGAAAGGTGTTTTTGTTTTGGGGGTTTTTGGGGGGCGTGAGGGGTTTGCCTGTGTGCAGTGTTCTCCCTTCAGCTTAGTTCTCCCTCCGGATGCTTGGGCCCTGTCCCCAGAGATCTGATCGAAAGGTCTAGGTGAGGCCTAGGTACTGGGATTTTAAAAGTTCCCAGGTAATTCTCACGTACGGCCAAGGTTGCACCTTGATCCTTTCCAGTTTTCCATCAGCATTTTCCACCTGCTTGATACAGAAGCCAGGTCAGGATTTGCCTTTGGATCTAGGCCATTATGATTCCTAATTTTAGCCCTAGACTTTTAGGTTTATAGATGTAGAGGATGAGGCCCAGAAAGGGACTGGGTTTCTTTCCAGGGTAGTCCTTACGGGTTGGCCAAAAAGAGAACACTGACAGATACTTGCTATACACATTGCAACTGTAATGTTAGGCTGATCCTCATATGATATGTTATTCATATTTGGTTTATATTCATCTTTAAGATAAAGTCACAACTATATTGTTTAACTTTATAAGACAGTCTAATTGTCAAAATCTTTTTTCTCTTTAGTTCTAATATGCCTATGATACGTGAGCTCACGTACAAATATTATTCCATGTGTTGAGGCAAAAACAAAAAAAAACCAAAACACTCAGAAAGACAATGAGTAAATTCCCATCTTAAGGCCTCTCAGAATAATTACATACTTACTATTGGCCTTGGCCTTATGGGCAATGGGTAGATAACAAACCTAAGAAGAAATTTCATATCACCAATTTGATGCGATTGCTGAAAAACATTATTTTTCTTCTAATGGAATTATCTTTTGGGCAGGGATTTTAATTTAAAAAACAAATAACATGACTTTTTCCCCAGAGTAAACTTAAGTTACTTTTGTCAAGAAGAGCCTTAAACTGGTGCCCACACAGAGCAGTCAGTGCAGAGAGAGAAGACAGCCGGGCCCGTCCTGCTGAGTGTTCCCACGATGTTGAATGTGTGGCATCACGGCTGTGGTAGTGTGCTATCTCATGTTCAGAGACGGTGGGATGGAATACGGCGTCACATTTAATTGGAAGAGGAAGCACGCTCCGGTTTGTGTGCAGAGCAGGTATACTGGAGCAGAAAGGCCAGTGGTTGGCAGGGAGCCAGAACCCATGACCCTGGCCCCACGTGACCACATGAGGCTCCAGAAACCTGAAAGTGGGCTGAGTGCTCATTCCTGGGCTGGGCCGCGCTCCTGCTAACACATGGTCTGGCAAAATGACCACCCCACTCTGTATCTTTTCTGTATTACAAGTCAGCTGCTCTTCCCATGTTAGTGTTCCTCTTCTGGCCTCTTCACTTCCCTCTTTTCTGTTCCTCTCCTCACCTCTCCTGAACTCTGACTCGTCCAGTTCTGCAGAGCACTATTTATGTTGGTGGCGCTGCCGCCGTTAAAACTGGGTTGTGTGAAAGTGTCTGTGCCTTCACTGAGCGTGTCTTGAAGATTGTTATTTTGACTTCATGGGTCGTTTTGGTGGGTGGCTAGACTACTGATGACTCTGAATAGTAACTTTGGAATTTTATGAATCAAAAAGACAGAGCTCCCACTACAAGTCGAAATGTGGGAGAATGCCTCGTGGGCTCTTGTGAGTCACACGGGAGGAGGGAGAGGAAAACTTTATTGGCCTTAATGTACGCTTTGCTTTCTCCCCCTCCTCCAGGTCCCCCTCCTGCTTGTTACAGTCCTAGTAGTCCCGTCCAAATTCTGGAAGACCCCAACTACTTTTTCTCAGACTTTCCACTGTATTCTGGGAGGCATGAAGCGTCTGCTTTGACGGTGGAGGCAAACAGTACCATCAGGGAAAAAGTTGGTAAGTTCTTTTACTGGCACTTGTGTTGGAAAAGCAAAATGATCTTTTATGTCTCATCTTTAGCTCCTTTGCATAATTTGTTCTCTGTCATTTTAAAAATCAGCGTATGGCATTATGATTGTTTATTGGCAGGTGCCTTATCTTTAATGGTTGTGCTATGGTGTTAACAGACTATTTTACTATAATATGTGACTCAACAGAAAAGAGTTCCTAGGTATGTAGGAACTTCAGAATTATACCATTTATTCCCTAATTTTTCTCTAATTCCTAAATACTTTTTTGTACTCTTTCCTGGAATCTTTCACTTCTTTTCTCCTTCTTTACTTCATTTAATCTTTTGCAAATAATTCAGAAGTTCAGAAGAAATTCAAAACTATAATAGGAAGGGAACTGCCTTCTTTGTAAAAACTTTCTACCTATTTTTGAGGGCTTTTGAGATTGGTAAAACTATGAGAGAAATTTTAAAACCACCTTAGGGAAGAATCTCAGGGTCCAATGTCCTTATGAAAAGGGAATTTAATAGTTTTCATGCTTGATGAGACCCCATTCATTTTATTATTCATCCAATAATATCATTTTCCTTTGAAAATGTGTATTGTATTTGAATTTTTATTCGTTTTATTCAGAAGTGTTGATTTTTATTTGAATTTGCTTGTTCCATTAAGCCTTTCAGAGCAGTTACCCTGAGGGTAGAGACTTGTCTTCTTTATTCTCCCACCCCAACACCTGTGAGAATACATAACTAAGAGGTTTTCAGTCAGTATTTGTAGAGTGAATGATGGCCCAGTTCAACCCACATTTATCTGTCTTTCCTTGGATTGTTCATCGCTTATTACAGTTATTTGGCAATTCATCTTGAGTGGACTATCAATAATCTGTTTTTACTGTTTAAACTTTGGGTTGAACTTTGGGTTTATATTTCAGTTAGAGCGTACATTCTCTGAAGATGAGGAATAAGTTTGAATTTACTCCACATGTAGTCCTGTGAGGCAGATAGGAAGTCTGCCCCTTTTACAAAGGAGTGAGGTTCAGAGAAGCCAAGTAATTTGCCTGATGTCACAGAGGTGTGATTTGAGGGGAAACAAGGGAGAGTGGTATGATCAGAGTTGAGCTTCAGGAACCAGTAGGTAAAGTTCTTTAATTATGTCCCGAAGGCCTTCTGTGGATCCAGGGTAATGTTCTAGGCACTAGGGACACAGAATATGAATAAACAGATAAAATCTATGCCCTCTGGTGCTTAAATTCTATTAGAGGAAGGTGGATAATAAATGCTGTGTGGATCGAAAGAAGAGGCCAGAGGCAAGAGATATTAGGAGGCTATTCAGGACATTTAAGCAACTGATAAGAAGAGCCAGGACAGGGAGTGGCTGAGGGCAGCGGGCACAGAAGCTAGGGTTGCAGTCTTTGCTATTGCAAGGACACTAAACATGCCCTCTACTGTCACCTTTCATGACATTTTAATACCAAAAAGGGTAAGAGAGATGTAATCCTTGATAGCCCTTGCCAAAAAAAGACAGTAAACCTAATGACATGTTTCTAATACACGTGTATATGTGTGAGTATATGTATAGTTATATATCTTGTGGGCATATCATACCACTTTTATTTTTCTCGTTTCACTGTGGGCTGAGAAAAACTAGCTTGGCAGTTGATTAAATGTATGGAGCAAAGGAGACAAAAGGGTCAAAAGTGAATCTGAAATTTCTATTTGGATGACTCATATGATGAGGATACTATTTATAGAAAAAATGGCAACCTTGGGGAAGAAAGAAGGTTTTTGGGAAAATCACACGATCTATGTGTATATAAAAGCACAGAGCCGTCATTGCATGGAATTGTAGAACTGAAAGCTGTAAGAGATGATCTCGTTCAGCTCCCACAATTTATAGGTGAGGATATTGAGCTAGAAGAGAGTAAGTGATTTCCTCAAGGTCATGCCAGCAGTCAGTGGTAGAATTTTTGCTATCATAATGCTATATAATATTCTCAACACACTATTTGCTAGTACTGTTGTGAAATAAGATAAATTTTATATTTCATGGAGCTCATGTGGATAGTCTTTTACTAGTTAAATATTTGATCCTCCTCACTGGTCCGTGCAGTAGGGTGACCCAGAGAAGAGGGTCTGATCCTTGCCTTTAAGAGTTTAGAGTCTTGTGTAAATAAATAATTGCCATTTATTGTGATAATTCCTCTAATGAGATATATACAAATGGAGCATGGCATTAGAGAAGGAGGGCTTAAACCTGCTGGGATGTAGCAGAAAAAAGGTTTCACACAGAAGGTGGCTTTGGAGCTATTCTTGAAGAATGTCCAGGAGTTTCCTAGGAAGGCATGGTGAAATTCATCTTTCTAGGCAGAGGGAGGAATGCAAACGAAGACCTAGGGTCCAGAGAGAGCTAATATGTCTGACACTATATGTCCTTAGGTATTTCTGGAGCTTAAACTGTACGGGTTTGCCAGTAACCGCAGACTGGTGGTGGCATGGAATGTTGCTGGATAGCTAAGGCAGTACCTGCTACACCATATGATAGAATGTCAGTTTCATCCTGTAATTATTGGGGAATTTTGTGCAGAGGAGTGATATGATTAGATTTTCCTACCTGGATCATCCTTCAGGGTAGTGTAGAAGATAAGTTGAGGTCTGAGAGGTAGGTTTGGAAGTAGGAATAAGACTAGTGTCAGAGAAATAGATAAGGAGGCTGTTGGGATGGTCTGGGTATGAGACATCGAGGGCTTGTAATAGTGTGGAATGAACACATATTTTGTTGGAATGAGTCAGA
>NW_011889035.1:1378833-1386744 GCF_000151845.1 Pteropus vampyrus | reverse complement strand
TCAGGGCAGAGCTGTAGGAAACACCAGAATTTAAGAGGCAGGTGGAGAAAAGAGAGGCAAGAGCCAGGACCAGGAGGGGAATGACCTGGATGCCAGGTTAGGAGAGCATTTCAAGAAGAGGGTGATCAACATGCCAAATGCTTTAGGAAGTTTACTTGTGTAATATGAGAGCTGGAAAATTCTCACTGGGTTTGGTTGCTAATCAGAGCAGTAGAGAGGGCAGTGGATGGAGCATTCGGAAAGTGGAGACAGCAAGTGTAGCTTGCTTACCGAGGACAATTAGAAGAGAAGAGAAGGAGAGAGGCAGGGTGGCAGTTAAAGGTATATGTAGGACCATGAAAAGGTGGTTTGTTTTTGTTTGGTTTTGGTTTTTGCTTGTACTTTTTTTAAGATGGAAAAGACTCGGCATGTTTCTATGAAGAAGAGAAAGGACTAGTGGGGAGATTAAAGGAAAGGGAGGGCTTAAAGGATGGAGCAAGGCCTAGAAGGAAGCGGGAGGCAGAATGGAGAGCAGTAGAGACGCTGAATTGAAGAAACTTCCATGAGAAACTGCCGGGTACCACGGAGGCGCTGGTGTATTTGAAATCTTATCTTTAAATGCTCCCACAGTTAGAATGTTAATGATTCACCACATACTCACAGACCTATATTCCTGTGCAACAGCCTGATACCTTTTTTTCCTATGTTTACTTTTTAGTTGAGGATCCTCTTTGTAACTTCCACTCCCCAAACTTTCTGAGGATCTCAGAGGTGGAAATGAGAGGTTCCGAGGATGCGGCAGCTGGAACAGTATTACAGCGGCTGATCCAGGAACAACTGCGGTATGGCACCCCGACCGAGAACATGAACTTGCTGGCCATTCAGCACCAGGCCACAGGGAGTGCAGGTCCAGCCCACCCGACAAACAACTTTTCTTCCACGGAAAACCTCACTCAAGAAGACCCACAAATGGTCTACCAGTCGGCACGCCAGGAACCGCAGGGTCAAGAACACCAGGTGGACAATACGGTGATGGAGAAACAGGTCCGGTCCACACAGCCTCAGCAGAACAACGAGGAACTGCCCACTTACGAGGAGGCCAAAGCGCAGTCCCAGTTCTTCCGGGGGCAGCAGCAGCAGTCGCAGCCGCAGCCGGGGGCTGTCGGTCATGCTTACTACATGGCCGGGGGCAGCAGTCAGAAGTCACGGACTGAGGGGAGGCCCACGGTGAACCGTGCCAACAGTGGACAAGCGCATAAGGACGAGGCGCTGAAAGAACTTAAACAGGGCCACGTCCGCTCTCTCAGTGAGAGAATCATGCAGCTGTCACTGGAGAGGAATGGTGCTAAGCAACACCTCCCTGGCTCAGGGAACGGAAAGGGGTTCAAGGCAGGAGGGGGACCTTCCCCCGCCCAGCCTACAGGTAAAGTGCTGGACCCTCGGGGTCCTCCACCCGAGTACCCCTTCAAGGCCAAGCAAATGATGTCCCCGGTCAGCAAGACCCAGGAGCACGGACTTTTCTACAGTGACCAGCACCCTGGGATGCTCCATGAGATGGTCAAGCCTTACCCTGCTCCTCAGCCTGCAAGAACAGAAGTGGCCGTCCTGAGGTACCAGCCACCCCCAGAATATGGGGTAACGAGGTGATTATCAAGCCTAGAGGTTTCACTTGGCTTCTCGAAATTTAGCAGTCATGTTTTTAGCACATGTTATCTTCAAGGCCTGCTAGGTTGTTGTCATCGTTTTTTTTTCTTTCTTTGTGCGTAGTATTTATTAAGCCACTTTTTGGCCAAAATATGTAGAGTGAAATGAACAGAGGGGGCAGTTGGGGATTTATGAGTCTAAGGGAGGAGCTTCTATCCTTGGGAGCTCTGCCGAGTGGCCAGGCAAAACAGCAATTTTCCTGGCTGGCTTCGTGGAGAGCGTCCAAACTCCTGGAACATATTATTACCACAGGGTTTTATAGAGTCTTTCTTTATTGTAGATTTTAAAGAGAAATGTAGTCTGAATGCTAGAACAGAGGAGTTAAAGGGACCGTAGAAATCATATAGTCCTACCCCCTATTCAACATATGACAAGATAAAGTCTGGAGAGATTAATAAACGTCCACAGTACACAACTCTGAAGCAGCTGGAGCTTGGCTGAAATATCCTGACCATCAAAATCTTTTCCCTCTATTACCCTAAGTCCTCTTCCGACTGACTGATAGATTCACAACACTTGCTGAGTGTGTTTCTTGTGCAGCCCTGTACCAGGTTCAGGGATAAAAAGATATGGTCCTCACTCTCAGGGACCTTACAGCAGTGTCTCCGGGGAAACCAGCTTCCGAGCACATCATTCCAGTGCAGTGTGCTGTTTTCGGATGGAAGTATGCAGAGAGTAGTAGTATGACCAGAGAAGATAGAATGACTCACAATGGGAATGACTGGGGAGAGCTTCTCAGAGGAGGTGACATTTGGGTCTTTAAGAATGAATAAGAGTTTCAGGAAAGAGGTGAAGTAGTAGGATGTACTATGCAGGGAGAATGCCATTTCTTCGGACAGAAAGTTTAGGAGGTTTTGTCTGGGATGAGGTGCAGTAATGCAGAGCACTGGTGGGGTATGGTGTGTTCAGAAGTGGCTGAAGATGTGTTTAAACAGGGGAGTTGAGACCAGAGAGTGAGGGTCTTTGAGTGTCCGACTAAGGAGTTTAGAATTTATAAACAATTGGGGAAACCAGTGTTTTTAAGCAGAGACTATGTTGACTTCAATGGCAATAAAGGATGAATAGGAGGAAAGGGAGAATGGGGCCCTGAGGATCTTGAGGGACAGTTCCAACTGTCTAGATAATAATCGGTGAGGCCATGGTATAGGGGAGCATTATATGCTAAGAGAGATAGGGAAATAGAATTGACAAGATTTAGTGATTGATTAGATGTGGAAGTTGAGGAATAAGGCAATTGGAAATAAGGCAAGCTCCCAAAAGAGAAATTGGGTCTAAAGATTCAAGTTTGGGATTTGCCAGCATTTCGATGTTGCTAAGCTTGCTTGGGGAGAGCATGGAGCATGAGAAGAGAAGACAAGTGGCCACTGCTTGTTATTGGATATGTCTTCATTCTCACAAAGGGCTTTATTTATCTGTTTCAAAATGATATCCCCATGTGGGGCTCAGCAGATGTGTGCAGGGCATATCTTGGCTGTTCATCTTCTGTAAAGAGAGTGCTGGGCCTTGGTAGAGAGAGAGCTGGCTAGCCCATCATCCACTACTTCCCTGCTACTGACAGCTTTCCCTCCATGAGGTTGGGAATGTCAGCTTTGAAACAGTATACCAAGGTTTTGACCTCTGACAGGTAGCAAACTCATTCTTCCAAAAGTGAGCATAGTCTGACCCCACTGGGGAATCCAAGTTGGGGCCCCAGGGGGTCTTGTCCTTACCCTTTTATAGTTCCTTAAGCCAAAGGGGAAATTTAAACTCAGAATCCAGTTTAAAGAGGAAAAAAAAAGTCTTCAAATCTCTAGTATTTGTACCGCACTGATTTACCATAGTTGTTTAAAATAATCCATTATGTTTATCCCAGAATCATATCAGAGTTTGGTTTGCGATATTTCACATTTTTTTCCTGAACATTTAACTCAGCCTGTTAAGAGCTTGACAGAAGGTGAAAATATTCTCAAATGAAATCTCCTTCCTTCTTTTGGTTTTACTATTTGTTAAATGGCAATGCAGAAAATGGATCGTTTTGCTTTTTGTCACTTGGCAGTAGGTGGGAGACATGGCAAGGAGAGGAGGGAAGCACTTCTTGGAGGCTTACCCAGTTATTTGTGGAAAATGTCATTTGTCTCAAATTTGTGACGTCAAAAAGAGGAAGAAATGTATGAGGGATTTGAGCCAATTACCAGGCTTGGCAGCTGGATCGACATGACACATTAAAATGTCACAGAAACGTAACAGACAGACCTTTGAGGCTGGGACCCAGAACTACAAGGCCCCTTTGTGAGCTTGGCCATGGCTAGCCAGCACGGCTCCAGTGGCACAGCCCTTGGCTGACAGGGTAAACAAAGTTGTGCCCACACCAGCCCTGCTTCAGACACGTTCAACGTGGCCTGAACTCCAAGGGCTGGATCGGAAACTCAGTAGTGTATGATGTTCAAGTTAACTTTGACCCAAAAGATAAGTAGAACTCTTTCTTCCAATTTCACTGACACATTCCCTTGTGCTCGAAAGGTTATTTGTCATTAATAGTGACGGTTTAGAAAGCTATAAGCTATCGCATCAACATATCATAGACTTGCGGATGAGAAGGAGAGGCCTCTGAGTGAGTTCCCTGAGTCCATCTCTGTGCCTTGTGCTGCAGAAATGGTCTCAGTGTGTTGCAAATATTCAATGCTTTGGTCCAACCCCAGGGAGAGGCTGCTAGTCAAGGCCTGGTTGACTTGTACCACCTTGTCCTGGGTGAGCTAGTGAGGCTGGTAGAGGTGGAGGGACTAAGGTGACCTCACCTGACCGAGGTAGCCAGTGGGGACCTCCAAGAAATATGAGCCAGCTCCGGATAAAGCCTTTGGTTTTGTTCCTGCTCCATCTTCCTTTTCTTTCATCCTGAAAGTGGAAATGGGTAGAAATAAAGACAAGGTAAGATGGAACAGGTTGTTCCATGGAGAATTGTGCCTTAAAAAAAAAAAAAAAAAAGACAAGCATTTGGATGTTAATTCTGACTCACTTTGTGGAAGCAGAGCACTTCTAGAAGCAATGACTTGGCTTATGCAGTCTGTACTGTTAATGGAAGTAAATGCATGAATGGATACCAGTGGATGATCTGATTTTTATCAAAACAGTTTGGTGTACATTAATCAAATGCATGTTCATTTTCCAAAGAAATCTGTCCACATTTCCAAAACTTAAAGTATCCTACTTTTTCAATACAACCACTGTTAACATCTTTCCTATACAGATTATTTTTTTCACATGCTATAATCATAGATTATATTCAGTTTAATATCTTAGCTTTTTTTAGATAGTATTTTATTACAATATTTTTTCCACAATCTTTGTTTCCATAATCATCTTTTTTATTGCTGCATAGTATTTCATAAAGTATATAATTTACATCACTTTATAAAGAATGTGAACATCGTCATGCATGTCAAATTTTCCATATTTTGGTTTAATTCTTTAGGAATCATTATTTAGGTTAAATTATTGGATAAATTGTAGTGAACATTTAATGACTTCTGATACCAGATAACTATAAAAATATTACAGTACCTGTTTCACTGTACTTTGATCAACGTTAGGTCATTATAATTAGAAAAGCTTTGCTAATTTAATAGGCAAATGCTGTTAATGCCTTATTTTAATTTGCAATTATTAGCTAGGTTAACTTTGGGGAAGGTATATTTTACTAGTCAGATTTGTTTGACCTTGAAAATTGGCTCTTTGCGGTTTGTGGTCATACGATTTTTATATTTTAATGGCTTCAGAGTAAACTAAAACCTATTTTCTTTAACACTTGCTCTGATTTTCCAGTTTCTGGGATTCCGTTTCCACCATTGGCAGGTTACAATAGAGCAGGCATGGTGGGGGCGGCAGTAGGACTAAACCATCAAGTGCCTACTGTGTGCCAGGCACTTCATGTAGGTTATCCTCCTTAATCTTTACAACAGTCCTAAGGGGGTGTTTAATATTCATATCTCTATTTTCACATATGGTGAAAACTTAGAGAAAGAGGTCAGAGTAGCTTAGTCGCAGGTACCAGCTGGGAAGAACAGAAGCCAAGGTACAAACCTGGATCTCGTTGCCATACACTGCACCTCCCGTGAGGTTGCATTGTATGTATGTGCGTCTACTGTATGTTGCAGTGGAGGCGAAGATTTACATTCTTACCTGGTGTCACTTATCTGCTGAATTTCTAATCAGGTTTGTATATCACACTTAATGTCCAGTCTGTGTTCTGCCCACCTCCATTTTTTTTTTTTTTTTTTTTTAGGAGGACCAGAATACTGATAAAGTACTCCAGACTCTAGGAGGAAAGTCCTCCAGATATCCTTCCTCTCCAATACTCTGACAGATTGTAGGAGCAAACTTAACATTGCTGACAGCTCCAGGCTGTGGGCCTTAGTCGGTCTTGGGTTCGTTTTCATTCAGAAGTGGGGACTTCGAAGAGTGTTGTTTGTTGCCTTAGACTGTTTTTAGCAGAAAGTTTCAGTTATGGAAGATAAGAACTATTTTAATAATTAGTTTTTTTGCTTCGGGCAGTATCAGTTTGGAAAAAGTGACTCCTGTTGGTGAAGAGAACACTTTTTTCCCACTCTCTGAGCCTGTCCATTGCTTTTGTTGCCCTTTATCTCGGCTGGATCTTTCCTTTTCGGCATAGAAAGTTTGATTTACCAACTGCCTGGAAACAGAGAGCAGAGTGGTAACTTTATTGTTAATATTTTATTCATCTGTGAATATACGAATTTGATTTTTAGTATGTAGATACTTTATAAAACCAGAATTGCTGGAGTTTGACCCAGCCCTTCTGTCCTAAGCTGATAAAAACATCTTATAAGATGATGTCAGAGGCAGAGGTGCTATGGATTTTTTTCCACGCTGTGAGAACAGCGTGCTCACTTTTCTTTGTGGCCGCTGTTCATCACCACCACCCTTCCCATCGGTGCAGGGGGCTTGCAGTTAGTTTCCTGCATGAACAGAGGGAACCCGTGGTGCGACCATTCCCCCAAATTGCTCCTATTTCCCTTTTAAAAAAAAACGTGCTGTGCATTTACCCCCAGGAAAACCTGGTTTGGTTTTGTTTAGGATAAGAGTCAAGGTTACTGACATTCTTTTGAGAACATGCCAAAGAACAGTGCAGGGAGAAGGGAGGGAAGCAATGGGGACAGAGCCCAGGAGCACATGTGCCAAGTTAAAGGGAGAGCACGCCTCTCCCAAGAAACTCATGTCAGTCCAGTGGCACAGCCAGAGTGCAGATTAAAACATGAACAAGCATAAAGATACGTGCTGAAGAGCAGGTCGTACTCTTGGTGGGCTTGAGGTGTGGAATATGCTATAGAGTACGAGAAAGAATGTTTGGTGGTCCCATCTTACTTTAAGTTGGAAATAGCTGGAGGAGGAAGGAGAACTTTTGGGATAAGTGTATGTTTCAAAGTGGCGAATTATGATTTGCAGCTTATATAGTTGTGAAAATAAATTGTGTGGGATCCAAAGGTAAGCCAGACCCACGGCTATTGTATCAAAAACTATGCATTTTCCTTAACACTAATGAGGCTGAGAAGCCTTATTTAAATTCTACCAGCTAAACATGTGTTTTGAATACCAGCATTAGAACTCCAGAGTTTCTACAATTTTTAAGCCGAATTGTGGCGGAAGAGCCAGGTAAAATGCCCTGTTTATCCTTAGAAACGGCTCTGCAGTATGAGAATTTCAAAAGGCTAGGGTCAAGTTCAGGTTACTTTCTCAGGAAACCTAACACAGTTATAGCTGTAATGCATTAAATGAGTGACTTCTCCCAGTAAGAGGATTATCTATATCCATTCTGCATAGCAGTAATTATGATCTTAGTCTACCTAAGAGTAGAGTCTTAATTCGAACATTTATGAGTCTCATGGTGTCTGCACAACCAAAGGGGTCCAGTTGGGAAGGCTCTGGGTTTGGGAAAAGATTTAAGGAGAGTTTGTATTCTGGCTCTTACACTTTGCAGCAAATTGTGGAAGTTCTCTGATCTTCAGTTTCCTTATCTGCAACTTGTCACAGCTGATTCTTCCTAAAACTAACTGATTTTCTTTTTAAATAGAACATGTTTATTGTAGAAAATTTTAAAATACAGATAACTCCCACCCCTCCCCCCCAGAAAAGAAAAAGAAGATACATAGAAATCACTTGCAATCTCATTATCCAAAGATAACCATTGTTAAATACTCTCTTAGCTATGTTGCTTTGAGGGTCAGGAAACTGGAA
>NW_011889035.1:1364323-1378783 GCF_000151845.1 Pteropus vampyrus | reverse complement strand
AGCACGCCTCTCCCAAGAAACTCATGTCAGTCCAGTGGCACAGCCAGAGTGCAGATTAAAACATGAACAAGCATAAAGATACGTGCTGAAGAGCAGGTCGTACTCTTGGTGGGCTTGAGGTGTGGAATATGCTATATAGTACGAGAAAGAATGTTTGGTGGTCCCATCTTACTTTAAGTTGGAAATAGCTGGAGGAGGAAGGAGAACTTTTGGGATAAGTGTATGTTTCAAAGTGGCGAATTATGATTTGCAGCTTATATAGTTGTGAAAATAAATTGTGTGGGATCCAAAGGTAAGCCAGACCCACGGCTATTGTATCAAAAACTATGCATTTTCCTTAACACTAATGAGGCTGAGAAGCCTTATTTAAATTCTACCAGCTAAACATGTGTTTTGAATACCAGCATTAGAACTCCAGAGTTTCTACAATTTTTAAGCCGAATTGTGGCGGAAGAGCCAGGTAAAATGCCCTGTTTATCCTTAGAAACGGCTCTGCAGTATGAGAATTTCAAAAGGCTAGGGTCAAGTTCAGGTTACTTTCTCAGGAAACCTAACACAGTTATAGCTGTAATGCATTAAATGAGTGACTTCTCCCAGTAAGAGGATTATCTATATCCATTCTGCATAGCAGTAATTATGATCTTAGTCTACCTAAGAGTAGAGTCTTAATTCGAACATTTATGAGTCTCATGGTGTCTGCACAACCAAAGGGGTCCAGTTGGGAAGGCTCTGGGTTTGGGAAAAGATTTAAGGAGAGTTTGTATTCTGGCTCTTACACTTTGCAGCAAATTGTGGAAGTTCTCTGATCTTCAGTTTCCTTATCTGCAACTTGTCACAGCTGATTCTTCCTAAAACTAACTGATTTTCTTTTTAAATAGAACATGTTTATTGTAGAAAATTTTAAAATACAGATAACTCCCACCCCTCCCCCCCAGAAAAGAAAAAGAAGATACATAGAAATCACTTGCAATCTCATTATCCAAAGATAACCATTGTTAAATACTCTCTTAGCTATGTTGCTTTGAGGGTCAGGAAACTGGAAGAAAATACTCTGAGTTGGAAAGCTCTATGTAAATATGAGGTATTTTTACTGAGTGAAAAATTTTAAAATTTGAACCTTTTCACAGCTAAGAATCTCTTTATTTCATCTCATTTTTTAAATTTTTTTTTTTTCTTTTTTTTTCTTTTTTTTTTTTTTTAAATTACTTGTTATTTTTTTTGCTTATATTTATTTTCCAATTTTTCTATAAGGTACATATATTACTTAGGTAATGAAATGTTGTTTTTAATAGCCGCGCATGTTCACTGTATAAATTAAAGAACAAAAAAATATAAAGAGAAAAAGAAACTCCATAATCTCATCACCTGGAGATGGTCACTCTGTTAGTCGTACTTCCTTCTATTCATTTTTTCTATGCATTGTTTTTTACACAGATGGAATCCTAATAGGTATCACATCTTGAGAATAAAAAAAAAAAAAATCTTTGCCTAGGGGCTCCGTAAAAGCTTGTTGAACTCAATTATTGATGTTGGTAAACTGAAAAAAGTTGTTTGATTTTATTTTCCTATTAATGTTTGTTTTGGAAAATATATTTAGCTGCTTGCATTTTCTCTTGAATGTTCAATCAGACCCATTGTCTATTTATCCATTGATGCTTCTTTTCCTATCATATTTTGAGAATTTTTTGCCCATCACACAAACCATATTTATTAAATGTTACCATGATGGCCTAATTGTAGAAAAACATATACTTTAATATATTGAATATAATTTGCTGATCACCATTGATAGTTGGGGACTTGGGGACAACGAAGTTGAGATTGGTGGTTTGTTTGTATGAATTGCTCTGCTGCTCACGGAATTCTGGAATTGTCTTTCCAAAGCGAGGCCTTTTGGTATAAGGGCGGTATGTCCTGGAGCAGTGCTATCCAATGGAAATATAATGTGAGCCACATGTCTAATTAAAAATTTTCTTAAAAAATTTTTTTTCTAGCAGCCACATTTTTAGAAAGTTAAAAAAAACCAGATGAAATTAATTTTAAAACATTTCATCGAATCCATTTAAAAACATTTCTTAAAACATGTTTTAGTTTGTCCATTATATCTAAAATATTATCAGTTCAATAAGTAATCAACATTAAAAAACTATTAATGAGATATTTTACCTTTTTTGAACTAAGGCTTCACATCTTGATGTCTGTTTTGCCCTTCCTGTACATCTTGATTCACACTAGCCACATTTGAGGTGTTCAGTAGTCACATGTGCCTTGTGGGTACCATTTTGGATAGCATAGACCTAGAAGGAAATGAGAGTCTGTGTCCGAGAATGTCCTGAAGCTGTATGGACGTCACCTTGAAGCTGTGCTCTCATTCTGCTTTGCATTGCAAGAAAACTCTTCAGAAGTAGAAAATTCTATGGTACAAGAGTATGCTTTGGTTCCTCATCGAGGCTTTAGGATTAGGGACTGTGACTCTCACCAGAGGGTGTTTGAAGAGGAAGGGGTACACAAGGGCGGTGCTTCTTGTCTTTCTCCTACCACCCATTAGCAGTGTGTGATAGAATAATGGAGGGTGACAGTTATTAAATACTTTCTTAAAGATAGACACTGTGTGCAATGCTTTATATGCATTATCTCATTTAATGCTTACAACTCTGTGAGGTAGATTTTATTATCACCATTTAAAGGTGAAGAAGTTAAAGCCCTGCCCATGGTTCCATGGTTAAGAAGCAGAACGAGAGGAAAAAAGACCCCATGTTAAGGAACAGTGCTGACCTGTACCAACATGGGGAGATAGCCCTGGTGTGGGGAAAGTATGGTGGCATCGAGACCCCCAGTTCAAAGCATCCCCCTTTTTTTTTGCTTTGTAAAGACTGTGTAATCTCGTGTTTGTAAATCTTCTGAGGCTGATTGAGCTTACCAAACATTCTGATGCTTTCGCGTTAGGGCGAGAATCATGGATGTGCCATGGTGGTGGCTCAGACTGGGCGACAGCATCCCAGGATCAGAGGACCGAATGGGGCTGCCTTCCTTCCCTGCTTTCCCCAGTACAGGGACATAGTGGATCCTGGAATCAAAAAAGCCTGGGCTTGGACCTCCTTTATGTTCTTGTTGTCCCCGTTACATTTTGCAAGTTACTTACCATCCAGTGCCTTTTTTCTCATTTAAGTAGAGAGACTGACAATGACACCTATTTTGTAAAGCAATTTTAAAGATCAAAGTTACATGATGCGTGTAACAGTTTATATTGCAACTGGAATGTAAAACGCTCAATAAATATTAACCATAACAGAAAAGTTTTATTGGACTTCTCATGAATTCCACACTCAGTGCTAGGCTATGTATTGGGGCAGTGGGATAACAATAATAATAATTATAGTAATGGTGATAATAGCTAACATTTGTCCAGTGTTTACTTTGTGCCAGGCTTTCTACATATTAGCTCCTTAATTTCTTTAACAACGAGATAAGTGGTATATAGTCCCAGGAAACCAAGACATGTGGTATCAAATAAACTAGCTCTCAGACTTCTCAATGATGATTCCTATCCTTTCTTTTTCCCTTTTCTTTATGTCCCCATTTATCCTTATGGTGGCATATCAATGACATTCTCTTTGAAAGCTGAGGTTAAGTTGTTTCATAGCACTGGTATGATCTTGTGTGAAAATCTCCTGTTCTCTTCGAACACTTTTCCCCCCTCATTTGCACTAAGCCCAGATCTGCCCGTTCACATTTTTGCACCCACCCCAGCTGGCTGAGTAGTGGAGCCAAGGAATAGAAGTTTGCTCTCCTACCTGCACATCATCTGTTGTAATGTGGTATTTTTGGAATGTGTAACCCGGTTATGGGGGGAGGGGGACGTGTTTTTTGTTTAATAGAAGACTTCCCATTTTGCAAAAGCCTTTTCTTTCCTGTTCATTCAGCTTGGCAAACACCCTTTTCCCACATTGCTTCGGAGGACCCATCATGGATGACTTAGGCCGGCATTAACAAAGCGCTTCCTTTTTGTTAGGTAACAGGAAAAGATGATGAGAAGATAAGCTCATCATTGACCATAAATGAGTTCCAAATCCCAGGGTTCATTAAATGTTGAAAGATAGAAGCCCCAGCCCGAAGCTGCCTGTGTCAAAGGGAAGCCCCGATGCTTTGGAGAATGGGGGCTGTAGACTCACCTGGGCCGCCTCAGCGCCAAGGAAGCCACCGCGTCTGTCTCTGGCATTTGGTGAATGGGAAGGGAGTACTTAGGAGGTGGGGATGGGTGTCTGCCTTTGAGTCGAGGCAGTGTAATTTGTGGTATTTTGCCTATTGCCAAGATAACCTCTTTCCATGAAAATTGCACTATAGAATTTAGCCAGCCAGCAAGAGTGCACTTACTCAGTAACAGATCTGTGGTTCTTTTGGGTCCACGCCTGATAGGAGTACCTGTGATCTGGGATGAAAGCTGGGCATTGTGGGTGGCCCTCCAGGGATTTCACTCTTGGGATGGAATCGGACCTCATGCACGCAGGACGACACATATTCACACACACTTCAGTGTGGAAGGGGCCCATATTCATCAAAATGCAGAGCGTTTTATTTCTGAAGAGATGGCCAGATGGTTATGTAATAGGTGTGGGGAGGGAGGGAGAAGGGATGGCCAACATCTCCTCACTGATAGCATTCCTTTCTGAAATCAGAATGGCTAGGAGGTGAAGCTCGCTTAAGAAAGAAAGAATCCCGTTGAGCTCCATGGTTCTCCACTTTGCCTTGGGGAACTTAGATCCCAGTTATTTTCATGTGAAATGGAAGGAGCTTCTGGGCTGAAGGCATAAGGAAATCTAGTTGGGAAGTATCTGCCAAGCTCAGGTGGGGTCTCTGATGTTAGTCAGCTTCCAGAGCAAGGCCTTTAGGTAGTTACTCTGTCAGGTACTGTGGGGTTTATTCTGAGGTCACCTTGTGAATGTCTATATATCCATGTAGGGAGGGCTGAGACGACCCTTGTCGAATAGTTTTCTAGAGCAAGGGTCCCCAATCCCTGGACTGTGAACAGGTATCGGTCTGTGCTGTGTTAGGAACTGGGCCACATAGCAAGAGATGAGCAGCAGGCGATCGAAGCTTCATCTGTATTTGCAGCCGCTCCCCAGCACTAGCATCACTGCCTCGGCTCCACCTCAGATCACCAAGCATTAGATTCTCATAGGAGCACTGGTCCCTGGTGCCAAAAAGTTTGGGGATTGTTGTTCTAGAGTTTGACATTTAGCTGCCAGGAGTTGGCATTCAGGGGAACCCTGGCTACAAGAAATGCTTACAAAATGAGAGATACGGAGGCTGACAGGGACCAAAAACATTCCAGCAAGTATGCTTAAAAGGAAAATGTAAGGCCAGGCACCCTTCTGGGAAAAATGGGGCTGGCTCTGAGAGCTTTGGCTGTGGATGGCCACAAGTAATGAGAGGTGACACAGTAATTGTTACAGATTAGAAGTAGCTGGATCTCCAGAGGACTCAGCCTTTGAGGCAGAATGTTGATGATTTGGGGGTTACTGATAATTTTTTAGCACCTAGGTTCTCAGATTGTGACCTGAAGGTTGATGGAGATCAACAAGAAAACTAGTTTTCCTAAGTCTGTGGAATAGAGACAGCTGTGGTTGGAGAACTAGATATCAAGACTATATCTTTGCTGTCTTTACCTGTAGAAATTGTTAGGTGGCCTTGGTTTAGGCTGAAAGAAAATATGATGGTTCTTATAAAACAGGTTAACAGAATAGTAAAGAGGAAATTGTTAGGGAGTAGAGATAAGAGATGGAAATTCGTGGTTTAAATGTAGAAGCTAGTACCCTGAATTTGAACCATCAAGGTACGCCTCCATGTGTTCTTTTAACATGGCTAAAATCAGACTTTTGAGTTCTAAAAATCCTCACCTCAGCAAATTAAAACACAAAAAAATTAGTTCCTTCCCCAAGACTTCCCATTTTATTAAATGTAGACGCAAAAATCTAGAAGTAATTTTTTAAAATTTTCCTCACTTTCTCTCTCCTTATGAATGATATGTACAAAACATACCCCCAATTCTTCTATTATTTCTCTTCTACTACCCTGTGAGCCTTCAAAAGTTCTCACCTGGATCACACCTAAGCCTTCTCACTGGTTGCCTTTTGTGTGTTCTTGCCACCGAATATATCATCCATACCGTATATACCAGCAGTCAAAGTAAAGGCAGCTTCATTGGCTTCTGTTTACACCTTAAGCGAAGAGCTGACCTTGGCTTACAAAGGCCTTGTCCATTCCTCTGGTCTTACCTTTTGCTGCTTTTGCTGACTATGTTTTGAGTCCATTTGCTTTCTTCTAACTTGACCTTGCCCATGATAAATCCTGATTCCTCTACCTGGAATGCTCTCTTTCCCACTTCTCTACTCCCTCCCCACAACCATGGGTTCCTTCTTGTCTGTCATTCAGCCTTTGGCTCAAGCATCTGCTTCTCAGAGACCCCTGACCTCTCAGTATGAACCTGCCACTCAATCATTCACTGTCACGTCACTCTTGCTTTATTCTTTGGAGAGTACTCATTACTTTTCAATACTTTGCTTTGTTTGTTTATTGTTTGATTGCTCACTCGTCTCTCTCCCTGAGAATGTAAGCTTCAGGAGAGCAGGGGCCTTATCTGTCTTATTCACTGTGTCCCCAGTGACCAGAATGGTGCTGAGTCAGAGGGAGACATTAAATATCTGTGGAATGAGGGACTGAGCCTGCTGTACTCAGCCCAGCACTGGAAGGTACTTTGATGACCTTTGCTACTAGAAGCCATCGGTAGTGCATATGTTATTGGGGCTTCCTTGCCTTTCCCTGAAACCTAATTTCTGGTCTTTTGTCCCCTTGCAGCCGCCCGTGCCAACTTCCTTTCCCGTCAACCGTGCAGCAGCACAGCCCGATGTCCTCCCAGAACTCCTCCGCCAGTGGGCCTCTGCATGCCACCTCCTTGCCACTTGCACTTCCAGTGACCCTGGCAGCTCCACAGCCCCCGCCTGCCACCTCTGCCAGCCAGCAGCTTGGTCCAGATGCATTTGCAATTGTGGAGCGAGCCCAGCAGATGGTGGAGATACTAACAGAAGAGAACCGGGTGCTTCACCAGGAACTTCAGGGTTACTATGACAATGCCGACAAGCTCCACAAGGTATGTGACTTCCCGAGGGAAGAGAAGGGTGAGAGTTCTCTAGAAGGGACAGAATTCTTTACCTGCTTGTGGGGGGCTGGATTTACTGACTCACTTGCCAACAGTTAACTAGACCCCTTTTATGCCAGGTACTGTGCAAGGCTCTAAGGAGACAAAAATAAATAAGACACGATGCCTGCTTTGAAGGAGCTTACAGTCCAAAAGGGGAGACTTATCTACATTAATACCTGCAGTAGAATGTCAGGGGGCTGCAGTAGCTACAGCAGAGGTGGCCCTGGACCTGAGACTAAGAAGCTAAGTAGCATTTCCCCAGGTGGACAATGTGGAAGAGGGAACACTGAGAGTAACACAATGGAATGAGTCGAGAGCGACAGACTTTCCTTCAAATCTGGGAATCTTAGACAAGAACCTTGCGATTGCCGTGTTTGTTTCATTAGCTGGTCTCTGCAAAAAGCCATGTTGTCTCAACACTGAAGGTAGAGTACGAGTTTCTGCGTGCTCTCTTTATGCTTGTGACTTATCAGGTGAGAAGATGCTGCGTAATTCCAGCCTGTGTAGTTATCATGGGAATATTAGAATGTATGGCAGCCTTCATTCTTAGGGCTTTATGCTGACAGCCAAAGTCAATAGGAAAACATCCAGCAAAAGTAAACGCTTGTGGGCAGTGATTTCATGATGATCCATATGTCAGTACCTGAAATACTGCAGGTAGAACAGAAGAGATGAGAGGGGCAAAGGTAATAGGTGTTTAAGGCAGCCAAAGGTCACCAGTTTCCTAGTGCATGGCTCAATCCCAGCAAGTCAGGGGCTTTTTTAAAGAGAAAAGGTAGGACTATAAACCCTGCCTGACCACAGGGGCATTGTCATTTGGTTCCATGTGACAGTTAATGCTCCTGGCTGGCCAGTTAGTATTCACTGTTTAGTAGTGATCTCTCTGGTAAAGCCCAGTCTTTTTGCTGGTTAACATTTCAAAACAACCAACTCCTCTGATTTCCTGAGGGCTGGCAGTAAATCTCCAGGAGCAGTGGGTTTGATGGTACGAATGTTCATAGACAGAATCTGCCTCAGCACGTTTGTGTGGCTCTTCCACTGAAAAGGTCTGGAGCTCCCTGGAGTCAAGACCAAACTTGACTCAGAGAGCTCTGGCTGCCTTTATTGGAGGGGGTAAAATGAGAGCCAGAAACAGATGGGCTGCCTAAAGATTGCGTCCTCATTCCCACCCCAGTTACACCCTTAGAAGTTGGGAAACGAGTGTGCTGTTTCCTGGCCTTGGCTGTAAGTCAGTGCTCAGGCCCCAGCTTGCCTCTGACACCTCACCGGGCAGCTTCTTTGCAAGTACAGTCTGAAAATTGGAAAGGACCAACTCAGCACTTCTGGGAAATAGGTGGTTCTTTCTTCTCCCTAATGGAGCTCTGTGGCAGCCATGTCCAGAATTACGTGGACCCACCTGAGGGCAGAGTTTGGTTCTGGGTCTTTTTACATGGATATTTTTGAACAGTTACATGGAAGGTACAGAAATTGGGAGGTCTTGTTCTTCTTCATTGACTTTTTAATTAATACATACATTACTGACCTGTCACATATATCTCTTGATGTTGATGCACATTTCTATTTTGAAAAACAAAACAAATCTCCCAGGGACTCATTTTCCCTGCAAGAAGGATGATTCTTAAAGTTTGTGGCCAAAAGGATTTTGATGACTTCTGAAAAAGGATAAAAGTCAAAAGCAGTTTGCCTTCTGGAACCCAAAACTCCTTCAGTCCCTTGAATATCATAAATGGTTCTTTTCTTTTACATTTTTACATTTTATCGATCTGTCATGTAAAACTGAAATCGTGAATTTAAAAACTCAGGTTTTGACGAATACTTGCGCTACTCATCACTAGTTCTATAGCTGTTCTCAACAGCCAGGACCAGGAGACAGAAACGCCGCATGAACTCTGTGACTTAGCATTTTGTGGCTTGTGTTTCCAGGGTCATCCTAGTCCCAGGTCTTTCCTTAGCACTGACCTCACCACTTACTTGTCCCTAAGCTTTAGGTCTGGGGAGAGGACTATCGGATGAGGTGATGACTTTGCTTCTCAGTGGCAAGGACCCCCACTTTGGGTGGAGCCATTGTACTGTGTCGTAGGATGTGGCTGCCCCCGTGCCAGCAATAACATCCAATCTGGGATCCTCGTGCACTAGGCGCACTCGCAGGGAACCAAAAATAGATGAATTTTTAATTGCAGGGCTTAGCTTATGCATACTGTGCCAGGAACGTGGCAGGAAGAACAAGTAAACCCGGAGACTGCCAAAGCACAGCCTAGGTAGGCAGACCCTGCTTCTAGAGGCACGAGGTGGTGACTGTCGCTGTTAGTGTTGGAATGGGGGTTGAGGACCCCCAGAAAGAGCAGCTGTTCTTCGGTATTTCCTTTTGGTCATTCATTTGGCTTCTCTTTCCTCCCAGTTTCCCTGAAACATAATTAACGGATGGAGGTTCCAGCAGGACCAGACTGTGGGCTGTTGAGTGGGTTGGCCTCAGAAGCCATCAGGGTATATGTAGATGGACATTTGAAGGGAAAGAGCTTGAAGGCAT
The DNA here is from genome assembly GCF_000151845.1 of Pteropus vampyrus. Taxonomy (NCBI): domain Eukaryota; kingdom Metazoa; phylum Chordata; class Mammalia; order Chiroptera; family Pteropodidae; genus Pteropus; species Pteropus vampyrus. The sequence goes on along the minus strand of NW_011889035.1, from coordinate 1,369,058 downwards.
TTGAAGGCATTTATGGTTACCCCAGGCTTGCTTTAGTGAAGACCCTCTTCTTTTGTCAGTGCAACGTGGTGGCTTCGATTGGGCAGTCTGTGACTTGGACAGCAGGCCTGTCTTTGGTCCTGAGCTGTACATAGGAAGGTGCTCAGGGAAAAAGCCAGTATCTAGAGTTTGGAATGGCTGAGATTTTCCCAGAGCCCTTCCCTGCCCATATATTTCTGGTGACAGGGCTTTCTACTCTGCTCGTAGTTCTGATTCTGGGACAATGACTGCTTCTCTGTGAATTCAGAGGCTCTTAATGGCCTGGCCTAAGAGTTTCCTGACATCTGGGCTGGATGAGAACTGTGAAGGCAAACCCAATATTCTCTTCATATGATCAAACTCAGACTCTGAACTGGCCCAGATGGATTTTATATCAAAGCAAGCCTGTCCAATCTTCCCTTCATCTTTAACAAACATCAAGGAAGACTTAAGATGCGCTGGGCATGGGGAATATGAAGAAGAGGGTGTGGTTCCCTGTCTGAAAAAAAAAAAAAATGTGCAATCAGAAATCATAGAGCTTTAGAGATAAAAATTTTTAAATGATTCTGGCCCAATTTCCCACCCCTTGGGAATTCTTGCTTCATGTCCCTGAACAGAGGTCATTCATTTCTTATTTGACTGCTCCCAGAGAAGAGAAGCTCACTGGAGAGCATAGTGCACTTCTGGAAAATGTGGTTAGGAAATTCTTATGTTGAATCAAAATCTGCATCTCTTTAACTTCCTACATTTGGTTGTCATTCTGTCCTCCATAACCACACTGAAGGAGACTAATCTGTCTCCATTGTGACAGCTGTCATTTCTTACACGAAATACCTTTTCCTGAAATAAGTAAGACACTTGCTCTTTCTCTCTTGGTAGCTGCAAGCACGTAACCACATCCCAATTCTTGATTGTTTTAGTATTTGAGATTATACACTACCTTATCAGAGGAATCCTGCAATGTCCTTTTTATAATGTACAGAGGGCGGTTCTTTTAATGAACGGGAAGAATCCAAGATCAGGTATAGCTTATCAGTGCCCAAGACTATCTTTAGGAGTTATAACTTTAAAGATTAATTAATCAGGTCAGTATTTTTGTCATGGGCGGGGCACGGTTCTAGGACTGTGAGGACTATTTCTGCTTTCAAGGAATTGACAGTCAAATCAGAGACACAAAATGCATATGCACATCCAAATTTTGGTCAGGCAAATAGAACAGATGAAAACACAATGAAATCAGATGGAGACAAGTTCCTGTGGGTGGTGTAGTTGAGGAGGGTTTCCTAGGTGTTCTGGACTTGAAGCACGCTTTCACAGTGGGAGGTCGAATGCCTCAGGCTTCAGGGTCCTCTCAGCTTCGGAAGGGACTGTCCTTGTAGCATGCCCATCTCTCTGAAAATAAAGGCCACCTTTTAGAGATGAAATTAGCATAGAAATGGTGGTATGTTTTGGAGCCATCTCTTTTGAAAACAAAATTAAAAGGAAGGAACATAATTTGTGGTAGAACTATGAACAGGATTCAGGACATCTTGTCCCCTCTACTGCCACATTCCTGACAGTTCATAATCTCTTTTGAAGAAACAGAAAAGCCTTATTGAAAGGAGGGGACCATGGAAGAACCAACTCTGGTATTAGGAGGCCTTGGGGAAAATAACACGGTACTGACAAGAGCCTTGGTGTTCTTGGCTTCGCCCTGGTTGGCTGCCACTCAGCAGAAGCCCTGATGCTCTCCAGCCTTTTCAACCTTCTCAGATGTGTCTTGGTTCCATTGTAGCCTCCGAGGGCATGGCCCACATTCTTTCTCCTTCAAGTTTTTAGCTTCCTGGCTTATGGCACCACTGGCTTCAGTCTCTCTCACTGGTTTTTCTGCCCCACCTTCTCCCACAGTATTGATGCTCCCTGTCGTTGGCCCTCTGATCTCCTGTTCATGTCCCTAAGTGGTTTCCACTGTATGACTTCATCTGTCATCTACATGCAGTGACACAACTGTTCTCCTTACTTTCAGACCTATGTCCCCACCTACTGACTAGAAATCCTTGCCAAGATGTTTTCTGCTGCCTCCCCAGACCACAGTATCTCCAAAACCCAACTGGTTTTCTTTCTTTGGTAAACCTGTTTCTCTTATAATCATTGATCTTGGTTAAGTCTTATTACTTCATCCTCTAAGTTATAAATGTCTATGTTGTCTGATTTCTTTCTCCCTTACTGTCCAGACCAGTCACTAAGACCTATTGATTCTACTCAGTGTCTGGAATTTGTCCTAGTTCCACACTGTCGTCTGTCATTGAACTGTTTCTATTAACTTCTTACCTGGACTTCTTTTCTCCTGTCTCATCTCCCCACCCACACCCTCCAACCTCATCCTTTAGTTTGATCTCTTTAAAACCTCAGGTAAGATCATGCTGCTCTTCTACTAATATGGTAGTTATGTCCTCCCCAGGCCCTCCCACCCCCATCATTCTTCCTTGCACATGACATCTTCCATTTTGTCCCCAACTCCTGCCGCTTGCACCTTGCTCTCATCTCCTGGGCTACCTGTCATGTCAGAGACGTGTACTTTTTTTCCATGGTTGTGTCTTGGCTCATGTCCTATCTTCTGCCTAGGGTGCCAAGACCCTTTGGCCTTGTCTTTTCTGCTTGGCAAATTCCTGTTTATCCTTCAAGACTCATTTTAAATGGCATTTTCCGTGAAATCTTTGTTAAAGAAATTCCTCCTTACCCCTGCAAAATTTCTTTATCTCTAGGCTGTGGAGAACATTACAGCGCCACACCCCTTATCACATTGCAGTGTAGAAAGAAGTGTGTGCATCTGGGTGCAGGCCGTCTCTAGACCTTGAGCTCTTAAAGGCCAGAAATGATCTTACTTAATTCTACATCCTTGGCACCCAGCCACATAGTAAGTGTACCATAGATAACTGTTATGATATGGTTTATTTATAGGAATCTTGGCAGGGACTTTCTGATCTGAGTAATTGGGGTTCAGGCAATTGGGGTGCCTGGCTCATGGGGTCTGCAGAGAGACTGAAAACAAGCAACAGGTCTCTTGGTGCCCAGTGAGGGGCACTAGTGCTCTCAACCCTGCCCACTTTGCCTTTCATTCTGACTTTTAGCAGCAGTTCATCAAGGTCCCATGTTTGCAGACACTCTTTATTCTTACCCCTGCGTTTATGATGCACAACAATAAAATGGGGTTTATTGATATCTACTTCAAGAACACACTATTGTATTAGACTCCTGTTATCCAAGTTATGGCTACTTGTTTGCTATACCTTTACATGTGTCATAGAGTAAAGGCTCTCCCAGTTACAGCTCTTGGTTTAGTGAAGTACAAAAGAAATAGTTTTAGTCCCAGATCTTTTAATTCCTTTATATAAAGAGGGTTTCTGTGGTACATTTGTTTCCAAGTAGATACAAATCCATTAGTTCTTTATATAGGTAATGTCGTAGAAAAAGGGGTAAAAATGCTAAGTAAAGCAGTGTCTCCTCGAGCGGGTTTTTCGTTCCTTTGGGGATGGGTAGGAAGGGCCCTGCAAGAATACTGTACTTGCAGTCTGGAGACTTGGGATTCTATTTGTGGTCCTTTAGTTTTTTTTGTATTTTAATATTTTCTCTTATGTTAACCAGGAATAATAAGAATCATTACAAATTACCATACGAAATATAAAAGATTTAAGTTATGTTTAAATTCACCCCTTCCTGATATTTCTACAGAGGGATGTTTCCAAGGTGACATCAGATGGTCCAGCCAGATGTGAGCCTGTTATTTACACATTCCCAGCATAGCCCTTAGAGGCCAGATGGGGGCAGGAGGTAGGGGTGAAGTCGATTACACCAGGGGTCCCTAACCCCTGGGCAATGGACCAGTACCAGTCCACGGCCTGCTAAGAACTGGGCTGTACAGCAGGAGGTAAGCAGCTGGCGAGTAAGCGAAGCTTCATCTATATTTGGAGCTGTTCCCCAGCGCTAGCATCACCGCCTCAGCTCCACCTCAGATGATCAGACATTAGCTTCTCATAGGAGCACCGGTCCCTGGTGCCAAAAAGGTTGGGGACCACTGAATTACACGATTTGGTAGACACGAAACTTGAGGTGCAGAAAAGACTGCATTAAAGATACAACCTTTGTACCTGGAATGTCAGAGTCAGTGTAACTAAGGCACCGATGTGAATGTCAGAGTCCCACTTTCATGCCTCTTCTTTCTTTCAGTTTGAAAAAGAACTTCAGAGAATTTCTGAAGCCTATGAGAGTCTGGTCAAGTCTACCACCAAGCGAGAGTCACTGGACAAGGCAATGAGAAACAAACTAGAAGGCGAGATTCGAAGACTTCATGATTTCAACAGAGACCTCCGAGGCATGCCAAGTTCCATTCATACATACTCTCTCTACGCCAAACTGCATGTGTACCTAACAGCCTGACTTCAGGTCCAGACTGTGTTAGATAATCTTGTAAATTCCAACCACCTGGGGAAAGGGCGCTCAAAGAGCAGAGTAGTTCTTTTCTGCCTTGTAAGTTGTAGGTCGTAGCATTAGGCTTGAAAAGTGGCAACCTCTGTGAGAAGTGGGGGAGTACGTGTGTGGCTCCTTCTTGCTTTAAAAGTACTTGACAGCGACTCATGACCATGCGAATGGGATCGTTTGAAAAGACTAGCGTTGGATGCACAGCCCTTCCACATCAAGCTGAGTCATTTAGTGGCATTCTTTGGAAGCCTTGCTAGCT
>NW_011889035.1:1348069-1362643 GCF_000151845.1 Pteropus vampyrus | reverse complement strand
TGTATAATGGTGGTATTCTGGTGCTTTGGTCCCTCAATACAGACTACATTTTCAAAGCTGGGAAATAATTGCTTAAATTTTCAAACTTCCGATACCGTTTGGCTGAGGTGAAGGTCTTTTGTTTCCCCCAAATTTACATGTGGTTGTACTCCAATTATTAGTCTCAGTTTCATTTTTTAAATTCTGTTTTGGCAAGTAGACACTAATACTGTCTAGGGCTTATGCATTAGATCCTTTGTAGTCTTGCAGTAAGTGAATTGGCCTCTGCTCCAGATTCATATAAGAGGCTATATCGGCATCTCGAATTGTTTACTTTCCTAACAGAGTTTATCCTTTCTTATGAGTACAGTAGATTTACCATCTCATGTGAGCTTTTATTTGAAAAATGAGTCATCTGTACCATTTGCATTTAGGATTTTGACACCTAACTTTAGATGATCATATTCCTGGGTAGAGTAAGTACCTTTGTGGCAGTTATATTAGCAATGTCACTCTGCTGATACTCTGCCTTCTTTCAGAGGATATTATTTTGTTACTTAATTCAGATCAAAATGGGAAAACCAATTAGTTTCGTCTGATGGGCATTCATTCTAGCTTCCTAGCCCAGGCTATGCAGATGGAATAATAGAATTTGGTGTTGTGTGAGTTCAGAAACGTTCCTGAAGACTTCAACCTTTTAGCTTTACAAGCAATGATTTGCTTTGTGTAAACATGCTCCATTATGTTCCAAAGGCATAAACAAGAGAGTCCAGGGGCATTTTTCAACTGCTTACGGGTATCTCAGTGTTGAAGTGTGATATAATTGAACTTAGGCAGGGCATTTGAAGCAAGTTTGCTAACAATGATATCTAACCGATTTTTCAATACCTAATCTTTACAGGATACTTTATGCCTTTATCTTGTTATGTAATTATTTGCATTAGTTTCTCCTTTCCTGGTGTGGCCAAGAGATGGACGAGATATTATTTGAAATTTATAGATAGGTTTTTTTCTTAGTGAGTTGTAAGAACTCTTTGTATATTAAGGAAATTAGCATGTTGCCTGCCATATATGTTGCAGATATTTTCCCTAGTTTTTTTTTTTTTTTTTTTAATCTTCGATTACGGTGTCCTTTATTTAACAGAAGATTTTTTAAAGTAGCTATATTTATGACTTCTTGGGTTTTATGTCATGATGAGAAATGCTTTTACTCAATCCAGAAGTATAAAAGTATTCACCTATGTTTTCTTGAAATATGTTTATGATTTCATTGTTTGCAGGGTTTATATTTTAGAAGCTAGTTAAGGAAGCATAGTGGAAGAGAAATTCATGAGGGACCAAACTGGAGTCAAGTAGACTAGTTAACAGGCATTTTAGTATTTAGGTGAGAGGGGTAGAGGTCCTGAACTAAGACAGAAGTAGTAATGGAGAATAGGGGACAGATAAGCAAGTGACAGATTAGGAGGACTTGGTGACCAATTGAACAATGACAGTGAGAGAGAGAGAAAGAGAAAGGAATGTGACTAGAATAGCTAGATGGCTGGTCACTCCCTTTATCAATAAAAAAGCAGAAGGAGCAGTTTGGGATTAGATAATGAGTTAAGTATGAGCATGTTGAGTCACGCAGGCTGCAGCCCATCACTAAGTGAGCAGGCATAACAATAGGTGCAGACGTACCAAGAAGGCTCGCAAGGGCGGTGCTCTCTGTCAGGCTTTCATTTTAGCATGTGGGTACAGAATGGCAGGCATGAATTACTACCTCCCTTCTTGGTTATTAATGTGTTCCATTACCTGTATAGTCTTTTGAAGCTCTATTATTAGAATACTTTTCAAATGCCTAGTAATCATAATTATAAGCATTGCACACTCAAGAGGAGCCATCTTTTTCAAATGAGTCTTTCGAGATCTTGCATTTGTCTAAGAGAAGACAAGACTGCACAGCAGATAGCAGTGATTGCTCTGGATAATGCGTACCAAGGAGCTGAGGCTCAGTTGAAAAGCCTCTGATAATCACCTTGGCCAGTGAAAAAGTTAGAAGGAAGGGAAAAGTATTTTTTTTTTTTTTTTTTTGCTAAGAGTACAGATCCAAGAACAGCCAAGGCACTCTTCCATACAGCTCTGTCAGCTGATGAAGGGGAAGGTCCTTCCCGGCCTGCTTTCTAAGTTTCCCTGCTATTCAGGGTAGTTTTCCTGTAAAGACTGAGCTCTACTCTTCTGTTGGAGCCTGATGAAGGCGTTGGTGAACTGCCTGGGCAGTTACCACCTAGCTTTATAGGTTGAGATGAACATTCGACAGGGTGATGATTGTCATGAGATTTGTTTATATTAAAAATCTTGCCTTAGTGCTGAGGAATTTGATGGCTGTCAGGAATTGTTTTCTCCATCATGTCCTGGTGTTGCATTGTTTTCACTGGAGGAATTGAGTTTTGTTTGTTTTCTGGTTTTGCTTGTTTGTTTTTCCAAATGTTTTTATAGCCAAATTGCTCCTGAAAAACAGAACATGTAGCCAATTCTGGTTTGGTCTGGCTATGTGAAACTGGAGTTTCTTTGTCCTTTAACTTCTTTAACTTACTGAGGTTTCTGGTTTTTCTACTCATTTATTTGTCATGTATATGCATGCGCGCGCGCACACACACATACACGCAATAGAATTAGGCCGCTGTCCACCAAAGGCAGAGCCCTGGGAATGTCATCATTCTTAGCTCTGTCTTCTCAGTAAGTTAGACTTTTAAAACATTCTTTCTGAAAATTGATAACTGTAGAATTCCCATCATGATTAGGCCAGAAAGCCAAAAATAAAACATTAGATGTCGGGGAACTAGATGGGTAGAGATGACCTTATTATGTTCTTGGGTTGCATGGGAACAGGTTAGGTCTGGTGTGCTTGTGTTATTCCAGGATAAACCCAAGTTGCATTCTAGGATGCCCAAGCGCTTCTCTCTATCTCTCTAGGGTTCTTTAGGCCCTACAGGTTCAGCATATTTGGTTAAAATTAAGTCTATGTGAGTTAGATTTTGGCTGTTAAATAGTCTCTCTTTCTAAGAAAAGAAGATGTTTTTGAACATTCAGTTATTCATTTAAATTGATGGGTAATGAGTAACTAACTTATGGATTTGATTTCCCTTACAATTCCCATAGGTTTAACAAACAAAAAAAAATGTGGGACCACCCTGTTTTAAAAATAATAGTAATTTACCACTTTTAATGTGTCTTGTAATCATTATCTTAGCATCGAATCTTATTTTTGATTTTCTATCTCTTGTAGAACACAAAAGAGACTAAAGTAATTTCCTTTAAAAAAAAAAAGTCCCTTTGGCTTTTATATTTCCTATAGGGGCTTATGTGAAACCCAAAGCAGAAATTACAATGATATAAACATTAATTCTGTTGACTCACGTGAAACAACAGCAGGTTATTTTGAATCCTCATTGAGTTTCATTACATCGTGCCGTGGGTTTCTGTCAGGCTTGGTTAGGAAGGACATGTTAGATGTCATCAGGTGGGGGCACACTGGTTTACCTCCCGTGGGTCCGCCAGCACCTGCGTCTCCTCCTGGCTCAGTGCAGAGCTCCTGCTACAGCGCTTACTCTGTCTGCATTCCGTGTGGTCACCGTTTATTTGTATGGATCTCCTCCAGGAGCGGGGAGAACTATAGGCATTCTTTACCGATATCCATCCCCAGTGCTCACTAAAACCCCTCAGTCTTTATGTACCTAACACTCAGTAAATGTTTATTGAAGGGATGAACAAAAGTGGAAAATCCTTGTAACAATAGGCTTGGAATTCTCTTCATGCAGCGTTGGTATTAAAATGTTCTTTTAGCTCAATATCTCTCAGTTATGTTGGGAGATACCCCAGGTTGTCTTCAGTTATTCCAAGGCATTAGGCAAAATTATTAAAAGAAATAGAAGCAACTTAATACTGCTCGAATTCTCTTTTGCCTTCCTTATTCTCTCCTTCCTTTTCTTTTTTTTTCCCAGGTAGGAGGATATCCAGGTACAGAGAATTTTTCAATATTAGAAACAGTAGTATTTTTCATGAAAAATTCGTGTGATATAGTTGATTTCTGGTTCCCTTGACTCCTTCTTTTTTACTCTGATATAGATATGTTGGAGGTGACAATGGCTGTGGTATGTAAAGGTTTTTGTAGCAACCAGCCAAATGCTCACACTGACCAATCCACAAACCATGACAGACACCATGGACCAGCGCCTGGGCAAAGGGGCAGAAATTGTCCGTGAAGCCTGCCAAGGTGGCATCATTTAAATCAGGAAATTTTTCTTGCCTTAAATTAACTGATTCTCCTTTAAGATGACCCCTACACTTAGTAGGACTCTGCAGTTCTAAAAATAAAAGGTTTTATCGGCATAGCCTCAAGCAAATAATTTTGGAACAGTTGCTGCTTCTTCTGATTCCTGGGCTCTCAATAACATGTTCAGTGATTCTGAAGTTAGATGCCTAATCTCTTTGCATCTCCATTTCCTCTAAAGAAACAGGGAAATAAATCTCCTAATTTAGCCAGCAGAGCTCTGAGGAATAACCAGTGATAGGAAGTGTGAAGACTTTATAAAATACATTTATTCTGCAACACTTCTTCTTGCCTCCTTATATCCTTCCTCCATCTATTTTAGCACTCACCGTCTCTGGAAGGACCTGCCAGTTTTCAGGGTGGGGGGGATGGTCCATGTTCCTAAAGAATGGCAGCATGGCTCACCAAGCCGTGCTGAATTTGGGAAGCAGAGCATGTTAGCGCTTAAGCCACTTGATCAATCTTGACAGGCAGCACTGAGAAACATCAAACCTACATGACAACCAGAAGTGCACCCAAGCTGCAGGGCATCTGTTTATGTTCAATCAAATCTTTTCCCCCAGTGTGAAAATTAATGTTACTCAATTTAGGCTGATTTTCTGTGCTGAAAGAATTGGAGCTGATTGAAGAACTGCCTCCTGGTTATGTGTTTATGTCTGGTCTCTAACAAATGAACGTGGTTTATGATTTATTTATTTGCCTAGTGTTCCCATTTGGGGACTGAAAAGTTAGGTCTTCAACTTTATTATAGTCCACATTCCTTGCACTGTGTATCTGGATGGATGGGCGGAGTAAGCACAGACTGGACTGCAACCCATTTGCATTTCATGTGGCATCAGGAAGTCCTCACTTTCCCTTACGGTTCATACCTAAAAAATCCACATTCAGGTTTCAGCTTAAATGAAATGGCAATTGCTCAGGGACGGTCTTGAGACAGGGTCGGTCTTTTATATAAACCCCCAACACCCTGTATTTTTTCCTTTTTAAACACTCATCACAACTGTAAATAAGTAACTGTTTGGATGATCACGTTCTGTCTTTCCTCATGAAACTACGTACCATGAGGGCAGGGGCCCTGTCTGTCATCCTCACCATTGTAGTCCTAGGTCGTTGTGTTTCCGGAACCTGGCACAGCATCTGTCCCTTAGGGGCACTCGATAAATACTCGTTGGATGTTAAATGAAATGATGATCATTTATTCAGACAAACAGTTACTGGCTACCTCCTGTGAACTGGCAGTGTTCTAGGCCACAAGTCTGCAAAATTCTTCTGAAAAGGGCTACAACTAAACTCTGTCCCTGTAGTCAAAAGCCACCATAGGTGATCTGTAAACAAATGGGGGCCACTGAATTCCAATGAAACTTTATTTACAAAATCAGGCCGTGGGCTGTATTTGGCCTGCAGACCATGGTTTGCTGACCTCTGTTCCAGGTACTAGTCATGGAAGGGAAGAAAAAGAAAGGACCTCAGCAAAAGGAAATGGAAAATAAAGCACTTCAGATGTATTCCCTAGATATTTTGTAAATTGCCCTAATTTATAAATCAGAATGTAATTATTATTTTCTTTCCTGGGAGAATTCTACAGTCTTTTTTTTACTTAAGTCCTAATCAGGTAAGCCTGATTATTTTCATTTTAGATAAACCGAGACCCATACAAATGTAGTCACAAATCTTAATTAACCTAGTCGGGATCTAAAATTAGCTAATGATGGAGATAGGGCTGGGCAGGACCAGCCCTGTGGTTAGCCCTGGTCGTCAACTGCCTGGATAGTGAGGTGTTAAGGATGCCTGGATCCCAGTAGTGCCATAAATCCTACTATAAGCATCTTAATGTGAGATGAAGTCAGCAGATCTTAGATATCAGGGTTGGAGAGGACCTTGAAGGTCACCAGTAATGCACGTATCCTCTGAACGAGCTCATTAAGAGACCATCTGATTGCTACTATGAGAGACAGTGCCTCTGGAGGCTTTTGATCTGATAGTTAAAAGTTTAACCTCACATGGAATTGGAGGCTCACTCCCCTGTTTGCTCCCCTTCAGATCCTGGTTCAGGCCAGCCTGGATATGGTCATTTAACAACAGTAACGACCGCCAACACCAACTGGGCACTTAATCTGAGCCAAGCACTATGGTAGCCCCCATAGGTACATTGTCTCTTTAATTTTCCAAACCAGCCTGTGAGGTAGATATTTAACAGATAAGGACACCGAGACACAGGGAAGTTAAGTAGTTTGTCCATGGCAAGTGGAGCAGACAGGTTCTGAACCCAGGGCATTCTGACTGTGGAGCCTAAACTCATACTGAGCTCTGTTGGGAAGCCACTTCCTGTGTCCTGGGGAGGTGGAGAGAGGTGATAACCTGAGAGGCAACAACTTGTGATTTTAGAGCTCATTTAGCCTGGCCTCCATGCTTCACTAATGAAGAAACTGAAACTAAGAACGATCAAATGGTTTGCCCAAGGCTCCATAGGTGTTCAGTGCTTAAACCACAGTGAGAATGGGGATGTCCTTTTCCTTATTTTTCCCTTCCTCTGCTCCAAACGTCATCTCTGTTGGCTCTGGGGATGAAGAAAGATTTCACATTTTTACTCCAAGAAGAATCTGGGATAGTAAGCGACATAAATAACTCTTATACTAGAAGTCTTCTTTGGTTGCAAATTTTTTAGCCCGTACTGTGACTTAATTATAATTATCCAGATCTTCTTGAGTTCTAACTAACTGGAATTCACATTCCGTGCTTCCAGTTTCAACATCTATCTTTGAACCAAAACCAATTATACTAAAAGGCCTTATTCGATAACCCAGTATATCTCTTCAGATGTAAAAACAAAAAATTATTGAGACCAGAATAGAGTTTAGAGCATTAAAAAAAAAAAAAAAAAATGTTTTTCCAAAATGTCTACAAAATTAAACCTTTTGTTTTCTGGATATTAAAAATAAAAAATAAGGAGAATACAATGAGTAACTCTGTGGTTTAGTTTCTTACAGTTAGTTTTTGAAACTATTTTTGGTTCATGAATTGTAGTGAGCATACAGCTGTATCTTAATGGAATCCGAGAACTTTGAGGGGACAAAGTGTTTGTTTTAAGTCCAGAAAATTTGGTCCTAGACCATTAAAAATAAGCTTGCATCTGCTACTAATTTTCTTTTTGCTTACAAAGACTGTGGTTTGGTAAAAGAAGAGAAAAAAAGGATCCGTTCAAAGCATGTTACAAAAATGACATTGGGAGGGGTTGCAAAAGTTAAAGAAAGGGAGAAAATATAATTGCAGAAAACACATTTCTTTTTCCCTGATCAATCCTAGTATGAATCACTTCTTTCCCCACATGTAACAATTTCCCCAGGATAAACGTCTATCTTTGGGCCAGGTTTTGGTATTAAGCCAGATTTCCCATTCAAAGGGCCCATTTAAAAAGCATAGTTTTTATATATGCATATTATAATAATGCCTTAATGCCTCAATTAAACTAAACATAGATATGTAATAAATAATATATATGTATGTATATATATACCTATAAATATCTAGGTATTGAAGTATAAATAGCTAAGGTAATATATATACCCATATTTACTATATACACATACAATATATATACAATATATACAATAAAATGTACATAGGTTTTAAGTGTACAAGGTAATGAAATGTAACAACCACCACAATCAAGATAGAGCATAAGCAGAGCCTATAGAGAGAGGTCTTCCTTCCCTCTGCAAGTGAGCTGGTACTCCCCACCACCATCTGCCTGCCCAAGTTCACTTTTCATTGCCTTCAGATCATTGCTTTTTGTGTTACGTCCAGGTTTTACAGTTGTTTTCTGCATGGGGAGCCAAATCGTGTGGGAGGGTCTTACTTCGTCATACCTAGAGATAGAAGTGTCTGCTGTTGATCTTTTTATATTAAGAGGAGGCCAAAAAAAAAAAAAGGGACTTCAGTGGTATTTATAGAAAGTTTAAGTGTTCAGCTTTGGTTTAGAATTGATTCACTAATTTGTGTATAGTCAAAACCAAATGCCATCCTTTATTTGTGTGGCATTATTCATTGCCTAATTCGTTATTACACTGTCAGCAGTGATATAGAAGTAGAAGTACATTTTTATTTCAGGTAAAAAATAAAGTCGAAGGTTGAACAGTACACGTGGAAGCTGAGCCAGATGAATGGGTGTACATTCAGTCAAGCAAGTTTGCAGGCTACATATGTAATAAACTTAGGAAGGTTAAAAAAAACTATGGATTATACCTAAATATGTAAGCACAGTTTCTAGAATTAAAATGCAATAGGAAGAATGACTAGATTAGAGAGAATTATATTTAAGAGAACTTGGGCTGGTATTCAAATAAATGTTTTACCAATTCATACCTGAGATACTTTACTTTTGGTGCTCCAAACTCACTTTAGGGCATAGATACTAAAGAGCAATAGGAAATCATATAAAGTAACAAAAATATAAAGTATGTGAAGAACAAAATATATTGTTTTCCTCCATTAGATCAATAGAAGATTTATGGTTAGGCTTTGTTACTTTCCAAGGATAAGTATGTGAAAACTATTATTTTAAAATTTTATTTTGAAGACTGAATTCGAATTTGAATGTGTATCAATAGCGTCTTCTTATTCAATAAGCTGTTGCCTAAACTTGCCATATCTCTTCACATATGAAACACTTCTGCTATCTTAGATTCTTAAAATCCTACAAAGATAGAAGGGGTTTAGACACATAAAGTAAGCCTATTAAGAAGGATGAGACACACAGACATCGGCCTCTGTACCTAGAATACAAGGCAGAATACTGCCAGGACTTATTATAAAACTACTTCCCCTTAACCCCAGGCCCTCCCGTACAGGAGAGAGAGGTCTCTTAAGATCTTGTTGAAAGAGGTCTCTTAAGGTCTTGTTGAAAGAATCAGAAAAGCCTCATGCAATGTGTATGTAGCCTGTAGGGTGGTGGGCCTTGGAAACGAATTAGTATTTTAGAGTAATTTTGCTGCCATAGCACTGTGCAAAAGGGAAAATTTCTATTTTCTTTTTAAATTTGGGCAACAAAGTTTGAATAAATCCTTCACACTTTAGGCTTTGTCTCACTTTCTCATGCTGAGTCATCTCTCCAAAAGATTTCTTCCCTACATCTTAACAACAGCCATTTTTACAAATCTTTTGTTTCTTTTGTAATGTCTGAACCAGTGGCTTTGAAACTCAGAACTCTTGTTTAAAAGAACGCTTACTTGGGAACCCAAAATGTAAAATGCACAAAAACTGAAAAACATTTCTGTTTAAGACAGGGGTGCATTTTTCAGCACCCCCTCTTCCTATCTGCCCCCGACCCCAATATTCCTTCTCTCCCCTTCCCTTCTCTCTCTCCCAGCGCTCTGCAAAAAGATTTTGGTTTGAATTCCTGTTCTTAATTTTCCTTATTACAGAATGCATTTGAAAACCGTTCATTCTCTCAGCCATTTAAGACAAGCCCTCACTGGAGCATTTCTGTGTTCGTTAATAGACCTGTTTAGCTGCCCACTCACAACCTATGTCTCCAGTTGTCTGGCGGAACCATGGCAACCTGCAGTGGCTTACGGGGACAGCATAGAGCCTAAGACCCTTTCCTGAAATAACAAGGTTTCTTACTTGAGAAACTATATCAGCAAATTTAAAAAACATCAACAACAAAAAGCCATATCAGTGCCTTATGGGGTTAGCTTTGTATTATATTACTTTTTCATTTCTGAATTAATGAGTGTGGCTTTTAAATGTAGATCATCTTTCACATTGTTTTGCATCAAGCTTCGTGTGAATAGATCCCTTTTGTATAATGTAAACAGTGCTCTGTTTGGATTATATTTTGAGGGTCTCTTTCTAGGTTCATCAGTTTAATTTGTAAACTGAAGGCAGGCGGATGTTAAGAATGAGTTCCTGAGTAGAGAATACCTTTGAGGAGAATGAGCCTAAATAGTTTTGCAAATAGTGAAGTAAATGGAATACCTTCCTATTGTCTTCCCACTCCCACAACCTCAGAAAAAAGAAATTACTTTTGTTGTCAACAAGATCTTCCACATGGCTCTGATGCTTCCGTTGCTCCATAGACCATAGCTGACCCAAGGAATGGACTCCTCCCCAGCACTGTTGTAGTATTCCACGATACAGTACCAGGGAACACAGGGCTGAGGGATCCTTGAGGAAGAAGAAACAGGAGAGGAAATTTGGGGAGGGAAAATACAGCAAGTAAGTATTCAGACATCTTTTCAGAAAAGAGAAGCCATTCATCATCATTGTGGAGAACTTTCTAATTACTTGAATTAACATCATCAGTGTTGGTCAGCATTGGCCTAAATTAGTGTCACCATTCTACCAAGCCTTCCTGGTGGAGAAGGGAGCAGAGTATAAAGGAGGAAGAGAGAATGTCTTAGTGATCTTTTTATTACAAAAGGAAAAATCAGCTTGAGTTGGCTTAAGCTCAAATACAAGGACTATTTTTTCAGTACATATGTGTGTGATGGACCCCAGGTGGGACGTGCAGGCAGGCCTCATTATTATGGAATAAGGACTAAGGGCCAGGGCTAGCATGTCTGGGAAGCAAGGTTTTGTTTGTATTTAGGGGTCTGTTTGTCTGTGTATCTGTTTCCCACTGTCCTTCTTACCATGGACCCTCATCCACCTTTCTACATGCATCTGCTTGATTCTCCATTTTCTGCAGTACAGCTTTCTCTGTTTTTCCAAAGCACATGCTGGAATATGGCTGCTAACCTGGGAGCTAGGTGGCCCGTCTGCAACACTGCCTCTCCCAGGCTCCTACTTGCACGTCTCAGATGAGAGTCTCTAATTGGCCTAGCTTGAGTCACATGGCCCTTGAGGTTTAATCCTGTCAAAGGGGAGTGGTGGGCAGGGGCAGATGAGAAGGGCTTTGTAATGCAGTCATGGCTTCTTGCCAAAACTTCTCCTTGTGGATAGAGGACTTGGTAGACAGCTCTTTAAAACTGAGTCTTGTCTGAGCAGACACTGTGAAGGTTGTCTACTCCATAGAGAGTTCCAGGTTGAGAGGCGTTTGACAACTCTTGCAGGCCCTCTCCCAGGGACCCTCCATGCAGATGTGGGGCCTCTGCTGTAGCACACAGACAGCCTGGGCACTGTCAGCCACATCCCTCTTAGCTCCCTACCTAGCCTCTTCTTTGTCTGTGGCTTCTTCTCTGGTCACACCTTTTAAACGCTCTTCACCCAGAGAGACCCAGGGACTATACTCCCAAAATCAGCCTCATCCCTCAAAAAGAGGCTTCTAGTCATTAGCATTTTAGAGAAGGTTTGTTGGATTGTGCCTGCCTCCTCTTCTCTTAACTCTATCACCACCACTCCCTCTTCCCACATCCAAGGCAACATATACCTTCTTGGAGAAGTGCCAGGAAAATAACTGCAGAACCAGATACCAAAATGGACTAGTTTTGCATTGTCGTGTGAACATATGGGATTACAAAGTTGAATAGAATTAGTTTAGCCTGTGTTTATGTCTACACAGACACATGCACGTGCACCTTCACACATGCACACACGGTCCAGGATAGATGTTAACCCCCAAAGAAACAGCCAGTTAAGAGGTCAAACCTTGATTCTGGCTGAAAGAAAAAAAGGAGAGGAAGACCTCTTTTTCACCTTACAGGCATTCCAGGGAATTAGTCACCACTTCGTCAAGCTGGCAGCAGTGGGCTTCCTCTGTCTCTCTAGTTATTTGAGCTTAGGGAAGAACTCATCAAAAACCCATTATATCACAAAAGGCCTGGAAATTCATTCCTACTTTAGAAGGGCCAGGTTACAGCTTTGCTGTCTTCATGAGTTCCAGCTGTAAGTCGGAACACCGAATTAAAAAGTAGTACCACAGCACATGGTGCCCTGATACTCCCCCACACACATGCCCAGCCCTAGATATTTCTTGGCAGCTTACTAGGGTCCACCATCCCATAATTCAGCCAACAGTTAAGCTTCGTGCTCAAACAGTAGTCGCAGAAACAGTTTGACAGTCCACTTTGGACCTTACCCAGAACTGGCAAAGGAGAAAGGTAAGGTGCACAGGGAGCATCTTTGAATAACTGGGCCCAGTTCTGGTTTCCATCCACTTTTGCTCTTTCCTTAAGAGAAGAGGCTAACCCATGGGTAGAGGCACAACGGTATCTACCATTTGACCTTGTACAAGTATCGCAGCTCATCGTGCTTCAATTTTCTCAGTTGTCAAGTGGAGCTGTTGTGAGGATTAAATGAAGGTCTGTTGTAAAGTTCAAGGCACAATACCTGGGAAGTGGTAAGCCCCCAGTACTGTATAGTTAGTATCTGTTATGTGCCAAACTCGGTGGTCAGTATTTTACAGATAGTCATCCTAATCCTCACAACACTCTTGAAAAACTGATCTCGTTAGTTCCATTTGAGGAGATGGAGTCTCAGAGAGGTAGCCACGATTCCAAGGTGAGCCAGCAGTGAAGGTACCAGAATCAAACCAGGTCGGCCTGTCTGCAAGGCCTGTGCCCTCACTGTGGTTTCCAGAGTAAACAGTGTATGAGCAGACATCTCTGTGTAAATGGGACCGGAGCCATCAAGCCAAACAACTCCCTGCTCCGTGCAGCCCAGGGTAATTCATATCCACTGAGTAAACACACCATCTGGGCAAGAGTTCCCTTGTGTCAACTTGCCTGTTCTAGGAATTCTCAGTATATACATTGGAGCCCAACCAAAAATTCAGTGTGGGGCTCGTCGTTCTTGAGATCCCTCCCAAGGGGCTTAGCTAATAATAAACCAAAGGGACCTTTCTATGAGGTGGTTTCACGCATGGGGCTCTCCCTTGACATCTCCCAAGAGATGACTTTTTAGAATGGCTCTGACATACCTCAGTCCCCAAGTCTCCAGGGAGTTAAGGGACACAGTTAGCCCACCTGTAGGCTCCCTGCTTTGACAACCCCTCCCTTGCCCTCAGCCTGAATGAGATGTTCTGTGTTCTCGTAGGACCCCATGCAAGTATCTGTTAGAGCAACTTGTCACATTGTCTTTGCCTATGTCTTTGCCTCTCTTCTGGTCCACTTGAGAGCTGAATGCTATGTCCGCCTCACCTTGTAGCCCCAGAATTTATCACACTTTTCGGAACAACAGTAAGCACAGCATTATCATAGGTGATATTTACTGGGTACTTACTGTGTGCATTTTGAGGTGAGTACCGTTGTGATCCTCACTTTAAAGGCAAGGAAACTGAGGCACAAAGAAGTGCTTTTACTTTCAAAGTCACAAAACCATAAATGGTAAAGTTGGATATGAACCCAGGCAGTTTGATTCTAGGTCCATGCTTTTAACCAGTACTTTGTGATGTTTCCACATAGCGGATGCTTAATTCATTGATATTTGCAAATGGATACACATGTGGATATAGTTGCTATATTTTGAGAAATATGATAAGACTTGTGACAGAGATCTTTGCAATAATGAGCTGTGTTACAATGGAGTTCTTCTATACTTTCTGCTTCTGTTATTCTGCAGTTCTTCGTCTCCCTGCTTGTGAACGCGGGTTAGATGCAAATGCAAGTTCTGGCTCTACCATTGATGAGCTCCACTTCCGTGGGCACATTATCCTTTCTTAGTGTCATTTTCCTCAGCTGGAAAGTGAGATTCATAATGGTGCCCACCTCATTTAGTAAGCTTAAAGGAAATAGTAATATAAAGGGAAGAATTAAAGGAAATAGTATAAGTCACCATTTTAGAATAGTCATTCAACAAACATGAGCAGGTTTAGTTATTATTATCACTGTTGGCATGAATGTTGTTTTTAAAAGTTTATCATCAAGAGCACTACTTTCTATCAGTGGACAAGGAGTTCTGAGTCAGGGTGAGCATTACTAAGTGATATTGCTGCAGCCTGAAATCCAAGGTCACCAAACTCAAAACAGTGTTTTGACTATGAAGTCCATAGGGCTCCAAAGCATTGCAGAGCTAATGGAGTCTTTGTCCAATACATACATCTTCGTCCTGTGGTGCGCACTATGAGTTTCCAGGAGCCTGAGCAGAGAAGGGAACGGGGGATGTCCCTGGTCGGTACCAGCCATCTAATGTGTGGTAGCCTCACAGGCGGTGTGGACAGCCGTTAGGAGATTGTGAGGTTACCGAAGACCTAACAGCTAACAAGAGTTGCCATTTATTGCACAGTTGGTAATGAACTTCATGCATAGTAGACATTCATTAATTCATTCAACATTATTTATTGAGCCAGATGGTATTCTAGGCTCAAGGAATCAATAATGACCAAAATAGATAAAGTCCTAGATTTTTAG
>NW_011889035.1:1314295-1346029 GCF_000151845.1 Pteropus vampyrus | reverse complement strand
CACTCTGGTCCCATTAACATAAACTCACAACGCAAGGGTGGTGCAGTCAGGCGGGAAGGATGTTGCAGTGGGACATCGGGAGACCCGGATTCTGGCCCTGGCTGTGCCCCAGTTGGCAGAGGGACCTTGGACAAGTGCCTTCGCTCCTGGGCTTCCTTTCCTTACCCATAAAGCAAAGGGAGTGAAACTGGATGGCGGTGTTTCCTATGATCTCTTCCGGCTCTAGAGCTCTGAGTTTGTTAACTGGTTATTTGTAGCCTTAAAGTGTCTTATTTATTGTTTTCAAAACCACATTGTTTTCAAAACCACATTTTCTGCTCCTTAAGTGTTGCATTCCTTCTGTTGCTTCAATGCCCATAGGGCTGGTCCTTACTATTTGACTTCTATTGTTAAATTAATGACTCTAGGAGGAAATCGTGAATGAATGAAGCCACTGTCACATGCTGGTGTAGCTTCCAGACTTTGGGTCTCTGTGTTTCAGTGTGAGTTGATAGGAGGATTAACATAACCAGTATGAGGCATTCAAATGGTGCAGACACACAGAAATCACTTTCTAACTATTGTTGCTGCTGTGGTTTTAAGTATATGCCCTGTTTTCTAGAAATATAGAATAGTGTGCACAGGGTTTTGTAACCACCTTTTTTCAGTAATGAAGAATTTTTCCCCCATGTCACTGATATTCTCTTATTTAATTTTAACAGTGGCATCCTATTCTGTTATGGGGCTTACAGTGGTTTATTTAACTAATCCCTTAATCTTACACATTAACTTCACTTAAGTTTTTCTATATTATAAAAATATATCTAAATGTTCTAATTTATTTAAAAATAAAATGTATTGCTTTCATAACAGGAAAAATATTTTCAATAGGTAATACCGATCCCATGATGCTGTCGGCCCTGCCTGCCTCAGTAAATGGCAGACGCATCTGTAGGAAGGCAGGCTGGGAGCATTGAGTAAAAGGCGGCCTTTGCTTTCCATGCGCAGAGACACGTGACTGCCATCAGTTAAATTGTCACTGAATGAGAGGAAAGCAGTTTTTCTAAATCCAAAGCAATTTCCCTTCTTTATCTTGAACAGAACTAGGAGAAAATGTGGGGCCAGGTCATGTGGGAAGAGGATCCAGCCAGAGATGGGAGGCCTGGGTCAAAGCTCCCTTCTGCAGTCTGGCCTCACACCAAGAGCTTCCACTTCTGGACCTTGGTTTATTTTTTTGTGAATGAGCATATTAGTACTATTGTTAGTGTTGCCGGCCTTTTCGTCACTGGTTTGGAAGACAGAAACAGGAGGTTGTGAGCCTATAATGAAATTGTGGGTAATATTTTAATTTGAAGCATTAAAGTAAGTGCTGTACAGAAGTGAGTTATCGGGAATATGGGGTCACTGGTTCTTTATATACCATTTATCCCTGGAACCGTGGCCTGAATGTATCTAGAGTTAACAGAGGTATTTGAGAAAATTCTTACATCATATACCACAACTATTAAGAGGGAGCAAAGCAGTAATTCAACCCTCTGCTCTTTGCATGCTTTTTTATTTTTAATCCTTGCCAGATGTAGACTGGCAGTGAGCCCAGAGGGTGAGTGCTTTCTGATAGAGGTAGTTTTGTTCTTGTCTTCCTTCTAGACAAAGAATTCTTGAAGGAAAAGGAGAAGTTAGAAATGGAGTTAGCCGCAGTGAGGACGGCGAGTGAGGACCACCGGAGACACATTGAGATACTGGACCAGGCTCTGAGCAACGCACAGGCCAGGGTCATCAAGCTGGAAGAGGAGGTGAGACTGGGGGTGGCTGGGTAGGAGGGTGGGACAGAGTACTAACGGCTTCCACTTCCTTTTCCTAACCTAGCAACTTCAACCAGAGCCAACTCCAAGGAGTTGAGTCAGGTGGAGAAATGTAGGAGACCTCCCAGATAAAAATTAATAAAAACAGAGTCAGTCCAACCCGGAGCCAAGCGGAGTATGAAAGGCATACATGAATATCGTCAGCAAAGAGCTCTCTCAGCCTAAAATCCAGCCCACAGCCCATTCATTGGTTGGCGAGTGTCTAGGCTGGGAATAAATGGAAGAACTGGAAACCACTGGTGCCTATAGAGAGAAGAGACTAACAATTAAAAAAAAAAAAAAAATAGTTCAGTTGCTCTGTCTTCGAGTTCTTGATTGCATTAAAAAAAGCAAAAGTCTTTGGGTCCAAATGCGGTAGGGTAGCATTCAGCAAACCTGTCTCCAGTTTCTAGAAGTTGGCTCAGGCTTGTAATGACCCCTCCAAACCAGGAAATTTTGATCCCACTCGAGCGTTCCGGATTTAGTGATTCCTGCTGAAATCAACCCTTTAAATTTTTTTACGAAGTAGACTTTTTCTTTAAGCCTGACTCTAAGTAAGATGACCACTTCTGAGGTCTAAGCTAGGGGATTCAGGTAGTAGACGGCGTCAGAAAAAGAGGAAAGGTCTAGCCGTTGTGGGAAGTAGAAACCCAAAGTCTGGAAGACACGTAACCCAGATAGTCTACACAGCGTACTTAGCTTGGTGCCTGACATGCAGGAAACAATATTATTAATCCAACTGTGGCTGTTGTTGAAAATAAAAAGCTATTTCTTCAGTAAATATCTCCGGATGCCAGGTAACTCCATGTCCCAGCACACTTCAATTTTAAGGTTAAAGCAGCTAAACGCCTTATCCTTATCCTAACTCCTTATCATAACCCGTTATCCTTATAATTGAAATCACTTATCGTGGCTCCATCTCTGTATGTGGAACAAAATAAAATTGTGATTTTTTTAGATCTTTTTGTTTTAATATTTCTATGAAAGTTGTGAATTCCTTGAAGATGGGTTCTTTATGATCACCATTATGGATCTTTTCTTGTCATTAACATTTATATAAGATCATTGTTTTATTCGGTATGGCCTCTCCAAAGTGTCTCATATGCCTGGCTTCCAGTATCACTCCTTGTTCTCATTAAAGCTTCTTTTAAAGGGTCTTATTCAGTCCAGATGGCTCGTATAGTGTGCTTACCATAATTTCCCATGTTGGTTAAGAACTTGGACTCTAGAGCCAGACTGCTGTGAGTTAGAATCCTGACCCAGGATGGACGTAACAGCTGTGTGACCTTGAGCAGTCACTTAACCTCTGTAGTCCTCAGTTTCTCTTCTCTTAAATGGAGATAATAAAGGAGTTTACCTTTTACTATTATTGGGAGAATTAAATGAGATACTGCATATAAAGCACAAAGCTTGGTATGATGATGCTTCAAAAATGTTGGCTGATATTATTATTATTAATCATCCTCACTTAATAATCATAATATACTCCTCGCCTCACTTAAGGCTGATACAAAGGTGGGTGAGAGAGATCCATGCCTTCAAGAATCTTGCAGTTGACTAGGGATAATATTCATTCATTCATTTAACAAATATTTATTGAGTACTTACTGGATGCCAGATACTGTTCTAGGCATTGGGGACAACTGTGCACTTAGCCCAACAGGAGCCAAAACAGACAAATCTCATGGCTTTTATATTCTGGTGGCTACACACTTAAAAAAATTGTATACAGTCTAAGACGTGTAAGTGGTATGTGAATGATACTTACAAAATATTTGATCAGATGAGGCTTTTAGCATAGGAACACGCAGTTAATAGTCCTCAAGTATCTATTAAATAGAATCAAGTAGTCACAAGTGCAATAAATAAAAGGACCAGATGAAAACCGATCTCAAGAGCAGGTGTAAAAAAGGCTATAAAGTTGCTGTTTCCCAACTCTCACCCCTCTGAAGGATCAGCAGCACCTCCATTTTTTTCCATTGGCTTTGGCTGGATCTAGGCATAGCTCATGGCAGTGTGCCTGCTAAGTCAGAAACCACTCTTCGCTGCAAGCTCTTAAATCACTAGTATGTTCCAACATGCCAGTGCAATCATGGGTTGAACTCAGGATCTGAGTCACCTGCAGAGAATCTGCACACCCAGGTGCAAAATGACAGGAAATAGCATCTGATGTCTTCTCACTCAGGACCATATAAGTAAATGCCTCAGCCTAATTTTTGGGACTAGTCAATTCTCAGAAAGTTAGAAATGTGCCCGGGATTCGTGGACGTAAGCCAAACTCCTAAATGGAAAAAAAAAAGTCTGAGGGTAAGAATTAGAAGTTGTTAATCAGGATTCTCAGTCCATACCTGATGTGACATTTACATAAATCCTTTTTACATTAATTTCCATCTCCTCAGTTATTGTGTTGTTCGAGTGTTCATTAAACCCTTCCTGTCTCTTCAGGGCTGTCAACTACTCATCTATAAAAGCTCTAAAATCCTTAGCAGAAAGTTACTCCACAAATATCTATAATAAATTTTTATATTTACTCACACATACACATGGGTACACATATATACATGCATATATAATTCTCTATTACAGTAGTAATTTGTAGTTATGGAAATTTTGAAAAATACAAAAGAGAATAAAGATGGGAAATTACTATACTGCCATACAGATAAACATAGTGCTTTTAAGTATTTTTCAGTCTGTTTGCCTAGATAGATGGATAGACAGACATAGTTATGATAATGTATATAATTTTTTATTCTGGATTTTTCAGCTATTATTATAGAATAAGGACTTCCTCATAACATTAAAAACTCTTAATGTCATTTCCAGTGCCAGCAGATGCTATAATTACTAAGCAATAAGCAAGAACTGTGCTCAGCTGTACGTAACTGAAATCAGGTACCTGAGTAGGGTCTTCAATTCCAGGCATCCCAGCGCTTTGGGTATACCTGGTGGCTGGTGTCTAAACGTTTTCTTTTCCAGCACGCCTGAGTGGTAGGGGTAGGGAGGGTACATGCACTAGTAGTTTAAGTAGGATCTTCAAGTAATCTGACCCCCCATCTCCACCCCAGCTTTGAGAATCATTGGTCTAAATTCTGTACTCTTTTTTCGTCTCTTCTGCTCAGTTACGAGAGAAGCAAGCCTATGTCGAGAAAGTTGAGAAGCTGCAGCAGGCCCTGACCCAGCTACAGTCTGCATGTGAGAAGCGAGAGCAGATGGAGCGGAGACTGCGGACCTGGCTGGAGCGAGAACTGGATGCGCTGAGAACCCAGCAGGTGAGGGAACGGGGTGGGGCCGACAGCAGAATCCTGCATATTCTTTCAGCAAACATTCTGGAGCAGAGCACCTGCTATGGGCCAGGCTCTGCACTCTGCACCGAGGATGCAGAGGGAAATGAGAGCTCCTGTCCTAACAAACCAACACAGCAGCCAGTGAAGGAACCAGGCGGTCTGCTCCTGGGAGTGACAAAAATCCTTACGGAAAGTGGTGACCCCAGGGGCCGTGCATCCAGGAATGTGGCTTTAGATGGCTTCACAGAGGAGGGCATTGAGTTGGACTTTGAAAGATGAATTTGTTGGAGTTTCCAGGGTAACAACATCAGAGGTAGAGAAAGAGTATGTGTAAAGGCAGAAGGTGTGACACGGCATGGCAGGTTCAGGACAGCTAGGCACAGCGAGCGGGCGGAGAATGCCCAGTGAGGCTCTGATGAGGAGGCAAAGGCCAGTTTGTGGAAGGCATTTAGTCACATTGAGTGACTGGACTTTTTCCTGTAGTTGACAGAGCTAACGACTGGAAGGTTTTAAACTGGAGAGGGCTACGGTACAAAGGAATGGGAAAGAGCCCTCTGGTGGTGTCAGAAGGGTCTGGAGGGGCAGGTGATAAAGTCGTCAGGAAGGCCCGCCTGAAGGCTGTTGGTCGCATCTAGGGTGTAGTGACAGTGGGAATTCACAGGGGAGCTAGTAAGGAGATGAAATTAGTAGGATGTGATCATCAGTGAGTTTTCAAGGGTAAAGGAGAGGAAGGATTTCAGGATTACCTGTGGAATATAATATTGGTCATAAGCTCCTACTTCTGCTTCTGCTTCTTTCTCCTGGTAACAGCTTTTAGTGTAACTCGGCTACGAATAAGCTCAGGGTAAAACGCCCCAGCCCAGGGTCCACATGCATCTTGGCAAGGGAACAAGTCCTGCGGGACAGCTCTGCAGCTAGACTGGGCTCCATGCAGGCAAGTCAAAGGCTTCTGGCTCCAGAAAGCACCTGGGCTCCTGTGTCATCAGCCAGCATGGTGGGCAAAGCCCTCTATGCAGCTGATGAAGGGTGTGCCCTAAGTTGGGAACCAGGAGAACGCAAGACAGGACTCCATGAAATTATCTACTGGATAGGGCATAGTGGCTGTGGTTGAAACACTTGAAAACACTTGAAAGCATACACTCAGGCCAGCCCAGCCCTTTCTCATGGCAGGCTCACACAGTTCCCTCTGGTATGTGTACTTGGCTGGAGAAGGAGGTGTTAGTGAGATTGCCCAGAAAATTAAGAAACCTACCCGGCCTCCCTCCATCTTGGCTGAGTCAGTGCCTCGTAAGGAAGGGTGAGTCTGTCTCTGGACATTTGTACATTCCCTGGTACTTGTGGTCCACCCCTCAGCTGTTCTCCGTTGTGCAGTTTTTGTGATCTTAACCTCCCCAATGGGAGGGCAGGCTTCTCTGGTGCCTGGTACCACGCTGGCACCCCAGTGGATACTTACGAACCCTTGGCTGACAAAATGGGCACACCTCAATACTTAGGGCAAAAAAGAATGTTTATTTCCAGTCAGTGTGTCACCCACACCTTATAGTTAGATTACTTAACCTTGGACCTTCTATTTGGGGAGCTATGAAAGCAGACTCCACTCCGTTATCCTCGTTGTTTATCAGGAAGGAATGTGAAGTTATTATTAATTTGAAAACCATCACTACTGCCACAGAAGACCATTCACAGCATGCACACTCAGACCCGGGCACACACACGCCCATTATTTCCTCAGACCAATAAGGACGGACGTTCCTGCTGCGCATAAAGGCTGCCGGCAGATGCAAGCGTACCTGGAGAGACAGGAGCTTCAGAATTGAGGCTCTCCAAGGAAATTACCCAGCTTACATTTTGGATTTGGTTTGGGGGGCTAATAACAGATCCCCAGCTGTTTATGACTAGCATGAGACCAAAGAGAAGGGAGACAGTCTTTAAACAGAATTTTGTTTAATTCGGCATCTCTTTAGAAGTAATATTATAGTTATGTTTTTTTTTAATGAGTGTGTTCATCTGTCTCCTATGATATGAAAGACACTTAGAAATTTCCTTGTTGCTTCTGCCTACTCATTAAAAATGAATATTATTTTTTAAATCTTTCCTTTAATACCTCTTTATTCTATCATTTTACCAGTGAGCATACATTATTCTATAACCAGAAAAGGTAAAAATTTTATTACAAATAAATCCACCTAAAAACCTTGAGATTCTAACTAGTTGTATGTGGTAGTTACTGTAAAGTGTGGCCAAACTCCTGCCTGGAGCTTGTGGACTAGTGTGGTGAGCACAGCCCTACTGGCCCTCAGCAGGCCTGACGAGTCCACTCTAGTCCACTCTAGAGCATGGGGTCACCTGAGAAACTCAGCCTTTCTGGGAAAGGTATCCGGGGGTCTCTCTGATCGGCTTCCTCCTCATTCACTCTTCTGCAGCTCGTGCTCTTACCTGCCCCGGACGTGGCCAGCCCAGACCTCACCCTGTTCCTCATCCCTGTGTCACCAAGGCATTTATCTTATCCCTTTAGAAAGTATGCTGAGGTCAAACTATAACAAAGCTCCTGGTCATCTCCCCCACTTCCTCAACAAAACCACTTCCCACAGGGAGTTATTCCACAGGGACCATTGAGAGAGTAGCTTAGAGTACTTACTAAATCAACACCCCACACAAGGGTTCTGCCCTTAGACTGGTGCCAGGACACAGCCGAACTTCTCCACTCTCATCCTTAACAGCACAGAGCCCCCAAGTGACCCCCAGTTATTCCCGCGAGGTGCCCTGGAACCTTCCAGAAAGTGGGTAGACTGGAGGTGAGCAGAGTGGCATGGAACTGGAGTCGAATCCTGCTTGCTCTTCCTACTAGAAAAGTGAACTTGGGTAAGCCAGCTTTCTGAGCCTCAACTTCCTTGTCTCTAAATTGGGGTTGATAAATTATACTTACCTTGTACTTGTAATTACAGATAAGAAAATCTGCACAAAGTTCTTAGTACATAGTGCCTGGCACTTAGCAATTGGTTAAGGAAGAATAACTATCATTGCTGTTCTTATTATCATCATTACCTTCAGAGTCATTTAAAGGCTTAAGGCATCCTTGGGACCTTCCCCCAAATTCCTCCCTTACTCCAACTTTTCTATTCCACTGAAAAAGTGACAGAAATGTGGCCGATTGAGAAGGAGGTGGTTGGAGATAGTTCAGGACACAAGGACTAGCAAGAAAGAACAACACCTTCCAGTGAACATGTTCTTGTCAGTATAAATAATCTTCCTCTACCTTGGGAGCTGAAGGACTTAAGTCTCATTAGAAGCTGGGAGATGCGAAAGAGAAATAAAAGTAAGAGAGAAGGAAATTAACATTTTTAAGAACTCACAATTTTATCTTTCCTCAAAATAATTTTCACATCTTACCTCCATAGTTCTCCTGTGGGGTAGAAGAAAGAAGGAGGGATCTTCTTGAAGAGGAAAATGAGACAGACACAGGGCGGTCAGCCCAAGGTCATTAGCTAATTAGGACATCCCTCTTGGGTAAACATATTTAGGGCGAGGATTTTATCTGTATTGTTCCCCGTGGTTTCTCCCCAGCACATGGTATGTGCTCAGTAAATATTCGTTGGCCAGCTTGTATGGACAGCAGAAGCAGGCCTGCCTGACCCTCAGTCTGTTTTTCTAACCAGCATACTTATCTGTTAGACCATGTATGTTTGAATGTTGAAAGTCATGCATTTATTTAATAACTTAATGACCTGAATTAGGTGCTCTATGAAAAGTTGTCATGATCTCATGTGAGGTCAAGAAGATTCTGCAAAAATTAGCCTGTCGAGATGGCAAAATAAGGATTTAGGTAGAAACTAACCAGCATAGATCACAGTTTAGTGAGGCTGTGAAATCTTTTTCTTGGAAAGTTTCTGAGAACAGGGGAGCTTCTCATCTGGATGGACTGGTTTATTTGTCCTCCTGCCTGAGGCCGGGTGCCTGGGCAGAGAGGGCAGGGGTGGTCAGTGACTTCCTGTATAGGTTGATGAGGACAAGTTCATGCCTTCCACTTTATTCTTGTTTAAATGTTGGTGACTGGCAACACCTAGAATAATTTGAATTTGTAGCTTTAAACAGTTGAATAGAGACATATGGTTTACAAAAGCCCACGGGCCCATTTGATTTTGGGGGGGATAGGATTTGATTCCATCAGGGCAGCTGAGATGCCCAGCTGTTGCTCTAGGTAATTTTTGTGGTTCAAGGTAAAGCATTCAGGTACCTCCTACCTTGCAGCCAGCTCTGCATTTAAAATTTGTGATCATTGGGAAAACATGAGGAGAATGAGTGTCCCAGGATGTAGAATAGCTGGGATGAAATCATTCTCCCCTGAAGCCAGAACCTCCTCAAAACCCTATCATCCTCCAATCATGCTGTTTAGAGGATATAGTATACCTGAGTTCAAAGGAAAAAAAAAAATTTTTTTCATGTGCATATCCTCAGTTTCTAAGCAGTTCAGTTAACATAACCGATTTTTCCTATCTTACAGACACAGATGAAAAGACAGGGCTGAGAAATGAGCTTGACTTGCATGAGAGGATTTCTGGTAGCACTTTACCTTGTTTAGCCCTTCAAATGCTTTCCTACGTATTATCTTATTTGATTCTCAGGCTTCTAAGCAGGGCAGGTATTAATTTCTCTGTTTCCCAGATGAGAGCATAGCGGCCGGGAGAGCATCCCTGTTAGGGCATCTCGCTCCCACTGCCTTGGCCTTTACATGATACCTCCCAGACTCAAGTGAAACAAACAACTGGAATCACTTCCTTGGAGGCTGGAGGAAGTGCCTAAGACTTAGTTCCTGTTGTTGCTTTTGCTTTAAATTAACTGCAGGACATTGGACAAGCCACTTCTTATCATGCAGAGCTGTATGACCAGACAGATTCATGTTGGAATCCTTACCCTACTACTGATGAGCTTAGAGACATTGAACAGTTCATTTAACCTCTCAGAAGCTTAGTTTTCTCATCTGCAAAATTGGGATGATAATGTCTGTTTCATGGAGTTCCATGAGAATTAAGCGAGACAGAGGAATTTGGTAGCATGGCGTTAGGATGCACTGAGTTTGGTCACCCATCCTGCGCAGGGAGCAAGCACGTGATGATAATGTGTGTGGATGTGCTGAGGATCTTGGTGAACCAGGTGTTCTCCATGTGGGGAACAACGCAGACATGGTTTATGTGGTTTACTTCATAGCCCCGTTTCAGCGTCAAGCTGTTATTCCTTCTGCTTCTCCAGAAACATGGAAACGGCTCACCAGCCAGCATGCCAGAATACAGTGCCCCAGCCCTCATGGAACTTGTACGGGAGAAAGAGGAGCGCATCCTAGCCCTGGAGGCCGACATGACCAAGTGGGAGCAGAAGTATCTGGAGGAAAGCACCATCCGACACTTTGCCATGAATGCCGCAGCCACTGCCGCAGCCGAGAGGTGAGACCAGCAGAGAGTCCAACGGTGGGGATCCGTCCAGTAATGTAAAGTACATCTGCACAGAGGAATATGTGTGGTCTTCAAGAATGACGTTGTGAAAGTTTATTTTATGCTCCTTTTCAACAGTGGGTATGTGTCATGGGCCAGACAAGGAGATTTAATCTTCATAACAGCCCTGAGAGGCAGAACTATTATTATCCTCATTTTGCAGCTGAAGAAATGAGGCTTAGTAAGGTGCAGTGGTTTATTCCAAATCACACCGGTAGCAAGTGATGGGACCACATGTCCAAGTGAGATTTGTCTGACTTAAAGCCTGATTTTGCTTGGCTTAAAATTGTTTTCTGCTGTTGTCAGTTATTACCTCTGTTGCTTTCTTTCTCTTTTGTAGGCGCACAGTCTATTCTTCCTTTAAAAATTAACTCAAAATGCTCAGTCATTTCCAAAATAATTCTGTGAAGCTATGCTCTTGTCTGAGAAAGTAGGTGGTTCCCCTTGACTGCCAGAGCTCGCCTGCACACATGACTGCTGCACTGAATTGCGTGGTGGTGCATTCTACCAGTCAGGTCTCTCGCTGCCTCCCCCACTCCACCCCCCACCGATTTTGCTTTTTGCCCATAAGTTATATTGGGCATTTAATTCAGAGTTGTTTGGAATTCACTAAAATTTAGGGTCAGTGTATTTGGAGATCCTCAAATTTCAAAGGAGCATCTATAAAATTGGACGGAGTAAGGACTATTGTCGTACCATTTGAGATAGTAAGACCTGAACCAAGCGAGATAAATAAACACTAAAGATGCACCCCAATCTTATCAATCCCATGTTTCCTTGAAAGAGGAAGAGAGGGCCTGTTGGTGGGGGGTGGCAGGAGCATACTTTATAAGTCGTTGATGGGCTCTCATGTTCATTAGTCCAGCGCAGAACTGCTAGCAGTATGCCCACATGTTCCTTCCAGAAACTTGGAGAGAGAGCAGTGCCACCCATGCAGGAAGATGCCTCCACTGGGTGCCGCAGCACACTCACACCTAGAGAGACCTGCAGACTCGTGTGAGATGATTTTTTAGTGCCACCCACAGTAGTCCATGTGAGCGAGCCCTCGGGAGTGGGAATAGACATTTGAGACGTGCACTGTGTGGTGAAGCGCCAGCGTCATGATGTGAGGGCCGGAGGAAGTCGCAGCCTCCAGTTCAGTCCTTGCGCTCTATGGGTGAGAGCAGTGAAGCTCTTAGAAACATTTCTTACATAATTGAAATATTTTTATTTTCAGCTTTTTTTTTTTTTTTTTTTTTTTGGTAAGGAAGAGAACAAACTATCATAAAATTACAGAGGGATTTGGCCTTCTTTGCCAGATTTGGTCTAATGCATAGCTGTCAGTGATGCCCTGGGAATTGTCTTTCTCCTGATTTTTAATGGAGAGAACAGTGCATAGGGAGGCAGGGTGCCAATATTTAAGGCTTCTCCCGCTATCGCCAACTACAGGCGTGTGAGTCTGCGAAAGCCTTTCTGAGTGTCACTTACTTCGTTCAAATATTACCTGTTTTCTGAAATGGAAAATGTAACTTTTGGCCTGTTACAAGGAGGGAGCCAGACCCTATTCCACTAGCTGAGGACACTAAAGTCCCAGAGGCAGTGTGAACACATTACTTTGGAAGCATGACATGGGGACCTTTGTGTGTCATTGTCTCAGCTCTTATTGATTTATCAGATTGGATGCATGTTTGGGATCCAGGGCCCTGAGAGAACAAATGGATCTGGAATGTAAAATCAGAAGTAGGGAGAATAAACAGGTCTGAAGCATAAGTCCCTGTGGTGGGCACAGGAGTGGGACGGTGGGGACCTAAGTAGAACCAGACAGCCCAGCCTCATGCGTCATCCTTCATGCAAGGGGAAATGTCTGTTGCCCTCAAAATAGTCCCGTGAGATTTCCCCAGCGCCGTTGTTCTCTGCCCTGTTTGGAGTCCTGGATGGACGGACGGATGGTTGGATGGAAGGAACGAGGCCCTTTCCACTACTCTTCCCCGCCCCTCACCCTTCTTTACTTCATCGTGTATTTATTAAGCATCTAATAATTCTGTGGGAAACTACCCTCCCCCTTACTGATCACTCCTTCCCATAGTCTTGAGAAAAATCAGATTTTTAGCTCCAATTTTAATGTTCTTTTCAAAGAAAACCTCTGTAATTTCAGGATTGCTTTTCTGTTGACAGAAAGAGAGAAAAGGAAAATGAAGAATTTTTTGAGAAAGGTCAAAATTCTGAGCTCTTGTCTAGATGCTAAATGGCTTTATATGAATTGGTAAAAGTGATTATTTCTGGCCATTAGTTTTGTGTCTTTTCAGCCACTGCTGTGCACTTCACATTTATAAGCAATGATTTTCAAATAGAAAATTATTTTTTTATACCAACTGATTTTGCCATCTCGGTTCACTTTGGCACCATTGATCAGAATTTTAAGAGGTTGGGCCTTTTTTTATGGTTTTGAAACTTTGTGCACGTTTCAAAGCAATGTAATATTTTTTTTAGAGTCTTGTGTGTTTACCTCCTAAGTTGTTTTTATCTAATTGTGCCTGCTGTCTTTACTTGGCAGTGTAAACGTGGATTTTTAAATTTGTTTATGGCTCTGAGTGAATTCTCCAAAAGTAAATCTGTTGAAAATGTTTCTCCAGCCACTAATTCCTGAATTAATGATTTTTGTACACCATAGGGTGAATTTATAGTTTTGTCATCATGTTTAAAGCATTTTGCTTGTTTTTTACATTATTTGGCTGTATTATTTATTTTCAGCCATAATCTGCACGTAGGCCGCATTCTCTCGTGTGACTACTTTGTTGGTTTATTTTATCTATGTGCATCTTTGCCAAGGCCTTCATAAAAACACAGGAAACTTCGGAAGCGTAGAGTGGTGGTTAGGGACATGGACGTTGGAGTCATAGATATCCGGATTTGAATCTGTTTCCACCTTAACTAACTGGGTGTTCTTGCAGAGTCACCTAACCCATTTGTTCATCTGCAAAATGACAATAATAATACCTACTGCACAAGTTTCTGTGAGAACTAAATGAGATACTATGTATAACGTGCTTTACCCAGTCCCCAGCAGGAAGGAAATGCTTGTTCATTGGTAGCTGTTGTTAAAAGAGATGAAAGAAGAGGCTCATTTTTTCTAGTGTTCTAGAAAAGAGCTGTAAGATTTTAAATATGATTATAGCATTGGAATATGAAGCTAAAGAGATGCAGACTATTTGGCCAGATTATTTCCTATTAATTTAGTGCCCACTGATCAGAGACATTGCGCTTTTCAGTTTAAGATATACTTAAGTCACTTGGATGGCGCAGTTATCTTATTTGTACCAATCATCATTAATTAGGACTGATTGAATGGCGAAAGCCGGTGGCAGAAATAGTTTTCTTTGACCAGTTGTTTTCAGTCAGACATGCTTCCAGCTCCCTCTGTCTGTCTTTCCCTCACTCTGCCCCCTGGACTGGACTGCAAGGACATGGTGTGTGTCTTCATCTCTCTGTCCTGCTACCCAGTTTGGCTGTCACACTGAGTGGGCCTAAATCCTCTGCAGGGACCCCTAAAACAAGAAGTGAAGGATATTTCAGCTTGAGCCTCTCTGTTCAAGAGAGCTGGTGTCAAGTATTTACTAAGTCTCCATTTTACTGTAAAATACTGAAATAGCTACTATGCAGGTAAGAAATAGAAACAAAACCTTAGCTCTGAATGAAAAAAGCAGAAAGGATAAGTAGGTATCAGTCCAAGTATAGAGACATAGAGACGCTAACATGTGATAATAGTATCCTTACGTCAGTAGGTATACTGTATCCATGTTCATAGCATGCCACAGAGCTTGATATACAATGTCGTCAGTAGAAGGGGCAGGGAATTGTTATTTTGGATTGTATTTTGTTTCCTTTAGATGGTCTTAATTCTATCAAGTCAAGAGAGAGAATGGGCCAAAACTTAGAGGAAAAGTGGCCGAAGGAGTATATGGGGAGGTATTTTTAGTTCGGTGCCCTCGGATGCCTCCCATGAGCATTTGCATCATTCTCTGGTGTGTCCTCTGTTGCCAGGGACACCACGATCATCAACCACTCGAGGAATGGCAGCTACGGCGAGAGCTCGCTGGAGGCCCACATCTGGCAGGAGGAGGAGGAGGTGGTGCAGGCCACCAGGAGGTGTCAGGACATGGAGTACACGTAAGGGACAGCCGTGTGTGTGGCTGTGAGGCCAGGCTCCACTCTATTCACTCACCTCAAGGCCCCAGTGACCAACGTTCGTGCTCACACTCCAGACCCTTTCTGTTCTGAACAGCCGATAGGCTCAGCAAGTTATTGTCCAAGTTGTGGAAAGAACTCAAGTGTTTTGAGATTCTCATTTTTGGCTATCAGGGAGAAAAATTATCCTCTCCCAGAAAAGCATCTTTTAATTTTTTTTTCACACAAAATGGGGAAATTGATTTTAGTGGAAAGCTCGCCCTGTGTGAGGCTTCAGAGTTGCTGTGCTTCCTGCTGCTCTCCGGCCCCCACAGCCAGCCGGGGATCCTAGACCCTCTGAGCTGAGCACGCCATGATCCAGGGGTCCTTGCTGGGAGGCCACAACTATATGTCCTCAGGTTCCCAGGAAGTCCTCAGAGGCCAGAGAAGGTCCACCCTTTTGATTTACTACAAAAGATCCATCTTACACAATTGGCAGATTGGAAACGTTGAAGACTTAACTACACTTAACTCTTCATCCTGAATTATAAATCAAGTGCCTGGGGCAGCCTGAGAGAAACGTTTCAAGTTTGCTAGCCAGATGGCTCCTGGTTATGATTGTTTTATTTCGTTTGTTACGCAGCATTAAGAACCTCCACGCCAAAATCATAGAGAAGGATGCCATGATCAAGGTCCTCCAGCAGCGGTCCCGTAAAGATGCCGGGAAGACAGACTCCTCGAGCCTGCGGCCCGCCCGCTCCGTCCCGTCCATTGCTGCGGCCACCGGCACACACTCCCGCCAGACCTCTCTCACCAGCAGCCAGTTAGCCGAGGAGAAGAAGGAAGAGAGGACCTGGAAGGGGAGCATAGGTGAGCCCCGCACCTCCTTCAAGGTCAGAGTCGGGAAGGCGAGAGCTACACAGACGTTAAGAGGCAATGTCATCTGGTGGAAAGGGTCCTGACGCTTTTGAGGTATCTGGCTCTGCCACTCATGGGACACAGAAATGTCACTGAATATCTCCAAGTCTCTGTGAAATGGGAAGGGTAATCAATCATACTTTGGTTGTGGAAGTTAAATGAGATGTGTGGGAGCAAAGGCTAGACCACCAGAGTAGCTATTAGCCATGGACTGAACCACAGAATTATCATTTATTGTTAGAAGTCGAATGACCCTCTACAACATAAAATGTTCTGATGCGAAAAGCCCAGTCAGGCCTCAGAACTCGGCTCTGTCCCAGACCAGTTATAAGACTGCTCCACCTCTGCTTCTGTGCCTAGAAAAGCAGGGTAGTGTCTGCCCTGTTATCACATGGGGCCACGGTGAGGGCAAAATGAGATAACGGGGAGAAAGCACTTTGGAAGAAGTACTCTTGAGCATGAGAGGTTGGTGGTGGTGGTTCTCGTATTATTTTTGCACAGGCAGAATTTTGAGGAGGATTCCACGGATGTGGTCTTCGCCACGAATGGGCTTCCTGGGGCGAGGGCCAGCCGGTTGATGGGGCTAGCCGAGTCTGGAGAGGGAGTAGGCAGCACTCCCAGACACACGTCCTCCACTCTCTTTCCCTGCACTCTGGCAGCTCCAGGAGTCTGGCCCTCCTTTGATGCACTTCCCCGGTCAGCGTGTGTTTTGTTTATCTGTGGAGCCGAGAGCCAGTTTTTGTCAGCACAGAACCCCAGAGGAGCCTGGCCGCTTTGTGCCAAATGGGATGAGAGCTTCCAGCATGAACCTGAGTGGAGGGGATCAAAGGGGCCCAGCCAGAATCCCTGTTTGAAGTTCCTCCACGGGTTGCTTCAGCAGCCCCTGCCCTCCAAGGAAATGGACTTCAAAGGGGACGTGTGTGGACAGCAGCTGGGATCATCAAAGACCCTCCCAAGGACACTTAACTCACCGCCCCAGTTAGAGAGCCTGGGAGGCAACACTCAGGCCTGATTAAAGAAGTCTGAAATGTGCTCAGGCTCATCCATGACATCCAGCCAGGCAGGCTTTTCTCTGGGGTCTATGCCGGTATCCTCTAGCGTTTGGCACATCTACGCCAGGCCTGGGAGCCTGAGGACCTGGTCTGCAGGAAGAAATGCTGTGTTCTGCACGTTGTCATTATAATTGTCATCCACATGTCACAGAAACAGAGAGGGACTCTCTGAGGGGCCAGGCAGACACACATTCACGGGCCACTGCGTGGTTCCCAAAATGTTTCCATAGTTAGTCTCTTGCCTGATGGGCTCTGAGGAAGTAGAGGTGACAGTGTATACCTTCCTCGTGGCTCAGGGGCTCCCAGGTGAGATGATTGGCTAGTGATTTAGTTTCACAAGAACATCCTTGTCAGGCTGCAGAGTTTTGACAGGCAGCTGATTGAATGGGAAGAACACAGATTGGACTTAAAATTAGGCACGTCTGGGTTCAAATCCCATTTCTGCCGCTTTTTAACTATGAGATGTTAATTTCTCTGAGCTTCCTTTTGCTTTTCTGTAAAACAGAGGATAACAACAGAACCTGTCTCATAGGACTGTTGTGAAATATAGAGTGAGATGATGTGTGTGAAGCATCTAGCCGAAGACCCTGGCTACTCAAAGTGGTCCGTGGACCAACAGCATGGGCATCCTCTGGGAGCTTGTTAGAGAAGCAGCATCTCAGGCCCTGCCCACTTAATCGAATCTCCATTTTAACTAAGTAACTGATAGGCACATTACATTTGAGAAGCACTGCCGTGGACAAACTGAATTGCTCTGTGTTGAGTTATTAATGGGCACCTTGCAGCCCTGGTAAGGGTACTTTATGAATTGCTGACTAGTTGAGTATACATACATGAACACGAATAGTTGATTGTGCTGACCACATTTTCTATAGGCTTGTTTTCTGGGGTGCTGGCACTTTTCTGATCTTGTGCCATATTTCACTATTAAAAATTTAAAAAGTTGCTCTCCTGTCCAGCTCTGCAGGAAGACATTGAGGAAAAGGGGCAGCACTGTCCATCATGCCTCCCTTTCCCTAGCCAGCACGCCCTCCCTTCCAACAGCCTGTCTGCTCGAGGTGGAGTGGAGGAATCCAGCTAGTTTCCTGCTCCTTGAGGCCAGGGTTCTTGACTGCAGGGATCTCTTTTGAGAAGATGCACAACTCATGGGCATCTGACCTGGAAGTGTGCTTGTTTTTGAGCCTGGGCCTGCAGGAGACTCTCCAGTACCAATGCGGGGTAGAATTGTGGGCCATTCAGAAGCACAGTAGGCCCATGGGACCATGTCTGGGACCTGGGAAGCATCTAGTTTTTCATGAGCACACAGCCATGCTCAGGGCCAGCCCTCCCAGGCCATGTTAGGTAAAGCAAGCTTCAACTCTAGAAAGCCTAGCAGAAATGCCCCCACCCCTTGACACTGGCTATTGGGCACCTCTTACCACCCTGAGAATAATTTTATCCTACTATTTATCATATTATATTGTAACCAATTTACTTGAAAACTCTTCCTCCCCTCAAAAAATAAAGGAGGGGACTAGGTCTTTTTTTAATTTCTTCAGTGCTTGTCGTTTTATCAGGCACATAATAAGTGCTTAGGAAAGTATTTGGTGAATGAATGAATCAATGAACGAATTAAATGATCTTCAGTCAAGAAGGGAAAGATCTTTAAGACCAGGGGGTTTTGTTTGTTTTGTTTTAAAGAATGGCATTGAGAAAGCTGTTTTTCTGCCCTCAGGGCTGCTGCTGGGGAAGGAACACCATGAACACGCTTCCACCCCCGTGCTGCCCACCCCACCTGCCGCAGCATTGTCCTCGACAGGGACCAGCAGCGCCCACGCGAAGACGGGCAGCAAGGACAGCAGCACCCAGACGGACAAGAGCACTGAACTCTTCTGGCCCAACATGGCCTCCCTGCCCAACCGCGGGAGGCTGAGCGCAACCCCTTCTAACAGCCCGGTCCTGAAACACCCAGCCGCCAAGGGGACTGCAGAGAAGCTGGGTAAGAGGTTCCTACCTCCTTTTACATTGTGGGGTAACTGTAGGGCTCTCTGGCCTGAGAGAGGAAGCCTGGTGTCGAGCAGGGGAGGGATCAGGAGCCCTAATCAGCTCTCACTTTATGGTATCTTGGGTTTTTTAAATGATTATGATTACCCTAATGCACTTAGGCCACATGGGCTCTTATGGGAATAAAACATGTGTAGATACGCCTAATTCATTACCATTTAAAGGAATACACAACTGGAGCGTGCCTGTGAATGTATGCTTTTTACCAGGCCCGTCCCCAGAAGGAGCGGAAATAGGTACTCCGAGGAATGTTGCAGAGCTGGCACCAGGTGCATCAGAGGCATGAAGTACATAGATGGGGCCTTCAAGGTGCCTGCTCAGCAAGGGTTTGGGGTCTGGAGCACCTCCTGACCAAAGGAGAAGGCAGAGGAGGGGAACTTCTGGCATGGCACTCAGACCAACACTGATGAGTCACTTTAAAACAATTGTAGAGGTCAGTCAGTGTGGGAGGGGCGAGCTTTCAATGAGCCCAGAAGCATCCAGGGGAAGAGGGCACTTGACTTTGTCAGGGAGTGAGCCTTAGTCATGGGCACGACCCTCTTCAGGAGTTCTTCTGAGGAGGTGGGGGCCTAAGTTAACAATTTTCGCCAAAGGGGCTCTTTATTTACATCCTATAAAAATAGACAAGTATACAGCATTGTTGGGGTTTTTTGTTTTTTGTTTTTTTTTTTTTTTTTTTTTTTAGAGATTTAATTTCTGGAATGAACCTTTCCAAGGAAGGCAGGGGAAGTAAAGTACCTGGCTCCACCAAGGGCCGGGATATGTGGCCTTCCCTACATATACAAATGGTCAGTGGTGGTACTTGACATAGTTTTATTTTAGAGAGAGCCGATAAGACCCGTGCCCCTCTTGAGGAACAGGCTGCCAATGTTACCCTTCTGTTTGGCAGAGAATTCTTCTGGCCACGGGAAGTCACCTGACCACAAAGGCCGAGTCAGCAGCTTGCTCCACAAGCCTGAGTTCCCCGACGGGGAGATGATGGAAGTTCTCATTTAATGCTGGCATCCCTGTTGAATTTCGTGACGGGACATGGACAAATGAGGAACATGTCAAAGAGAGAGAAGAAAGATCAAGAAGGTTGTGGTTGGAAAATCAAGGATGATTTGAACTGATAAAGATTTCAGATTAATAAGAACACTTTTTATATATGTTTAAAAAGAAAAAACAGGAGACCTACATGAGTGAAGATGAAGAGAAGGTTATGGATTTTTATTGCATATGGTGGAAGAGAGACGATGCATGTAGGTTTGGAACAAAGAAGAAATAGGAAATGGAATTTTTCATTGTACAGAAAATGTATCTCATGGGGAGGGTCCGTGTACACCCATTCTCTGATTATAAACCAGATAAACCTGAACGTGGATCTTCTTTGGAATACTCCTATTCCCCTTGCCTCTTAGTATCTTTTGTTTAAGCAGAACCTCCTAGAATCTTGGAGAGCCCATCCGGGCATAATGTAATATCCTGTGCCATCCATGGGGTGTCCTGTGAAGGTCTGAGAAGAAATGACCAGGGGCAACAGGCAATTTAAAACGTGGTCCTCATCTAGTTACCTGCTTGGTTTGGGTTTTCAGGAGATTTGGGGACTTCTTAGCTTCTGTGGACTCAGCAGTATTTTCTAAACAGGATGGGGGCATTTTGATCTTGGCGCTCATCCTCCTTAACTTCTCTGACTTCATTTCTGTCTCTGCTTCATTTTCTTTACTCTTTTTTTCCTTCATTTTTTTCCCCCCTTTTTAATTAAGATATGGCAGGGTAGGTCTGGGATTTATTGGAGCAGTATCTGAACTGTCACCATTCCTGCTGTGTTTAATAGTGACCAGTGGGACAAAACCATAGGCTGGCTTCCTGGCTGATTCTTCCACCTTCAAGTAGTTGGGCTGCAGCTATTAATTCTGTTCTGACTTTGACAAGGCAGAAGGTCCATGGTCAGTGTGACACCTTGCATTAAGATGATAGCCCTGGCTTTTTCCTCTCATGCACGGAGCTTGGTATTTCCACCGTTTCTCCGTTGGGGTCAGACCTTCAGGACTGCACTCCAGGAAACGAATGACACTTGGCATGATGGCATCCAGAACCTCACCAGGCACCTTGTACACTTTCTAGTGTTTGTGGCTCTGAAGCACATTCCTCACCCTTCCCATCCCTCGCTGCTGACGAGCACGTAGGTTCCCGTGACTGTCAGCTCGTGTGTTAACACATCGGTTTTCCTCGGTTTTCCTCTGTCATGAGCTTGCTCTGTGACCTTACAGGCCAGTTTATATACAGTGTGGTCAGGTTTTTGTAGGTTTCAGTTTGGGGCAAGTTGTTCAAAGTAAGATGGAAATACCATGTTAAAGAGCCCGGAGTGAGCGAGGAGTGGGTCCCTTTATCCCTGTGTGTGACAGTTCACGTCTAACTCCTGAGACACGGCTTTCTTTATAAATCTAGGATGTGCTGGATCAGAAAAGAGGAGAAGCTGACCAGGCCATCAGATGTTCTTACAGGGCCCTGATGTTTTTCTCCCTCCAGGCCAACTGGATGCATGTCATTCCAGGTCACTTTCTTTGTGCTTAAATGTGGGGTGGGGGTGGGAAGTTCTAGGTCTGAGACTTTCAGGTCCCACCCAAATGAAACCCTGAAGACAACACTGCTCAGGAAATCTTGCTTAGGTAGTTTATTTGACGTTGGTCTTTGGAGTTTAAGTTGGGTGGAGTTATAGCCTCCCCAGCTTGAGGAGACAGAAGGATGGCAGAGATGTCAGCTAGAGAAGGGGAGGGAGGAAACCAATGGCTTTGCCCAGAGGGGCCTCAGAGCTGTCCAGCCTGACAGTAAGCAGGAACTGACTCTTCTGGGCTCTGCTCTGCGGTGGGCACTGAGCTTTGTGCTTCATGCTTGTCACCTTTCAGTCCCAGGTTAAGCGTCACTGAGCATTGTGCAGCCTGGGAAACTGAAGCAGCTCCAGGGGCCAAGGAGCCCGCTGAATGCCCTAGGGTGTGGGGGAGAGCACAGAGGTTCCATTAGTGAGGAAAGGGTTGATATGGATGCTGGTGTGGATGGGGTGGAGGGTCTCATCCCAATCTCTGTTCCCATCACTTTTTATGGGGGTGATGAGAGTCAATAGATGGCAGCCAGCTCTCAAGGACATCTGACCCCTGCTGAGGATGTACCAGGAAGACAAGAAAGTGTCTAGAGATAAGAGAGCAAGTCACCTCTGCCAGCACCCCACCTGCCGCCTGCCCTTCCCCCTGCTTACATCTGGGCCACCCCAAACTTGGGCTGCCTTCCCTAGAATTGGGTGAGAGAGAACCACAGTCTGGTTTTGCCCAGACCTCGTCTTCAGCATACCTCGCTGGCACACTCCAGCAACAGGCTGGCACACACTCATCGGTCCCCTGAATTGCCAGGCATAGCGTCAGAATGCAAGCACAGGCATCACCATGTTTCAGTTGTGCTGTGGTCTTTGTCAATCTTTTTTCTTCTAACCTGCTATGACTCTTCCATAAGAAAAGGGATCTACAGCTTTAAAAAGTCTTCTTTATGGGACATTTCCTGCCAAGCCAGGGCCCCTGACACTTTACATCTTCATAGCTTTTTAAAGCCTTGCTTATATGTAGGAGAGAGGGATGGCCAAGGCTGAGCACCCAGTGTGCGTTCTGAGTGGTTTACAATGTATTATCTCGTTTAATTTTCAGAAAGATAATTCTAGCTCATTTTTCAGTGCTGACTGTATGTGAGCACTGTAGAAAGTACCTTTTAATAAGAGTCCTCAAGCCACCTAGGAGCAGGGGCAAGTTTATCATCCTTATTTCACAGGAGGAAACAGGCTCAGGGAGGTTAAGTCCCCTCCCAAAGCCTTGCAGCCAGGAGAAGCTGGGATCTGAACCACGGGTTTGAAGACGAGCTGGGCCTTCATCACAGGCTGGACTGCCTCCGACACAGGAATAACAACTGTCTCTTGGTGTCACGCCTTGGCCTGCTCTATCCCCATCTCCGATGTGTGTGCACACGCATGTGCGCACACAGCTGCCCCAGTCTTGGGAACTAAGAATTAGGACTACAGCCCAGAATTCCTAGATTTGTTCATAAACACCAGGCATAGATGGAGATCTCTGTGTTCTATAATAAGCAGGGCTACAAAATCCATTTAAAGAAATACTTGCACATTGTCCAGAGGCCTGGACTTCTGCAGAATGTCCCAATGGTGTCTTAATTATGGAACTTGCAGGTCCTATCTCAGTGCGAAGGGTAAAGGCTGTAGCTTTGTGTGAAGACGTGCCAGAGTAATTCTGCTTCCTCTTAGAATGTGTCATCTGGCAGCTTCTGCATGCTGTCCAGGGTTTATTATATAGACTAGGTAGTATTGCTGGATTCTGGCAACTAATTTCAGAGCAGATACAGAACCTTTCCTTAGCATTTTCTTTTCTCAGCCTTTCTTCTGCTTCCCAGAGATTGGTAGCCAGTGATGGCATTGAGTCCACCCTGTTCCAGCAGGGTGGAACACTGGACAGGGCTGCCACGTCCCATCCAGGGCTCTGGTTGGAGGGCAGAGAGTGATGGGCCTTTTTCCTTCAGTCCTGCCGGGCTTGCTCATTGGAGCTCGTGAGAATTTGACTGCGCAGGGCTCAGGTTGGATATCGAGATAGTTGCTCCAAAAGAGTTCTGAACTTGAAACAGGGAATTCATTGGTTCTGTTGTTCAGGGAAGAGGCTGTCAGGATGCCCCCTGCAGAGCAGCTGGTCCTGTTTGTTCTCTCCTGGGTTTGCCCTCAGCCACCTGTATCCTCATGATGCAGTGGCTGAAGCACCTTTATGCTCCGTGTTGGTGGAATGAGAAGTTCTCCTTGTCCAGCAGCTTCTGAGTCTAGAGACTGACATGAAGACAGATGTCACTCCTGGGTTCCCAGGAGGAGTGAAGAATAGATTAGGGGTTTAAAAGGCTTCGAGGCAGAGAGCTCACACTTACACACGGGGAGCTATGCTGGGCAAAGAGGTGTGTTTTCCAAAACCAAAGTCCCGCTACCTGTCTGCATTGGCGCCAGTGGAGTGTGTGTCTGTGCTCCGAATGACCTTGCCTCCTAAGCAAAGGACAACGGTCTTGGTAAGCAGGAGCCCGTGAATGTCCTTAAATGGTAATGGCCTTAGGTACCAGAGAACATCCAGCCCACAGTTGGCTTCTTCACGTCCCCAAACCTGAAGCGGCCATGGCATATGATTTATAAATGTTGGGTTTCTTTTCTTTTTTCTTGTTAATTAATCTCTGCGTTT
Organism: Pteropus vampyrus; assembly: GCF_000151845.1. Taxonomy (NCBI): domain Eukaryota; kingdom Metazoa; phylum Chordata; class Mammalia; order Chiroptera; family Pteropodidae; genus Pteropus; species Pteropus vampyrus. The sequence continues at coordinate 1,322,034 of NW_011889035.1, read as the reverse complement.
AAAATGTCTTCATTCGATGTGAGGATTGTTTAATGGGTTTGCCTCTGATGTGTGGCTCCTTGAGAGATGGGCAGAGTAATTAAGAAGTTACCGGAAGCTGATCAGCTGGGAGCATGTAAAGGTCAGCATTTCCGTAAGTGGATTTCTTCTGGAACTAATGGGCGATTTTTTTTCTCCTCCTTTTAAGTAATATATCCTTCTCTCATTTAGTAATTTAATGGTATATAAAGACGTGTGTCTATGTATGTGCATATATGTGAGGTGTGACTATAAGGCTGTGTGTCAAGTTTCCTTTCTTAATATCCAGAAGATCTAAGTGTTTCATCTCACCCCATCTTCCTTAAAAGGTAACCCTTTGAGAGACTGTACTGATCACTGAAGTGCTACCCAAATAGAAACATTTTGCAAATGCCTCTGTTGGAATGGCCTTTGGGGTCTAGTAGTTTCCTTTGATTATTCTTAGAGATGAGAAATCTTCATCCTTTGAGGATGGAATTAAATTTGGAAGTAACCCAAGTCATTGACTCAGTTGGATAAGTAAAGACACGTGATTAAAGTAAGTCACACCATTTTAGCTTAAAAAAAAAAAAAGAACCCTAAGATGTTCCTTGGAATGAGTCTTTGAAAACCTAGAGCCTCTCGAAGAGGCTGCTTCGAAGGAGGACATTCGTCGTTAGTACGTGGAACTTCTAGTGAATTTGTTTTTAAAAATCTGTTCTCTTGCCATGCCTTGTATGTGTTCACATCTCTGTGCACACACAGATGTAGGTGCGTATTCATTAGTATAAAACTCCAGTAGGTACCTTGTAAAGCCGTGTTATATTTAGTGCATGTTATTGTCATGTTATGCTCTGACTGAGGTGTTTATCATGAAACTTTGCTTCTTTACAGAATTAAAATATTGTTCTCAATATAATGAAGTACATATACAGCATTTTCTTGTATCAGATCCTGAAGTTTTGATGCCCAGTGGTGTGTTTACATGTGCTTTTGCCTAGGATTCTGTTCACTTATAGATACCTGTAAGTATTTATTACAAAACAAAATATAAGCAAATTTATATCCACAGTGGTTCTCTTTGAATTAAGGTGTTTCTCCCTTCTGCGGAGGGACAACAGCGGAACCTCCTTCTCAACGAGGCACGTACAGAATATGTGGAATTCTGCGAAACAAGGGCGGGCGCCTGCACTCACCTCAGCCAAAGTTAGGACAGCCCTCATGTCACCGCTCCCTGCGCCTGCCCTGTGTGTGTCGTTGTGCTTTGTGGCAGCGTGCTGTGTGCTCTCCCGTGGACTCGGGGCTAACATTTTGGCATCTTCATCTTGCTGGTCTGTATTGAAGGGGGTTGTACAGAGCTGCACAGCCGGGTGGGTCTGCGTAGAGAGTGGGGGGAGTCCAAGAACGTGGTGTGTCCCCCACAGCAAATACCGACACTGTTAGTCAGCCAAAGATTTTCCTATTCTTTGCTGCTTAAACTTGTGCCTTAATATTGTATATAATAAATGGATAATAGCTCTTCTTTCCCTTACGCTTGCTCTTTTCATTCCCAAAGAACTGATGTACTGGGCACTCAATAAATGTTTGTTGAAATTCATTTCATTGTATGGCTCGGAGGCGGCCCCACTTGCTGTTTTTCATCCCGGGGCATCTGGTGCCCCCCTCATGGGCGTCGCTCGCACCAACACATGCTCTTGATTCCAAGAAGGAAATGAGTCATGCAGACCATTGGAGTTTGCCGTCTACCCACTCCTGGCTCCTCCAGACAAATAAGGCAAAAGGAAATGCAAGGAGGCTGGGCCCAGGGAGACAGTGTCACTTTGATCTCATCTGCGTGTCCTCTTTTGGGGTTCCTGGGTTCAGAGCCTGCCGGTAACCACTGTCACATTAACCCAAGCAGCATGGGTCCAGAGTTGGGGCTGGAGTCAGACATGGCTCTGCAGCCTGGGATGGACATGGGCAATGTAGCTGCCTTGTTAGTGTCTTGGTGTCACAGGAAGGGAGGTGCTTTGGCAGAAAGGGGTCAAATGAAAAAAAAAAATATCACATGGTCAAATTCAAGTGGGAGCTTCTTGACTGAAGCAGCAGAACAGTAAAGCCTGTGAAAGCCCCCAAGTAAAAGCTCCTTTCAAAGAAACTGACCTCCCAAGGGGACGCCGTTGGGGAGGAGGAAGTGCCCTCTGTTTGTTCTCTGGTAGTGCCTCTCAGTGGAAGTCTGTCATCTCACTGACCCCTGGGCCTAGCAGGGGAAGAGCTTCCCAAGTGTGAGCTCAGAGAGAGAGTAACGACCTCTAGTGCCCCAGTAATGGCTGATGTGATTATATGCATCATGTCCTTTAGTCCTCACAACAGCCTATTCCTCCCCACTTTAAAGACAAGGAAACAGGCTCAAACAACTTCGGGCAAGTAATGTGCGAAAGATGGCAAAGCAGTATTTGAACTCAGGTCTGCCTGACGCAGAGCCTGTCCACTTGCAGTGGAAGGTGGATAGGTACTGAGAAGCAGCAAAGCTCGAGCTCCTATCTGCTTGGGTTTCTCCCTGCCCTGCCTTCTACCCAGAAGACCTCTCTGCAGTGACCCCCAGATCTCTGCAGACATGCAGGTGTGACTCATGCAGCTCCCACCCTCCAACTCCCTTGACTGCTCTGGGAAGACAGCTGGAGGACCTCATTGCCTGTAGGGCTCAGCTGAAGACCCTTCTGAGCTGGTGTCTGCTTCTGCCATCTCTCTGCGCTGACCCAGTGCTCTCCGTTTGTGTGAGGCACCTCCGAGCTCTGGCCTTTCTCGTGGCTTCTTATACACCACAGGAGAGAAATCTGCGCACCCTCAGCCATTCTGTGTAGTTCTTCCAAGTGGTAATCACACGAGTTGTACCCTGAAGGAATGCTGGCCTCTGTCCTGGGGTCCTGGGCTGGGACCTCGGTGAACTACAGAGGGTAACCGTGCCTTTTAGATCGCCTAGGCTCTTCTTATCAGGAGTTAGGTCCCCAGTGAGGAATGAATTGAAGCTCTGCAATTCTTTTCTTAAAAAAATAAAAAGTTCTGTGACGATGAAATAAAAGGAGATTTCTGTCATCAAAGAACTGCTGTTTTACTGTTTCTCTCCCCCTTTTTGATCAAGCATGACCGTGTGTTTCTGATGTGCTTCCTTTACTGTCCCTGTCCCTGGCAGGCAGACGGCGATACCATGTCCAGTTGAGCCTGCGTGCTCTGGAGCAGTCTGTCACCCTCAAAACTTCCCGTACGGAGCCCAGGAGGAGGCTCTGCCCATCTGGTGTGTATTTCTGTCAAAGGGTAGCTCTTCCCAGGGTCTTGGTGTAAATACAGAGAATATAGGTCTCACAGCCTACATTGTTGGTAATTTGGAGTAAAATAATGTGAATCATAGTCATATTGCTGGAAACTAATAATACATAACTTTGCATCTGGACTGGTCTCACCCTCTGACTGTTGGCGAGGGGGGACGACCTAACATTCGTCGAGGTGGCTTTGTGATATTACTTCCCTGTCACAACCCCTGTGGTGGGCATCGTCATAAATCTTCACCCCTGAGTTCCATGTGAGGAAACAGGCTCACGAGAAGTGTGGTGCACACTTGGGCTGCACTGTCCAACCCAGGCCTGCTCATTTTTAGGTCCCTGTCTTCTCCATGTATGCTATCGTGGCCTCTGACTTTTCGTTTTTATTTGTAATGGCTTGTTTACTTGGTTTTGTTTTCAATAGTTCTAAAGAGATTTGATAGGCACGTGGCTAATTTTTTTAAAAAAGTAATTTTGACGCTCTTTTTGGAAACATGTTATTTCCAGCGGAAGGCCTATACCGGATGGACAAACTGGATCGAAGCCTCTGGTCCATTTGTAAGATACAGAGTTAATGCAGAGCGGCTTGACTGTTTAATAACAGGGTACACCTGGTGGGCAGCGTGGACAGAAGGGACCCAAAGGCAGACACCGTCTCAGGATCCACTCTCAGGCTCTCAGGCTGCAGTCCCGCTCTTGTTTTCCCTTAGACGTATCCTGAGACCACAGGGCTCACGGTTCAGAGATGCCGAGGGTAAAACAGAAGGGTCTTTGTTTTTTAATCAGATGAAGTTCTTGATTGTATCTGATGGACGTCAATATGTGGGTTTCCCAGTCACTTGAAACATGGCCCCAGTCCAAACCTAGTGCCTTCCCTACCACACTCACTGCTCTGCTAGCCACGCCATCCTCTGGCCACCTCTGCTAGGAACCCAAATCATCTTGGGCTCCTCCCTGCCCCTCCCTCTTGGCTAGCCATTCACCTGTTCCTGTCCTCTCCACCTTCCCACATTGTTTCCATACTTTCATTCTCTCCATCCTCACAGTTCAGGACCTCATCTCATCTTGGACAGTTGCAGTAGCCTCCTGCCTTCCATCTTACCTGACTCCATCCTTGGCACAGACACCAGAGAAGCGAGAGTAATGACTGACATTTATTTATTGTCGTTACGCTCCCAACACTCGTGTGACCCTCTCATATATTAGGACATTGAATTCTTACAATCTCTCTGATGCCAGCAATATTATTATATCACCATTTGACTGATGGAGAAACTAAGAGGAAGAGAAGTTAAAGTCTCTTGCCCAAAATTCTAGAGCCTGCGTGGCAGGCTGGGATCTGAACCCAGGCTGACTGCTCTAGGCCATACTATTCCCCACTCTAGAGCTTGTCTGATCACATCAACCCCCCGAGGGAATCGAACAAACAGAAGAATCATATCTCCCTATGGCCTTCAGGATAAAATTCAAACTGCTAATAAGGCACTCGTGCCCCATGCAATCTGACCTCGGCAGATCGTCCCGCTGGTTTCTCTCCATTCCCCCGTCCACCCTGCCCTCGAGTTGCTCTGGAACCACCACTCTGCCCTGAATCTGCTCTGCATTTCCATTTCGACCTCTGCCCACTTGGTCCTTTGTCTTGGCGTGCCCTCTTGTCTGTCTCTCCAGGTCTATTCATTCTTTAAGAAGAGGGTCAAATGTCACTTTCGTCAGGGAGGACTTCCAGACCACCAGGGTCAAAATTAATTGCCCATCTTCCATTATTAGATGAGTCACCTTGAGAAAGTCGCCTCACTGCTAAATTTCTCATTTGTGAGATGCCACTGAGCAGGTGCTGTGTCTATTTCTTCATGAATGTGAACCAGGCACCTAGCATGTGCGTGACACACCGTAAGTGCTGGAGTATTTGATGACTGAATGAGTCAATCCTAAGGATTTAATAGAGAGTAGTTATAGTGCACCTGCACATAGTAAGCCCTCCACCAGTGACAGCCCTTGGCATCATGGCATTTATCCCTGCCCTTGCCAGGAGGCATCCTAGTACAGTGAACTACACACGTATCTGTCAGCTCATCTGTATGGGGGAGGAACCGTATCCTGTATCCGGAGTAGATGCTCATTAAAATTTGAGCTAAATGTGAATCATTCCAAGCTTCTTATTACATGTTCAGTGACTATTTTCTAGGAAACTAAAGTAAAATCTTATTTTAAAATTATGCAAGTAATACACATTGTTATAAAAGCAATCAAATGATACTGAAGTGTACAAAATAGAAGCCACTCCCTCCCCCAAATCTCTATTAGTAACCACTGTTAACAGTTGTTAACAACCAAATAAGTAAATAGATGTGTGTGGATGCATATTAATTTTAAAAAATGAGATCATGCCGTTTCACACAATTTGCTTTTCTCTCTCGACAGTAGATCCAAGGCGGATTTCTCTACCAGCATATATGGATGTATCTTATTACCTTCGTGGCTGCACAGCGTCCTGTGTGTGGAAGACGGGGAGTCTATTAAAATCCATGCTCCTTTGCTGCCACCCAGCTCCCCCCAGCGTACCCCCAACAGCAAAGAGAGTCCTGAGAACATGGGGAACCTGGGGAGATGTTCGATTTTTCTGCTCAGAGGCCAAAGTTTGCAATCTGCTTCAGGCTTGCCCAAGCGCTGTCCCCAAGCTCTGCCAGTGCATCATAACATTTCCAGTTGCCTGTCCAAGCACAAATCGGTGATTAATGTCATGATAATGTTGGGATCCCAAGGACTGGACAGTGCCTTGGCCCCAGCTGATGGCTCAGGCCCAGCCTGGACTGGCCTGCACTGCGTCTACCCAGAAAACCTGTCAGCTCTCTGTCTGAGGGGTTCATTTTCCATCCAACGTCCTAGCCTTTGGCCTAGAGAAGAGCACATTTTCCTGGTATAATCCAACTCGACACTAGCCCCAGTCTGACTTTGTCTAGACTGTCGATGGCATCGATCCTGCGCTTGTCTTCAGCACTTCCATTTTGCAGAGTGTCCATCAGATTTTTACAAATATGAAGCTTTAAGAATAGCCTGTACACAGAAGCCCAGTTTGTGATTTACTTATCAAGTTACTACTAAAAATTAATTATGTGCCCAGCATATTTCAGATCCTGGACGGAAGCCAGAGGGTACAGAGTGCTCTGACAATTCCTGTCCTGAAGGAAGGGGAGGAGGAACTGAGGTGAACTCACCACCTACTGTGTGCCAAGCATTTTACATCAATCACCGCATTCAGTCCTTAGGACAGCAAGTGCAGGGAGATTTGGAAAGGTTAAGCAAATGTCCCAAGGTCTACACTTAATCCAAGTAAGTGGCAGGGTGGGATTTGAGCCTAAGCTTCGGTGACTAAAAGTCAAGATTTTCTCACTATATCATGCAGCCTCAGTGTTTAAATCTAATTGGGGTCACAAGACAAGTACAATTTGTTCCTTGCTCATCCTCATTGGGGCATGTGCACCAGGGCCCCTGGACAGATCCATTAAGATCCTCCCACTTTCGGCACTGGCAGAGAATTTGGTTGATGGTGCCCAGATATGTGCTACAGTCCCCGGCCCCAAGGTGACTGTGTGGACATCCTACCCCAGTGCCAGCAGACATAGGCTCCACCAAAGTTTGCATGGGTCAGTCTCACAGTTAGGACACTCTTAGAGAGCCCAGACTAAATCTCCCCTTCTGCTATCTCTAACAGCTCCACTCCCACTAGTAGGGGTCATCTGCTGTCCCGCCCCAGCCTTCCCTCTACAAAGGAGCCAGTGGAGTTTCATGACCTCCTTTCTTGCTGGCCTATTTACTCTTTCGATATAATTTTACCTGGAAGAAAGGTAGTTGGAGGCAGTAAGTATATTTTTTTAAAAATTTAAATGTCAATAATTAAATTTTTATTTTAATTTGTGTTTTAGTTTAAATCTTTAGATGTCAATCAAGAATAGAAGAGAAGAGAATAGTAGTATAATAGAATATACAATAGTTTATATCTTAGCAAATAAAAAACCCCCTTCCCATTTTTTCCCTCTGTTGCATCACATTCCTCTTTGCCACCGAATTCAAATTCATTCTTGGGCACATGCCACAGCTTGCCAGGCATGTGCAACGAATGTCATACATCAGTTATAAACAGGAGGTAAGAGACAGCAAATGCAAAGACAGCCACTGCTCAAGCTGTATGTGCCTGTCAGTCAAGACCATCCCAGTGTCATGGAGGAGATGATGAAAGCCCACTGTGTTAGGGCTTCCGGTAACAAACAAACGAGACACCGCCACCCGCATCTGTTTTCTGTAGAGTAATACTAGGCATTCGATGAGTGGCAAATAAATTTGAAATCTCTACTTAACGTCTCTCAGCCTGTGAAAATGCCTTTTTTTCTCACAAGCCTAAGTATGGCCTTTATACTATTAATGCTACCTAGGGACAGTACCATG
>NW_011889035.1:1308815-1314245 GCF_000151845.1 Pteropus vampyrus | reverse complement strand
GTGCTACAGTCCCCGGCCCCAAGGTGACTGTGTGGACATCCTACCCCAGTGCCAGCAGACATAGGCTCCACCAAAGTTTGCATGGGTCAGTCTCACAGTTAGGACACTCTTAGAGAGCCCAGACTAAATCTCCCCTTCTGCTATCTCTAACAGCTCCACTCCCACTAGTAGGGGTCATCTGCTGTCCCGCCCCAGCCTTCCCTCTACAAAGGAGCCAGTGGAGTTTCATGACCTCCTTTCTTGCTGGCCTATTTACTCTTTCGATATAATTTTACCTGGAAGAAAGGTAGTTGGAGGCAGTAAGTATATTTTTTTAAAAATTTAAATGTCAATAATTAAATTTTTATTTTAATTTGTGTTTTAGTTTAAATCTTTAGATGTCAATCAAGAATAGAAGAGAAGAGAATAGTAGTATAATAGAATATACAATAGTTTATATCTTAGCAAATAAAAACCCCCCTTCCCATTTTTTCCCTCTGTTGCATCACATTCCTCTTTGCCACCGAATTCAAATTCATTCTTGGGCACATGCCACAGCTTGCCAGGCATGTGCAACGAATGTCATACATCAGTTATAAACAGGAGGTAAGAGACAGCAAATGCAAAGACAGCCACTGCTCAAGCTGTATGTGCCTGTCAGTCAAGACCATCCCAGTGTCATGGAGGAGATGATGAAAGCCCACTGTGTTAGGGCTTCCGGTAACAAACAAACGAGACACCGCCACCCGCATCTGTTTTCTGTAGAGTAATACTAGGCATTCGATGAGTGGCAAATAAATTTGAAATCTCTACTTAACGTCTCTCAGCCTGTGAAAATGCCTTTTTTTCTCACGAGCCTAAGTATGGCCTTTATACTATTAATGCTACCTAGGGACAGTACCATGATTCCACTTTACACAGCCGGGAGAAACCAGGACGGACCTGGAGCACTTTCCCAAGGTCATGGTGAAGAGCCAGCAGAGCTAGCCTAGAGCCGGGACCTCTTGTATCCCTCTTGGCACTTTTTGGGCAGAGTGAGCGATCTGTGCTGATGCCGTGTGGGCATCGGGCCTTTGCAGAGCTCTGCCCCCTTCCCTGCCCAGAGATCGGTACACCGAGAAGTGATGGGTGTGATGTGGATCAGTAGGGCAGTCACCTAAGAAGAAGAGCCCTCACGTCTGACTCGTGTCTAAAGAGCCAAGAGTTTCCGCAAAGGCACTGTTCTGGACTGAGGAGTTAGGATTACTCCAGTCGCAGAGCCAGGACGGTTGGGCCCAGTGTTATGCGATGACAGCGGAAGAGATGACTCTTCCTTTGACAGCCTTAAAACCCCGGGACCTTAAAGCAGGGCCGAGAATGGCCATGGTAGCAAGACGGTAGATGAAATAGACAAGGGGACCTTTCCCCAGGGATAACAGAGCTGATGACAAATGCAAGTCTCTTTTGCATTTGCGATACAAGGTTGGAGAGATGCCACTCACCACAGTCTGGCAGAGACAACACATAGCAACTGGTTCTTCAGGATTCTCAGTATGTGAAGAATGTATACAACATCACAAATAACTCATGGTGCAAGTAATTCACACTGAGAATAAACTTAACTGTAACGTACACACATATCCTCACACACATTAATTCAACATGTTTTTATTGTGTTAAATGAAAGGCGTAAAGATGAATAAGGTGCTATACTTGCCCTTCTCGTCCAAGTTCATAGTCCGGGTGAAAAGACCAGAAGGGACCATAGTACCATGTATAGCAGTGTCAAAATCACGGGTTGTACCGTGCGTTCTGTTGGTCTGTAGGAGGGGAGAAATGGAAAAGCAGGTGACATGTGAGTTGAACATGGATGAATGAAAAGAGGAGACAGACAGGACTGAGGTTCGAGGGCCGAGGGAACAGCAGGCACCGAAGCAGGTCATGCTTGGGACACAGCAACCCTGGCAGTTGGAAAGAGGCTGGTGGTCCTCTAGGTGCCTGAGCTGCTGTGCTAATGAATATGACCTTTGTCCTGCGGCAATAGAATGTTGAGAGCTGGCAAAGGTGTATTTAAGCAGGAATGTGATCTGATCAATGTCATTTTATAGAAAAATAACAGGGCTGTGGAGAGTACATACTATTAGGAAGAGACAATAAAGGCATCGGCTGTTTTCGTTTCTATGCTCATGTAACAATTACCCCAAACTTAGCAGCATTAAAACAACCATCTATTTTGCTCGAAACTCTGTAATTTGGGCAAGGGTTCTTGGGGGTAGTTCAACTCTGCTGGGCTCAGTTGATGGAGCACTAAGGCAGGGACTGTAACACTAAGGAGTCCTGGGGCATCTCCAGCTGCGTGGTCTCTCCACAGGGCCTCTCCAGCTTCAGCACGGCTGGACTTCTCACGTGGGAGCTCAGGGTGTCAAAGGCACATATAGAAGAGAGAGAAAGATAGAAAAACAGATGAGAGAAAGAGAGAGAGAGAAGGAGGGAAGGGGGAAGAGGGGAGGGAGGGAGGGAGGGAGAGAGAGAGAGAGAGAGAGAGAGAGAGAGAGAGAGAGCGCGAGAGGAGGCAGAAGACATACTGCCTTTTATGACCTGGCCTCAGAAATCACACAGGATCACTTCTGCCACATCTAGACTGTTTGTCTCTTCTTCAAGGCATTTATAAGGACCTTCAGGGTTCAAGTGGGTGGGAGGCAGGGCAGAGTAGACTTCGCTCTTCAAGTGGAAATGGCAAGGTTCTAGAAAAGCATGAGGGACTGGAAATACTGCTATCGCTGTGACCACTTTGGAAAATAAAGTCGGCCACACTGAATATCAGACAGACCCAATACCTAAGGTTTTACGTATATTTTGTCATTTTATTCTCCCCTTACCTGTGAGGTTGGTATCATTTCATCCATTTTATATACCAAGGAAGGAATCGAGGTTTTGAGATGTTAAGCGGTCTGCTTAAGATCACACACCAAGCAGAGATGGAGCTGGTTTCCTTGTGTCAGCCCATGACCTCGAGGCCTCTTTCTCTGTCCCTGCTACTGCTTCAGCCATAGAAAGGAAAGCACGAAGGCAGACGAACTCGAAGGTCATTGTCCTGCCCTGGAATGTTCCCACCACTAAAAAGGGAAGACAATTTATGAGGCTATAGCAACACATCTCACGGACCCATTGAATCCATGCAGTATCTTCATCATAGATACTCTATGACAAGCATTTCTGTGATCATCATTGCAAAGCACCGTGAATACCAAGGAGTCAGAGATAACAGCTACTGACCACTCACCAAGTACCGGCTCTGTGCTAAGTAAGCACTTTACATGCATTATCTAATTTAATATCACAGTAACCCTGTGAGATGGGTATTATTGTTATTGTTGCTTACAGGCTTCAGTAATATTGCACAGAGAGGACGTCACCTCCACGGGGCCCCCACCTCCCTGCCGTGAATCCTTTCCCCAATCAGCAACGTGATTAGAAGAATTGATGGTCTCCTTTCTCGGTGGTTCTACAGGCCACGGAGTCAGACAGGTAGAGTCAGGAACCAGCTCCACTATTTACTAGTTGTGTGAGCTTGAGCCAGTCACTCACCCTTTCAGTGCTTCAAGTGTCCTCATCAACAACATGAGGATACAGCTCCTTTCTTATAGAGGTTCCTAGCAGGAGTATGAGACAAGCCTGGACAGTGTTCAGTGCAGGCACAGAGAAAGCACTCACTGCACGTGAGCTACTGTTCTGAGCTGGTGCTGGTGCCCATGGCAACTCGGGATTGACTTGCAGACCATTCTCACGGTCCAGGGATCTGTGTTGTTTTCTGCAGAGGGCCAGGAAGCTACTTGTTTATACTCGGCTTATTAGGGTGGGGGGTAGAGTTAATCTGCCCAGACACGTGCGAAGCATAAACCAACCAATAACATGAGGAGTGAGGTGAGGGTTCAGCGGCAGGAATTTGCAGACACTGTGCAGCCTCATGGATGCTGGAAAGTGCAGAGAGCTGGCCCCAAAGCCAGGGGTGCCGCTGATGCACCGAGTCCCGTGGGGCCCACACGGCTGTGTCCCAGTGAGGGCAGGAGGCCCTGGATTTAGGCTTATGTGCTTTTTGTTAGCCAAGTTGCCATAAATGAGGAAGAAGGAGCCACTGTAATTGTCAGCATCATTCTTAGGCAAACACTTCTGCTTTAAGAAGAAAGAAAGGGAGCGCATTCTGTTGTGCCCAGGGAGGCACAAATAACAGAGACCTGCCTTAGACTTTGAATTAGGTCCATTTTTTTTAACCAGCCCCTGTCCAAAGTCTTCTGTTACATGGAGAAGTGTCCTGGGTGGTGTCTCATCCCGCTGTTGATCAAGCTACACAGAGAGCCTTCTCAGACCAGCAGGCACATAACTGCAAGGAATCAGCACACAACCAGAGGGAAGGGAGGGCCAAGAGCTCCCCAGGAAGGCTCTGCAGGCTTCATAAAGACTTCCACAGCTACTTTTGGAAGAATGAAGACAGAACTAAGACTCCAGAGCTCTTGGACAGCCCTGCTGTTTGGCTTACACATTGTGAGGGACATCCACTGTTCCATCGCCTGCAGAGCCCAGCACCCGCCGCCTTCTTCTGAGACTCTAACCACATTCTGGGATTCTAACCACATTCCGGGACTCTAACCACATGGTTAGATGGGAGCTGCCATCCATAAACAAGCCACACCTCCTGTCTGCTCCTGACAGACCAAGCTGGCTCCATCTGGCTCCTCCTCCTCACCTCAGAGAACATAGGTGTCTGTGTTGAACTGGTCAGTCACAAAGTCCCCCCACAATTCTGCATCCCCTCCATGCAGACCTTTTCAACTTGCACCAGGCTGCAGTTCTGCTCTGGTGGTGGTAGAGCTGGGATCTGACAGACAGGTGCCCAGCATCATGGAAGCAGGGCCGAGAAAGAAATGAGCAGAGAGAAGCAACGAGGACGTCTTGGCTGAGCTCCTTCCTGCCTGTGGTTTCCATCGTTTCCTGCCCAGGCACACTCCTGTCTTTCTGGTGATTTGGTAATTTGGTTATGTGAGCCAAAACATCTCTCGTCCCACCCAAGCTGGAGATTTGGGCTCTTTTGGTTCCCATCACTCAGAGTCCTGCAAGCACAGAAATGTCCTGGCTCAGCCAAGGTGGCTTGCCTCCTATGCCCCACAGTAAGGATAGTTAGAAAGTACATACCACGACCTTGACCCTCAGGCTTCCTAAAACCCTCCTTCCGTGTGTAGTTGCTGTGAACCACACTATTTTAAGACCTGCTAAGGCAGCACTCTGGCGGTTCCAAATGCGAGAAGGTCCCTCCCTTCTTTCTATATCATCAACGCCATCGGCTTTCTTGTAGCTAAATCTTTTTGTTCCTTTCCTTTCTGAAAAACAAAAATCAACATTAAAGACTATAGTTACGCCTGGATTTAAAACACAGCCTTCCTGATGGGAGTCCTGTGACAAGGAATGATCTTCCGC
>NW_011889035.1:1301449-1307586 GCF_000151845.1 Pteropus vampyrus | reverse complement strand
AGAAAGTGGTAAGCAAGCTTGCTCTTTGTCCAGAGGGAGACATTACCTCATCCCTCAAGGGTGCTTACTGCAAATACAACCTTGAAAAACAGTCTGGGTAAAGAGCAGTTGAGGCCTTGCATTCTTGGCATACCTTGCAGGAATGCGCAGGGGAAGCTCAGAGCCCAGGACAGATCTTCCCCCTCAATTTCCTTCCTGTTAAGCATTCGGGGAGGGATGCCTGGATGGGCCTTGGTGGGAATGAAGCCCACTTTCCCCAGCCGCCCAGGCATCTCAGGCTGCAACCAGACTGCAAAGTGTTTCTCTATTCTAGGTCTATGATTTCCACATTCCCAGCCTAGCCCATTTCTCTGACTGCAGACCTGACATCCAGTAGCAATAATGATAGACAAACTCTGTGGAGACTTGACTGCCTGGCACTATGCCAGGCCCTCTACCTATATTATTTCTTTTAATCCTCACAACCACCTTTGAAAAAGTGTGAGTCCCCCCTCCACCATTTACAGATGAAGAAACTGAGGCATAGAGAAGCTAAAAAACTTAACTGCCTGTCAGCCAGCTAATAAGTGATGGAGCCCAGATTTGGCCTCCAGTTTGGCTAGCTTCAGAATCCATGTTTTTTATCATCCCTCTGGTGCTTCTGCTCCTTTCATGATCAATAGGATATGATTTTTTTTTCTTTTAATTTTCTGCCTTTTTTGGGTGGGGGAGGAGGCAAATTCTTCTAAAAGGCATCCTTCTCTGACCTCCAGCCTCTATCCCAACCCCAAGTCTTGGCTAGAGTTTAGCAGGTTCTCAGTAGATTTTGGAATTAGCCTGAGCAAAGGTGCATAAGGAGGCCACCAAGCAGGAGCAGCCATCAAGGCTGATCTTCTAGGCTTCTGGAACAGCCCATCATGGCTCCACTTCTTAGCAAATAGACGAGTGACTGCAGCCATGTCAAGGCTGCTGAGGGCTCCAATGGCACCTTTTGCAAATGAGAAAAAAAAGGCCACCCTCCCTCAAGACATTTGATCACCACTTGCTGGAAAACTGAGATTAGAAACGTACACATCCAGGAAGATGACAAGGCATGTTACCTCCTGCAGTCGGATATTGTGTAACCTGTGCAAGCAAACTGGTCAGTCTGAGTCACACAGACCTGGTTCTACCCTGGTTCTGTCTTTTCAGAAAAGAGTGATCTAGTTGATTGATCTTGGGCCGGTCAGTGGACTCTCTGTGGCTCAGCTGCCAATAGAATGGAGGCAGTATTGTTTCCTGTTCAACTCATGAATAAATTGGAAAGAGGTGTCACTTAAGACCGAGAGGGAGAGCTTTTTGTCTTAAGATAAGGTGGAAATATTAAAACTCAGACACTGGGACCTTGTCCCAGGAGGATATGCAACCCTCCATGCCTCTCCATCCAGCCACAGGTAGGAAAATGGGAATCCTTTTAAAGTCCATATATGTTTTCCTCGTCACAGTAGAAAAAGAGTCGGGCTAGTAACTGAGTCTAGTCTTCGGTTTCCTTGGCTATTCCCTTTTCAGTGACATATTCCTTCCATAAATCCCACCCTTCCCCACCCTCCTTTTCTTCCCATTTCTCACCTACTCTCTTCCTCCCATTCAAGCCTCTTTTCAGAAAATGACTGGCAAGGCTTAATGGGTCATTGGAAATTTGCCTCTAAATAAACTAGGTAAATGAACAAACAAACAAACACAAAACTTAATATAATCAGTGCATTCTGACCTCAGGGAAAGATATTTTGGAGCCAGTGGCTGTATATGACATGAAAATATCACCAAGAAGTCGGCCGTCTCTTCCACCTTCAAAACACTTCTAATGGAAGAAAATGACCTGGTGTCAGAGTTGCTGCTCTGGCAACAGCCCCCTCTAGTGGTTTGCCATGGGAATGGCCTCCTTTCTCCCTTGGAGTCCCACTTCGAAATTGTGCTACTGCAATGCTAGCTAGCTCCTGGCATCTGTCCAGCACTTTATACAGTCATGGCAACGAGGCAAGACATTATTTGGACCTGGCTGTCCTCCTCTGATGTCACTCTCCTTGGATTGTTCGTGATCCCAGGACTCTACACCCAGCCTGGTCATTAGCTGGGGGCACTTCTGTGTGCTTGAGTTTCCTTATCTGTAAAGAGGTTAATGGCACATGGAATCTGTCTCACGCTGACTGTCGTGAGGATCAGAAGAGACAGTAAGAAACAAGAGGGATGAAAGCTCTTTGAAAATTGCATCCATAAATGAATGTGGTGATGGTTCCGATAGATTGTCTAACACGGTAGCCGCGAACCACATGTGACTAATCAATTAAAACAGAAAATCCAGTCCCTCAGCCACACTAGCCACATTCCAAGTGCTCAGTAGCCACATGTGGCTCATGGTACCACATTAGAGAGTGCAGAGCTAGAACATTTCCATCATTACAGAAAGTTCTACTGGACAACCCTGAAGTCTAGCAAGTTGATTTGAAGAACAAACTTCACGTTTCCCAGTTCTGCTCTGCTCCTTGAAGGAAAGAAAGCATTTTGGCAGGAAGAAGATGCCTAGATCATAATCACCTGGGGTACACTTTACTTTAATTATCCAAATGAGTTAAACCTCTCAGCCCTGTCTGTTAAGTACAAAACCATCTTCTATTTACAGATAAGAAAATAAGGCAAGGCTAGAATGCTTAGTACACGTGTCTAAGGACACACAGCCAGGAGCTGGCTGAGCTAGAATTTGAACTAGGCTTAATGCCAGAATCTATGCTCTTTTTCAATGTATCATGCCAGCTCTCTGTTGTTCTTATCCAGCTGAACTTGCTCCTAAAAGATGCAGATGCGATTTCAGATGACTAAAATGTATTTCTCATATATGTCCCTGGCTCATAGCATCTTTTGTTTTATTTGGTCTCTTGTCCTCAATTCTCGAAATCAGAGCCATAAAGGTAAGATGGGTGTCTTTTTATTCATAATAAGGCCCGGTCCACCACAACTGGGTTTATGTTAATGCAGTGACTTGGAAAGCGCCTAAGGATGGGGGCTGGTTGCCAGGGAAACCAACTATGAATAGAGAATTGGCACTTTCAGTCCCACACCTCAACATCCCGGGAGGGCAGAGGGGCTGGAGGATGATTCAATCGCCAAAGGCCAATGTGTCGCTCAGCTATGCCTATGTAATGAAGCCTCCAGTAAAAACCCCAAAAAGAAGAGGTTCAGAGGACTTCCATGTTGGGGAACCAGAAGGCTTCCCTGTGCCAGGCCCCAAGCTCCACGAAGACAGAGCTTCTTTGTTTGGGCCCTCGCCCTATGTATCTTTTCACCAGGCTTTTGATTCATATCCTTTAATATCCTTTGTAATAATCAGTAATGTAGTGAGGTAAACTGAGTTCCGTGAACTGTTCATAAATTAATCGAATACAAGGAGGGGGCCTTGAGAATCTCTAATCTATAGCCGTCAGTCAGAAGCGGAGGTAACGACAACCTGGACTTGTGACTGGTGTCTGCAGTGGGGTGGAAGTGAGGGGTGAGAGTCTTGTAGGACTGAACCCTCAAACTAGATGAAATCTATTTCTGGGTATATAGTGCCAGAAGTGTAGAAACTCACCCCCACTCCCCCGCCCCAAACACACACACATTGGCATTTGTCCCGGAATCTTTAATTCATTTAGCATATTTTAGAAAGTCATAGGAGTCAGGCTTCCTGCCCTTTAAAACTGGGTCTCTGCTGACACAGCAGAGCACAGGCACAGGGAAGCGGCTGCCTCGCTGCCCCCAGGCTCTTCTTCCTGCCTCTGAGAGCAGCCTCAGTCACCGGCTTTGTAAGGTGATATCATTTGTGGCTCAGAGGATGGGCTGTGGGGTCGGAGAGACCTGGATTCAAATCTTGATTTTGATGTTACCACAAGCTTTGGGCAACTTAATCTCTTGAGTTTCAGCTTCTGCATCTGTTTGGGGATGACTTTTGTCTCCCGGGGCTACTGCTGGCAACCTGTAACCTGATTACTCAGATGACCCACAAGTTCGCAGTACGAGCCTGGCACATACTCAGTACTCAGCAAACGTCAGATACGATTATTGCTAATTTTGCTCTACAGAAATTTGGCAAATCTACCAAAGAGAAGAGAGCATGGGGAGATGGAGAAGGAGTTATTTTCTTTCTGTGTTAATTATCCTACAGCTACTAGAGAATAGAATCCAGGCAGCCTCTTTCTGGCTGCAGATTTCTTATGGAAAATGGGCCTAAAATGGCCCCAGAGAGGCCCTTGGCTATTTAAAGAAGAAAGTGCTTACTATATATATAGGACTCCTCAGGCCTTCCATACCCCCAGGGAACACCAGTTTCCATTCAGTATTTGGCTTTTATGATTATTTAAAAATTTTTCTTTTGATCATACCTGTATGATGGTGTCCCCAGATATATTGTCCAGGTGACAGTTATTTTTAATAGATCCAAAGAAGGGCTACGCCTATCTCATACTTCATTCTAGCATGGCCCTCATAATAATCCACCTATTTTAAAAAGCTGCTTCCTCTCTAAAGTCTTGTGGCTCTGAAATGCTGATGCTTGCATTTCGTTAACAATGGCTTCCTAAGCCAAACCTCGGAAAATCTCCAAAAAGGATCAGAGGCATTCATTCATTCATTTATGAATACCTTAAACAGTGAGATTCTGGTACTGCTTTCCAATCCCTGCTTCCTGGGATTTATTGTTGGTTAACTGAATGCCAGTCATGTTCTGAGAATTATGCTAGGTCCTGATCACACCAAAATGAGCTTCGATCCAGTGGGGGATTCACACCCTTACATAGACAATTATGGTGCAAGAGGATGACATGGAAGAATGGCAAAGAGTGGGTATTGTCCAATTAACTAGAAGAGGCATTTGCCCAGAAGTGGGGGCAGAAAGGGGTGTGAGATAGGACAGGACCTCAGGTTGGCTTCTGGGAAGAAGACACTGAAATGGAGTTTGGGGTGTGAGATGTTTAGTAGGACCAACACCTAAAAGGAAGATGGGGGAGGCAGGATTGAGCCGCAGAAGAAAGAGAAATGCAATGCAGTCCTTACAAAGCCTCAGCCAACCAGGCATGGGGCTCTGGAGAAAAGATCACCTGTCACAGGATCCTGAGTTGAGCTGACACTGCTGGACCTCCCGCTGCCCCCACCCCGCTCAGACGCTGGATGTGGAGCTGACAGCTGAGGCTGTCGGCTGATGCATTCCTCCCAAGGAGTCAGCAAGACCTTCCTTGAAGGGGCATCTGAGTCACCCAGTGTCACGTCTGCCTAAGAGGATGACTTCCTAGAATAGTTAACATCTAAACCAAGGACAAACAGCCAGGGAAAATGGTTGGATGCATGGGGAGTGGGAATTGGTGGAAGAAATAGCCTGTGTGAAAGCTTGGAGGAACCACAGGCAGAGTTGGGTGAGAGGTAGGGATGACATGCACAGAGCTGAGATTGGAAAAGTAGGGCCACATTAATGGATCTGGACTTCATCCTAAGAGGCATAGAATATTCCCTGTGGCCTCTGACAGTAGTTTGACAGGTGAGACTAGGTAGGGCTCAGGAGGGTGGAGACTGGAGGCCCTACTGGTAGAGTGTGGGTCTCCAGAGAATGCCCCCAATGAAAGGCCCTTCCTGAGGATGATGCCTCCCTTCCACGTGGAGTGAAGACTGGCAGGTGGTCCTTCTGAGGGCAGGGGCAGAGGCCTCCTGAGACTTAGGAAAGCCTGACAGCTTCCGCCTTTGCGCTTTTAGAAGAAATCCAACTGTTCCACATTTATCAACTTATCACCCATTTTACTTCATCCGTATCTTCACGAATTTCCTTTTTCTCCTATCATTTTGAAGCAAATCCCATACATTATATCATTTAATCTACAAATATTTTAGGAAGTAACCCTAAAAGATAAGGATAGTTTTTAAAAATACAACCACAATACTAATATCACCTAAAGAAACTTCACAGTTTCTTGATATCAAACAGGCAGTGTTCAAACTTCTACTTTCCTCCTAAATGTAATAAATGTTTATTTTTTTTACAGTTGGTTTGAATCATGATCCAAGCAAGGTCTACTCGCTATGATTGACTGATGTATTTTTAAGTCTCTTTTAATCGATGGGTTCCCCTTCCATCCCTTCTCCCCTTCATCCACCAACCA
>NW_011889035.1:1294037-1300700 GCF_000151845.1 Pteropus vampyrus | reverse complement strand
ATTATAAAGTTACATTAATAGTAAGAGACTAACTATATCTGGCCTGGGGATATAAACATGTTGGTCATGTGTAGGTGGGAGTTAAAACTACAGTTATGCTTGAGCTTGTTGGGGGAAGAGCACATGGAGTGAGTATCGCAGAGGGCTTAGGCTGAAGCTTTGAGGAACTCCATGGGGAGAACTGAATCAGAGAGTTGAGCCTTCCACGGAGACAGAGGAGGAAAAGTCAAAATGGTAGAAGGAAAACCAGAAGAAAGTGGTGTTCCAGAAGCCACGACTGGATCTGTGTTTTAGAAGGATCCTTGTGGCCGTTGTATAACATATGATGAGGTCAGGGAGGTGGATCAGGTATGCTTTGTGCATTCTAAAAGCTGACATCCTTTAGCCACCACAAAAAAGTAGCTTGAGCCTATGTGAACACTTCTGGCTTGCTGTTTCACTGCTGTAATTGAGGTCTGCTGCCAGTAGGAATAAGAGACTCCTAGCAATCAAACTACTCTTTAGTGAATCGCTCAAAAGGATTCTCGCTCTTGTGTTTCTCTTTCTTTGTTTCTTTCTAATATAATTTTGTTACATTGAAGCCATTTAAAAATAGTTATATCTCTGGAAAATTAGGACTAGAGAGTAACAGGTTCCTTTTGTTTTAAACCTCTACTAGCTTGTTAACTCACATGAAAAGGGTAGCAATTATGCTTTCATAGATCTTCCCAGGTTTCAAACTACATTTGAAATCCCCATGCAGTGAAGATGAAACAGTTAATGTGGGAAAATAGGGACAAAGCTACATTTTATCTAAAGGAAACCAGTTTGGATTTTTTTTTTTTTTTTTTTTTTTAGCTCTAGCTGCTGTGTTTAAGAGCATTTGATGCTCAGGAAAGAAAAAGGCTCCTGAGAAATGGGGCAGTCCTGAGAAGTCTAGGAAACCTCTTCCACTGTAGCTGCAGCAGACATTTTTGGTGAGGATATTGGCCAACATTTTGTAGGAGGCTGTTTTCAGAAGCATTATTCATTCATTCAGTAAATGTTTAAGGAGCACTATTTAGACCCAGGCATTACTAGGATGATTAAAGGTATCTCCAACATTCCCTTTCAATGAATGGCTGCGCAGTTGCAAACAGGAACTGATTTTTGGGCACTTAAAGTTTGTGCAGTTGAAACATTAGATAGCCAAGACAGCAAGCAAGTCTTTGCATATACCCAGTCTAAAACCCTCTGCAGCCGCAGATCTACCATGACTCACGAGAGTCCTCTTTGCTGTGAACTGGTATGTATCAGAATGGCATCTGGTGAGGGTGACCCAGAAACAGGACAGAGTGCAGACTTGGACATGAACTCTAGCCACTTGCCTCACCGTTGTAGGAAAGGCCTGTTTCTAAGACTTGGTATTTGGCACGATGCTTATTTTTCACTATTGAAAAATATACCAAATACCTATTGTGGTGGTTAATGTCGATCCTAAGAACTATACAAACAAACAAAGATGAAATATTACCATTTGCGACAGCATGGACGAATCTTGAGATTATTATGCTAAGTGAAATAAGTCAGACAGAAAAGGACAAAAACTATGATTTCACTCATCTGTGGAATATAAAACAAAAAATAACCAACAAACTAACAAAACAAACAAACAAACAAATTCATAGACACTGACAACAATATGGCAGTTACCAGAGGGAAAAGAGGCAGGGAGGGCAAAGTGAGTAAAGGGAGTCAAAGTCTACGGTACTGGACTTTGGGTGGTGAGCATGCAAGCACACGGATGTTGAATTATAATCTTATATACCTGAAAATTATATGATGTCATTAACCAATGTTACCTCCCAATAATTTTAATAAATAGGTAAAAATTTAAAAAAGAACTATACAAACACTATATTGCATTTCATACTCACAGCAACCCTATGGTGGTTACCATTATTATTCTCATTTAGAGTCAGGAAACTGTGACCCAGGCAGGTGAGTCACTTGCCTAAGGATATGCGATGGCAGAGCCCATACTCGGCCCAGATCTCCCTGACTCCCAGGCCAATGCTCTGAGCCACTACACAACTGCCAACCTAGCCTTAATCAATGAGGCCACACTGATGCCATAATGTGCATTTCTGCTCCATTAATCATTTTGCAGTTCTTATGATATTCTGAATTAAAGAACCCTTTTAGGTGTTATTCGGAAAAAGTTTCTGATGGGATGGACCAACAGCTGGAGTCACCAGTCGAAGGCAAAGATAGGGACAGACAAGGTGTCAGTGCCCTGAACAATGACGATTTCCTCATTTAGTCCTCCCAAGACTTTATGAGGTTGATGTTACCATTGCTAGTGTTACAGCCAGCCACATACCCTGAGGCTTGGAAAATAAATTCCGCAGCTGGCCAACAGTGGAGCTGGGACTCAGACTCCTGTCACTGCCTCTGGGGCTGCTCCCTGTGCACAGTTGAAGGACAGATGCCTGTCATCTCCATGTGTGCCATTTGGAGAGAAAGTCCCTGAACAGGCAAACATGCAGCCAGTCAGGTGTGTTTTCTTTTTTATTTGTTTCCTTTAAGTCTCAGAGATGAACACCTGGTAGTTTCTCCTGAATCTGGGCATGAATGAAACTTTGGGAGAGATGGGTTTGGGGTTCAAATCAGGGCACAGCTGGTTTTGTGTCCACTGAGGCCTGGGTGTCAATAG
Source organism: Pteropus vampyrus (assembly GCF_000151845.1). Taxonomy (NCBI): domain Eukaryota; kingdom Metazoa; phylum Chordata; class Mammalia; order Chiroptera; family Pteropodidae; genus Pteropus; species Pteropus vampyrus. The sequence continues at coordinate 1,298,026 of NW_011889035.1, read as the reverse complement.
CAGTACCAGGTGCAGGTATGGGAACCTGTGAATTAGGGTATCTTATTTTTCACTATTGAAAAATATACTTCTTGGGGTGGCCAGCTCTTTTCCTGGGTGCTTTCCTGCAGCGTGTTTTCTCTAGCTCTGGGCAGAGTTTGGGGCCTGTCTTGAGGCCTGAGGACCTCTCTTGACAGATTCATTTTTTTCGATCCGTTAATTTGTCACCATATAGTGACTAAACACTCACTCAAAGCAGTACAGATGGACATTGGAGCTCATCTGCCTGGCTGGAGTCCTGGCTTGTCTACTTATTAATTATGCAAATTTGGTTAAGTTCTTTAAACTCTTTGTGCCTCAGTTCCCACACCTGTAAAATGGAGATAATACCAGCTCCTACCTTGTGAACTGGTACGAGGATGGAATGAGTGACTATTTAAGTGTGCAGAGCTCTGCCTGTGAGTGGGCACTGTCTGAGTGCCTGCTCTGTCTATTGCTCGTGACAGGCTCTGAATAACTCAGATGGCCGGCATCGCGTGCCTGCCCTCGGGGGCTTGCAGTCCAGCTGCAAATCTAACACAACATAAACACTAACACCAGATCAGAGCAACAGAGGAACAACAAAGCATCATGAGGAGGACACTGGACTTGATGGGCTGTTTCTTTTTCTAAGAGTTTTTTTCTTAAGTGTTCTGTTATTCCTATAGTTTCCATGATGTCATTTTCTGAAGCACAGAACTCTAGATATTTGGAAAAACCACCGATCTCCCAGTCCAAGCTCCTTATTTTATAGCAGCACAGTTGTGTAGCTGAGGCCCAGACAGGTAGAGTGAATTGCCCAGAATCACAAAAATCTTCTGGTAGAACCGAGTCCCAGACTTCCGCCATTATCCATTATTCCAACCAGTTTTTAATTTTTTAAATCTCTAATGTGGAGGGCTCAGACTTCACCTTAATAGCCATCTGTCAGCTAAGATATGATGTTGGGAGAAAATAAATATTTAAGATCTGGAAGATGTCTATAATCTTCATCTGGACTCGGAGGTTTACCCAGCAACCCAGAGAAAGCCTTCTTCAAGACTTCCAAGGACAGAAAGAACCCTGGAGGGCCCTGCATAGGTGTCCAGCCTGGAATACATGTAAAACCGCATTTAGTGGCTGCAAAAGGCTGGGCTGCCATGAGTTTTAATAACTCAATTAGTTATCAGTGCCTGCTATGACTCAAGTACTTAGGCATTAGAGATGCCAAAGTAAACAAGGGAGTCACAGACCCTGCTTTCATAGAGCAGTGGTTCTTTATGTGGGGAAGTTTTGCCCCTTTTCCTACCCTGGGGGGCATTTGGCAATGTCTGCAGACATTTTTGATTATCGTGACTGGGAGTGGGGTGCTGCCTTAGGGATGCCGCTCGACATCCTACAATGTATAGCAGGAGCCCCCATGACACATAATTATCCAGCCCAAAATGTCAACAGTGCTAAAGCTGAGGATCTCTGTCATTGAGTGTAAAATCTAGGATAATTAAACAAAGTTTGTTAAAATAAAGCATGGTTAGCTTATGGGTAAAGGAAGCGCAAGACACTGTCAGAAGCTATAATCTGAGAAGGAACCCTCGAGATCAGGGCAGGCCTCTGGAAGCAGGGGTTGTTTAAATTAACTCCTCAAGAATGAGGGCGCAACGCCAGGAGGTAGGGGTTCGAGACCCAGGAAACAGGGAGACGAAGACCTGGAGAAGAAACAGAACTCTTTCAAGGAATAGAGAGAAATTTAATCTGACTGGAGCAGTCTGAAAGTGGGAGTCACAACAGATGAGTCGTGGAGGCTCTTGTAAGATTTCCCATTATGACAGAGTAGGTGTCCACCAGGTGCCATGCACTGTTCTCATGCTGGTGAGTCCTACCAGAACCAACTAGTACCGTGGCCCTTGAGAAGCTTCTAGTCTACAGAAGTGAAGGATTTGTCTTTTATCCTATGGAAAAATGGGAAGCCACAGAAAGGTTGTGATCTAGGGGATGACTGAGTAAGATTAGCATTCTGGAAAGGACGCAGAGGATGGACTTAGAGCGCAGCAAGAGTCGAGGCAGAGGACAAGCTGGCAGTTGTGGCCATAATCTAGATAACAGATGAAGATGGCCTGAACTAAGAGAGTTCTTGTGGAAGGAAGACAGGTTCCAGAGATATGAGGTGTATGCATATATGTGTATGTGCATGATAAGTGGTTTAAAATTACATTAAAATACAGAACATTACTGTTTCCCAGCTTAACATCCATCCTGAATTTAGAAAGTAGATAGTTGGTGGTCAGATTTGTTGATGAGTACTGACCGCAGTTACCTCCCTCGCTGTTTTCTTTTCCTGCCCCAGCTCTTTGCATGGGCTGGGAAAGCTACTTGAGACTACTAACTATGGCTGATGCTGCCAAAATCCTGAAGTTCATGCCCTTTTTCCCCATCTCCCCAGGCCCCACCCCCGCCATTCTGTGGAAGAGAGAGCTCCATTTTGCAGCCTCCTGAACTGCATGATTCCCCTGAGGGCCAGGCTCTTGGTCTACCCCCAGGCATCCTTCTTTCCCTGATGCAACACAGTCTTACTCATCCCAAGGAGCCTGTCTTGTTTTCAGAACCAGGTGCACAGAGGTTTAGAGAAGCTGATCTTTCATGTGGGCCCTTGTTTTCCAGCCACTTTGCTTCTGTGATAATGGCTGGTGCCATTACTGAAAATCAGTCCTTACAGATGGCATAACAAATTACCATAAACTTAGTGCCTTAAAACATTACCCGTTTATTCTCATACAGTTCTGGAGGTCAGAAGTCTAAAATCAAGTTGTTGACAGGACTGTATTCCTTCTGGAGCCTCTAGGGAAGAATCCATTTTCTTGCCCTTTCCAGCTTCTAGAGGTTGTTTGAATTCTTTGGCTGATGGACTCTGCTTTTGTTGTCATATTTCTTTGTTTTCTCTGCTTCCATTGTCACAGAACTGACTCTCATCCTCCTGTCTTCCTCTTATAAGGGCCCTTGTAATTACATTGAGCCACCAGGATAATCTAGGAAAATCTCCCCTATCTCAAGATCCTTAAGTTAATCACACCTGCAAAGTGCCTTTTGCCAAGGCAAATTTATATGAATTTATATTCATTAATTCCAGGGATTAAGACATGAACATTATTCAGCCTGTCACAGGGCCTACACAGCTGCTGCATCCTTGTCCACTGCTGTGAGGAACCCCTACTCCACTGCCGCTGGTGGATGAGCCCAACTGGCTCTTCTGGAAAGGCCAATCCCACCTCTCCACAGTCACTCCTTGCTTGTTCTCTCAACATGCGGCTCTTTCAGTTCCACCAACATGCTTGACTGTTTTTAAAATGGGCTTCAAAGCTCAGATCCACATTTGTCCCTAAGACTACGCCAGGGTGTTGAGCTGGGGTGCAGACTCATGTTTCCATTCATATATTCCAGAACTATAGAAGAGGCTGGAATCCAGGATGTCTATAAAACCCTCTGACTTAAAATGATCGGTTACGTTTCTTTAAAGATGTCGTTGTCATGGTGACCAGAGGCTAGTGAGAGAAATTCTCTCACCTCTTTCCCATTTCCCACCCCTCTGTACATTCCCTTAGCAAATCTCCATTGCATTCATTTATGGATATCTCAGAGGCACTCCTCTACCTAAGAAAATCCTCTTTCTGATTACTAAAGCAGGCATCTCTGTGGCTAGCTAATCTGGCTTCCAGGACTGACAGGGCACAAGTTGGCATATCTTGACCTAACTCCTCCAGGCAAATGAAGAAAGAATCGGCTTATGTGCTCTCAATGAATAAATAATAAGCATCCTGCTGCCCTGTCTCTGCGTGCCATGAGTGTCAATGCCGGCAACAGGGAAAGATAGAAGGAGGGACTGAGAGGACAGTGCAGATGCAGGGCCCAGAGGAAACAGGAGCCTCTGAATCTATATGTTAGGCCCTCTCCTCTGCACTCCTTTCCAAGATGACACATCAAGTCCCATGATCACATAC
>NW_011889035.1:1280658-1292782 GCF_000151845.1 Pteropus vampyrus | reverse complement strand
TACGTGGTGTTGTATCTAAAAGCTATTGGCAAATCCAAGATCACCTAGATTTTCTCCTGTGTTAGCTTCTGGAAGTATTATAGTTTTACATTGTACATTTAGGTCTATAATTCATTTTTTTCATTTTTGTGAAAGATATAAAGTGTATGTGTAGATTTTTTTTTTACATGTGGATAAATAGTTGTTCCAAGCACCATTTGTTCGAAAGGCTATACCTTCTTCTTTGAATTGCCTTTGCTCTTTTTTCAAAGCTTAGTTGACTATATTTATGTTGCTTTGTTTCTGGTTTTTCTATTCTGGTCCATTGATCTAGTCATCTATTCTTTCACAGATACCACACTGTCTTGATTACTGTAGCTTTATAGTAACTCTTAAAGTAGGATAGTGTCAGTCCTCCAGCTTCGTTCTTCAGTACTGTGTTGGCTAGTCTGTCTTTTCCCTTTCCATATAAACTTTAGAGGGAGTTTGTTGATATCCACAAATAACATGCTAAAATTTGGATTGAGATTCCATTGAATCTACAGATCCAATTGGGAAGTCCTGACATTATTTTGACATTATTAACTCTTCTGTCCACAAATGTGCAATATTTTTTCATTCTTTGTTTTTGTCATCACTGCTTTGTAGTTTTCCTCATATAGACTTTATACAAATTTTGTTAGATTTATAACTATTTCAGGTGTTTGGTGCTAATGTAAATGGTATATAGAGAAACAGCTGACTTTGTATTCTACATGCTGCTGTGATCACTTATTAGTTTCAGGAGTTTTTTGTTGTTGTTGATTCTTTGAAATTTTCTACACAGATAATTATGTCATCTGTGAACAAAGATAGTTTTATGTCTTTCTTATCAGTTTATATACCTTTTTTCTCCCTGGCTTTATTATATTAGCTAGGATTTCCAACACAACGTTGAAAGGTATGTTGAGAGGGTACATTCTTACCTTGTTCCTGAACATAGGAGGAGAGCATCTAACTTCTCATTATTAAGTACGATGTTAGCTGTAGGGTGCTGGTGGACATTCTTTATCAAGCGGAGGAGGCTTCCCGCTATTCCTGGTTTTCTGAGACTTTTTACCATGACTGGGTGTTAGATTTTGTCAAATGCGTTTTCTGCATCTCTTGATGTGCTTATATGATTTTTCTTCTTTAGCTTGCTGACGTGGTGAATTATATTAATTGATTTTGGAATGTTAAGCCAGCTTTGTATACCACATGGCTGTGGCGTATAATTTTTTATACATTGTTAGATTCTACTTGCTAATATTTTACTGATGATTTTTGCATTTATATTTATTTTTAAAAGCTCCCCAGGTGAGCCCAATATACAGTTTGGTCGAAAGACTCTGACATAGAGAAATACTCAGCCATGTCTTCTGAGAGGCATGTCCTGGGATATTCATTGCAGTATTATTTATAATAGCAAAATGTGGGAAACCACATAAATGTCCATTAATAGAGAACTAGCTAACTCAACTATGGGAACTTTGTGCTATGGAATACTGGCAATTAAAATGGGTTGGGTAAATTTACATATGCTGACTTGTTAAGATATCTAGAAGATACTTTTAAGTGAAAAAGCACAAGTTGTAAAACAATTGAGAATATAATCCTATTTTTACTTACCTCCTCAAAAGTATGTTTCTCCATGTTCATAGATATGTGAGGGCACAGAAAAAGGCCTGGAAGGATGCATACCTAATAGGTTATTCTGGGGAGGATAGTGAGACTGAATTGGGGTTAAGGGGGACTTTCTCATTATTTTATCATGAAAATGTATTAGTGTTAGTGCATTAACATACATTTTAAAATTAAAATGGCATTACTAAATCCCAAGCACTGTGAAAATTGTGGAAATTCCAAAATGAATAATACACAGTTCTTGCCCCGAAAGGGATTATAATGTGATACAAGAGAGAGACCCGTAAAAACAGGAACAATAAAATATTATATATATATATATGCCGTGATGGAAATCTGTACAGGTCTCAGTGAGAGCTTAAAGGAGGAAAGAATCAATTTGCCCTTTGGGTGGATGGTAGCGATAAAAAAAAAGGCATCATAGAGGGAGCAACCCTTGAACTGAATCTTAAAAGAAGAGTAATATTAAACAAATTAAACCAGGAGGCCATTAGACTGAGATGGCTCTAATGGTGTGGCAGCCTAAGTAGCAAACCCAGATCTAAGCCTGTAAATGCCTCAAGGTTATAAAATAGAAACCTAAGAACAACCAATCACGAACAGCCAACCTAGGCTCTACGCTATAAACAATCAATATTTCCTTACTTTGCTTCCACTTTTTCTCTACACAAGTCTCTCCCCAGCTCCTGTCAGTGGAGCATTCCTAACCACTTTTGGTTTAAAGATGCCCGACTCAAATCAATAGATGCTCAAAGAAACTCTTTAAAAATGTAACATGCCTCGGTTTATCTTTGAAGAGTCAATAGTTGCCAGGCCACTGGGGCGTGGAGGTGAGGTGAAGTGGTGAATGCTGGGAGGGAGGCTGGATGGGGATTCGAGGCAGAGGGAATCTTATGAACAAAGGCAAGGAGACACACTTGGTGTGTTTGAGAATCCTGCGACTAGGCCAAATGTTCAAGAAAAGTAGGACAGAAGATGAGACTGAAGAGGGAAGTCCAGAGCTTGGAGGTCAGAGAGTAAACCTTCATGTTCCGCTGTGACCAGGAGTGGGGTGTGATGCACCACGCTCAGTGGGGGGTTTGCAGCGCCTTCTAATTAACATGCAGAGAGGTCCTCAGGTGAAGGCGGGTTGCTGTGATTGTGGAGTCAACTAGACTGGTGTTCTAAATCCAGCTCTCCCACTTCGGACTTGTATAATAGTTCTCAAATTACACCCGGTCCTCAGTCTCCTCATTTCTGAGATAGAAATAGGTATATCTCCTTCTCAGGGCTCTTGCGTATAGCATGTGATATGAAGTATATGAAGCACCCAGCCTGATACAGCAGAAAAGCAGCAAATGAGAGTTCCCTCACTTCCCTCTCCCACACCCCCTCCTGTTCTCCCGTAGGCAGAGCACTCCTGCACACAAGCCCTCCTCCATCTCTCCTCCACCCCCCAATTCAAGATCAAGAGGCCAGAGGAGAGCCCCTGCCCCCACAGGGGATGTAGGACAGGGCCCCAAGAGTGGTGAGGATTTCCTGAGTCTGGGAATGAGAAGCTGGTGGTGAAGAAGACCTGGGCCAGCTTCCCGATTCCAGCCCCGCTCCCTATGTGAGGCTCCAGTTTCTCCTCTCGCTATTTCTGGGAACTGTGCCTGTAAATATTTCTCTCTGGATTCATCTGTGCTTTCAAAACCTCTGAATTAAAACATTCTAAACTACTGTGAACCAAGAACCCAGCTGGCTGTTTGTTTAAAGGTCACCTTAAAAATCTGTCCAACTAAAGAAATTCGGCTTTCCTCTGAACACTGCATCCCTCATAATACTCAGTGGCATTTGTCTCCATGTCGTACTTTTCAAAATGCCTTTGGATTCTCACGAAACCCCATAAAGTAGCCGGGGCAGGTATTACCAGCCCCAGTTAACAGATGAAGAAACTGAAGCTCAGAGAATTTGTATTTTCCAGAGATTGTCAGTGGTAGAATTTTAGGGCTCTTTCTTTCCATATAGGACAGGACCTGGGCCCACAGAGCCATGTGGCAGTGGGAGACAAAGACCCTTCTGGGCAGCTATAGTGCAAAGGAAACCCATCCCTGAGAGGCATACAGTGCAAGGGTGTCCTGTCTGACTCCATAATCGGTGTGGCCCATTTTGTCTGATGCCCTCTGGGACTCAGTTCTCTCTTTATAAAATGGGAATAAAACCCCGTGCTCATGGAATTTTGTAAAAACTAAACAAGATGATGCTAATGAGAATGCTTGCAAAATATGGCAAACCAGCTATATCAAGGGATGAGAATGGTTTGGGTTGTTGATGCCATTATTATTAATAACAGCTGCTTCGCTGGCCTATTGGAAGATTAAATGTATGCAGAGAGTCTGGTTCAGTGCCTGGCACATAATAGGTACTCGGTAAGTGACAGTTATTTTCATTATGTGCTGTGGCTTAGTAACTTTCCAGTTGGCTTCCAGATTTATGTCCCCAGGACTAACTGGAGAGTCCTATCTTTAGCTGGAGGCTGACTGGTCCAGATCTCACGGTGTAGGTCGGCAGAAAGGCCTGCAGTTCAATAGGCCAGTAGAACAGTGATCCACACCTCTGACTCTACAGAGAGACCAGACGAAATGAGACCAGGTCAACGAGGCTCAAGGGGAGTTCTAGCCTCAAAATTCATACAATGAAATATCAGTGCCATCCAGTTACTGAAGATTTGTGGGAAATCTCTGTCCTCAGTGCTTCTTCCTCCCCACCTGCAGATCTTACTGTGGCTCTTTGGCCTCTGTGACTTGGTGAATAGGGACAGGAGAAATGTCTGAAATATAGATCCATTCTTCTGGCACAAACAGCTTTTGCTATTTTGGGAGACTTTGAAATTCTGGGCTTAAATGAGGCTCTGGAACTCCTGGAATTTTCCCTATTCATGCCCCAATTAGCAGGGACAATAAAAAGTTGTTTCCATCTGTGCCTCCCAGTAGCCAGGCTGGAGACATGCATAAGTAAGCTGGTGAAGAGATTTTGCTGGAGGTAATGGGTCTGTTCTCTTGATGCTGGTGTTGGAGAACTGGAGCATTCAAAGCACATTTATTGGGCCTTACTTTGAGCCCAAAACTAAGCTGGGTCTGGCAGTACATCAATAGAAGTGGGTCCCCGACATTAAGAAATTTATAGTTTATTAGGGAATGCCAATAATTAGCCAGGAAGTACGACCCAGTGGGATAGGGGCTCTAGAAACATGGGAAAGAAGTGTTTTACTCAATTTTAGGATGAGTGTCAGGAAAGGCTTAAGTGAAGTGTGAGAAAGAGGAAGCTAAAGATAGGATCTAATGGAACATTTAAAGGACCAGCAAAGCTAAGAGAAGCCACAGAGGAAATGAGCAGTAGTAACAGTAAAACCAGGACAAAACGAGACATACAAGTCAGTAAGGAGAGAAAGCTGAAGGGCCAAGTGGTCGACAGTAAGCCACAAAGCGAAAAGTACCTGCTAGATTTGGCCATGGGGCCAAAAAATGTAACATGCCTCGGTTTATCTTTGAAGAGTCAATAGTTGCCAGGCCACTGGGGCGTGGAGGTGAGGTGAAGTGGTGATTGCTGGGAGGGAGGCTGGATGGGGATTCGAGGCAGAGGGAATCTTATGAACAAAGGAGACACACTTGGTGTGTTTGAGAATCCTGCGACTAGGCCAAATGTTCAAGAAAAGTAGGACAGAAGATGAGACTGAAGAGGGAAGTCCAGAGCTTGGAGGTCAGAGAGTAAACCTTCATGTTCCGCTGTGACCAGGAGTGGGGTGTGATGCACCACGCTCAGTGGGGGGTTTGCAGCGCCTTCTAATTAACATGCAGAGAGGTCCTCAGGTGAAGGCGGGTTGCTGTGATTGTGGAGTCAACTAGACTGGTGTTCTAAATCCAGCTCTCCCACTTCGGACTTGTATAATAGTTCTCAAATTACACCCGGTCCTCAGTCTCCTCATTTCTGAGATAGAAATAGGTATATCTCCTTCTCAGGGCTCTTGCGTATAGCATGTGATATGAAGTATATGAAGCACCCAGCCTGATACAGCAGAAAAGCAGCAAATGAGAGTTCCCTCACTTCCCTCTCCCACACCCACTCCTGTTCTCCCGTAGGCAGAGCACTCCTGCACACAAGCCCTCCTCCACCTCTCCTCCACCCCCCAATTCAAGATCAAGAGGCCAGAGGAGAGCCCCTGCCCCCACAGGGGATGTAGGACAGGGCCCCAAGAGTGGTGAGGATTTCCTGAGTCTGGGAATGAGAAGCTGGTGGTGAAGAAGACCTGGGCCAGCTTCCCGATTCCAGCCCCGCTCCCTATGTGAGGCTCCAGTTTCTCCTCTCGCTATTTCTGGGAACTGTGCCTGTAAATATTTCTCTCTGGATTCATCTGTGCTTTCAAAACCTCTGAATTAAAACATTCTAAACTACTGTGAACCAAGAACCCAGCTGGCTGTTTGTTTAAAGGTCACCTTAAAAATCTGTCCAACTAAAGAAATTCGGCTTTCCTCTGAACACTGCATCCCTCATAATACTCAGTGGCATTTGTCTCCATGTCGTACTTTTCAAAATGCCTTTGGATTCTCACGAAACCCCATAAAGTAGCCGGGGCAGGTATTACCAGCCCCAGTTAACAGATGAAGAAACTGAAGCTCAGAGAATTTGTATTTTCCAGAGATTGTCAGTGGTAGAATTTTAGGGCTCTTTCTTTCCATATAGGACAGGACCTGGGCCCACAGAGCCATGTGGCAGTGGGAGACAAAGACCCTTCTGGGCAGCTATAGTGCAAAGGAAACCCATCCCTGAGAGGCATACAGTGCAAGGGTGTCCTGTCTGACTCCATAATCGGTGTGGCCCATTTTGTCTGATGCCCTCTGGGACTCAGTTCTCTCTTTATAAAATGGGAATAAAACCCCGTGCTCATGGAATTTTGTAAAAACTAAACAAGATGATGCTAATGAGAATGCTTGCAAAATATGGCAAACCAGCTATATCAAGGGATGAGAATGGTTTGGGTTGTTGATGCCATTATTATTAATAACAGCTGCTTCGCTGGCCTATTGGAAGATTAAATGTATGCAGAGAGTCTGGTTCAGTGCCTGGCACATAATAGGTACTCGGTAAGTGACAGTTATTTTCATTATGTGCTGTGGCTTAGTAACTTTCCAGTTGGCTTCCAGATTTATGTCCCCAGGACTAACTGGAGAGTCCTATCTTTAGCTGGAGGCTGACTGGTCCAGATCTCACGGTGTAGGTCGGCAGAAAGGCCTGCAGTTCAATAGGCCAGTAGAACAGTGATCCACACCTCTGACTCTACAGAGAGACCAGACGAAATGAGACCAGGTCAACGAGGCTCAAGGGGAGTTCTAGCCTCAAAATTCATACAATGAAATATCAGTGCCATCCAGTTACTGAAGATTTGTGGGAAATCTCTGTCCTCAGTGCTTCTTCCTCCCCACCTGCAGATCTTACTGTGGCTCTTTGGCCTCTGTGACTTGGTGAATGGGGACAGGGGAAATGTCTGAAATATAGATCCATTCTTCTGGCACAAACAGCTTTTGCTATTTTGGGAGACTTTGAAATTCTGGGCTTAAATGAGGCTCTGGAACTCCTGGAATTTTCCCTATTCATGCCCCAATTAGCAGGGACAATAAAAAGTTGTTTCCATCTGTGCCTCCCAGTAGCCAGGCTGGAGACATGCATAAGTAAGCTGGTGAAGTGATTTTGCTGGAGGTAATGGGTCTGTTCTCTTGACGCTGGTGTTGGAGAACTGGAGCACATTCATTCAAAGCACATTTATTGGGCCTTACTTTGAGCCCAAAACTAAGCTGGGTCTGGCAGTACATCAATAGAAGTGGGTCCCCGACATTAAGAAATTTATAGTTTATTAGGGAATGCCAATAATTAGCCAGGAAGTACGACCCAGTGGGATAGGGGCTCTAGAAACATGGGAAAGAAGTGTTTTACTCAATTTTAGGATGAGTGTCAGGAAAGGCTTAAGTGAAGTGTGAGAAAGAGGAAGCTAAAGATAGGATCTAATGGAACGTTTAAAGGACCAGCAAAGCTAAGAGAAGCCACAGAGGAAATGAGCAGTAGTAACAGTAAAACCAGGACAAAATGAGACATACAAGTCAGTAAGGAGAGAAAGCTGAAGGGCCAAGTGGTCGACAGTAAGCCACAAAGCGAAAAGTACCTGCTAGATTTGGCCATGGGGCCAAAGGAAATGCTTGAGAACAACTTCATTGGGGGTGATAAGGGACAAACCCGGAACTTGGCGTTATAGATGGAGTGGGGCGTCAGTACCCATCACCTGTCTAAGATATCTGCCTGGAAACTGGCAATATCTTGAATCTGGGTAAATATAGTACACGGGTGGACATTGTACTATTATATTCTTGTTTGAAAAAATTTATGATGCTAATATTACTGTGTTGACTGAAGGAAAGAAGGGCAAAAGAGCAGTGGTTAAGTTGAACGTAAGACTGGGCAGGGGAGTTATTTGTTTGTTTGTTTTAATGAGAGAGGCTTAAAAATATTTAAATCCTGATCAAAAGGTGTGGATAGAAAGAAAAAGGAATAGAAGGAAGACTAAGGGAGAAGTGGGGAGGAATTACAAGGGGAAGGATTTGTCTTAATGAGCAAAAGAGACACTCCTTTTTGAGAATGGAGAAAAGAGGAGAAGCGGGGTGGGTGTGTTAAGCATGCGGACCGGAAATTTACGGAGACCCTTCCTTGATGGTCTTTACTTTTTCTGTCAGGTAGAGGCAAGGTTGCCCAGTAGAAATGATAGCCAGAGGCAAGTTCTAAAACAGGTATTGGAGGAACAAGAAAGGCAGAGCATGCCCAGGTGTGTGGTTTTGAATTTCACAAAAATGTTTCTCCAAAGCACTCTCGGCCCCACGCCCAGCCCTGAGTTCTGCAGAGCCCAGAAGAAGGGGTGACCTTGTAATTTGCATCAACTTTTTGTGTGTGAAAGCTGTGGCCTGACACCGAACTGCTGACTAGGGGCCTGTTAAAGGCTTCCCAGATAGCACTGAGACCTTTCTGAATTTAGAGACCTTGTATTCATTTGCAATGACCTCAATTGCACACGAATATGACGGTCTCTTGCCATTTTTTGAAGTCTAAGAATAGGAAGAGAGAAATAAGACAATCTGAAATCATCCAGAGTTAAGGTTTTGTCAGGTGAGTGCGAAAATAATGTCAATGAGATAAAGGAGTTGGAAATATAACAAGAAAGCTAATGATGGTCCATGGGATCAACACTGTAGAGTGAAGACTGTGAAGACAGCTGACAGACAGGAAGTGGGGAGAATGAAGGAATTGTGAACAGGGAGATTTTGATGACGTCCAAGAACAGGTGAGGTAAGAAGAAAGTGAAAGTTCAGGAAGGATAGAGATTGGGATGAGAGATTATTGTGTGGTATTTATTAGCTAGGAGCTGTCACATTTCTTTTGTAGAACAATTCCAGGCAACGACAAGGTCTTGATGTGGTCATGGAGTAAAGGGCTAAAATGGGATGGGGTGAACAGTGATGCAACTGTTAGAGATGTGAACAGGGGGTCAGATGGCCTGCCACAGTGACATAGCACTTCCCTGGTGATGGTAGGGGTGGGGCCACGTGGGGATAATGAGGAAGACCCAGGATCAGATACAAAGTCCTTGATGTGTGTGTGTGTGTGTGTGTGTGTGTGTGTGTGTGTGTGTGTATCTGAAGACCATATAAATATTGAGGATATTTCTTGTCCTTTTCATGGTAAAATTACGTTTTTGATGTCAGCTGGTATTTCAGAAAAACACAAAGTAGCAAAACCTTGTTTTTGGAGTGCTTGGTGTTTTCACATAGGGTTGATTTTGACTATAGTCCTATATCTATGACCTTTATGCAGGGTTTAGAATGTGGACATATCTTTTAGGTGGAGCAGAGGGCCAAATTTAACCCATTACAGGAAGCTAAGAAAGGAATTTAAGCATTTGGCAATGGAGGGACGAGCTCGATGTGAACAGGCAGAGAGCAGCCAGCTAGTCTCTACAAGCAAGAAAGAGAGAGCCTCTGAAAGCCATTCGGCCAGGCCCATGCAACTGTCTTCTGTCACAGCTATGCACACTTTGCCTCAGTAATTGACATCCTATTGTGCAGGCTCTGTTGACACACCAGAGAGGATTCAGCAAGAAGATCTTAGCGGTCCCTTACAATGTTGAGGTTTTGTAAGAGATCCTTCCAGATTCTGGCACTTCTAAGGTTAATGACTATTTTGAACAGATCATTAATCAGCTGTGTGAGAAACTGAGAGAAAGCTAGCGAACGATTTTCTAGAAAGATGAGAGCCCCTATGTTTGCCATGCCTAGCTAAGGTGAGGTTCTGCATGAGGAAATTCACTTCCGGGAAGGGTGTTGAGAACAGGTGGGACTCTCAGCAGCCAGTGCACACACTGGGTGGGCTTCCTCTGGCTGGCCAGCACTGAGCTGCTGCAGGGCCCCCTTGCTGAAGGAGAAGTGATAGATGTGGCACAAGGGTTCCCCAAAGCCGTTCCCCAGGACCAGCTGCAGCCTGGGGGAACCTGTTAGAAATTCAAATTCTCAGGCCCTCCCTAGATCTCCTGAATGAGGCACTCTGGGTATGGGGCCCAGAAGTCCTCATTTCAATAAGTCTTGCAGGTAAATCTGATGCCCCTTATATGGTGGGAATCCCTGGCCCAGTGGTTAAGAACTCAGTCTTGTGTATCATATATACCTTGATTTGAATTCCAGCTCTCTCATCTGTGTGACTCTGGGCTACTTAACCATTCTCTCTGAGCTCTGGTTTTCTCATAGGTAAAATGATAATAGCTACTTCATAGGGTGTTCAGAAAAATAAAAGAGGTAATATTTGCAAAGAACTTTGCACAGCACCTGGCACATAATGAGCGCTCAACAAAAAAACAACAAAAAACAGCTATTACTATTAGGCCAGTAGTGGCTAGTGGTCTCTTCCACACTGTGTACTTAGAATGGCTACCTTTAAATTGTGTCCTCAGCTACCATGTTCCTGGCTTTTCTATACCCATGGGCCATGTCAAGTGAGCCTTCCAAGCTGAACTTCAACCTTTTATTTCAGTTCTGCCCCAGATCCAGCTTGACTGATTTTGTCCACAGAATGGAGAGCGGTCGATCTAACCTAGCCCAATAAATTCATTCTGTGAAGTGGCTGATTCACGTTCTCCATAGGATTGCAAACCAGCACTGTGACTGTGGGAATGGCGACCAGCATGAGTGGAATAGCAAGGCCAGATCATGTTCTGGGGCATCTAACTGCTGCCTGCTCACAGAGAGAGTTGAGCTTCCTGTTGCCAGATTCACTACTGTCTGTTTTTCACAATGCATTTTCTTTGAGTGATTCATAATGCTTGAAAAGTGTTTTGTTTGTATCTCATGTCCAAAAAGAACCTCTGCACACATGTTTTTCTCTCGTTCGATCATCGTCCTGACGGTGGGGTGAAACAGGCAGAACAGGATATGCTCTCTCCGTTAACAGATGAGGAAGACTGAGTCCTTGGGAGGTTAAGTGGCTCGTCTGATCTGAGGTCACACAGCTGTAGGCAGTAATAGTGGAACTATTATCCAGTTTTCCTGACTCTGGTTTAATACTCCTTCAAATATACCACATGACTTCCTAAATGGCCATAAAACCTATTGCAAACTAGGTTATCTGAGCTCTAGAAGGTTTTCATTTTTGTCTGAAATTCTCTTTTTTCTACAGGAAAGTGTTTCTCTTGCTGCTATTCGACCTAATTTCCTCTGGCTCAGGCCTCAGAGGGGAAGAGGAAGCCCTTGGAATGAGAAAACAAGAAATTCCTTCCCTGCACCTCAAGTCTGGGTCACCATCTGCTCCCCTGACCTCATGACCCTTGACTCCCCGGAGAGCTTCGGACGGGCCAGGCTGGCCACGGGCGATGGGGTAGAAATGAGGAGCTTCTGCTTGTTTTACAAGGAGCATCTGTGACAAGAGGCCCTCTCTGGTATTTTTTGCATGAACTCAACATCTACTGTAGATGAGAACTTTTTCCACTTGGTTCACATAATCCTTTTCTCTTTAATGTAAATATTGTAACAAACTTTCTGGCCTGCCCTCGTCCCTGCCCTGACATGGGGATCCAGCTGGGTGGCAGGGCTGAGGAGCGGGGCTTGACCTTGTGGTGACAGAGGATACTGTCTTTTCCCTGGAACAGATGCTGGCATCCAGCAATATGCCAAACCCACATTCAAGGTTATCAGCTTCCCTACAACCCAATGGTCAGCTCAACCGTGTGGAGGAAAGGTGAGAATTGGAAACTGCTGATTGTGCGTACACTTCTTTGATCTTCTACTTTTTCCAAACACACACACTATTGCTCTTCAGCTCGGAAAGCCCAAGAGTGAGGCTCTGGGTTGTTCTATTGCGAGAATCTGGAGTAGGATGGCGGGAGTTGAAGGGGACACCTGAGATGGGGTGTAGGCCTGAATGTCTTGGTCTGTCTGGT
>NW_011889035.1:1268973-1280608 GCF_000151845.1 Pteropus vampyrus | reverse complement strand
CTAACCTAGCCCAATAAATTCATTCTGTGAAGTGGCTGATTCACGTTCTCCATAGGATTGCAAACCAGCACTGTGACTGTGGGAATGGCGACCAGCATGAGTGGAATAGCAAGGCCAGATCATGTTCTGGGGCATCTAACTGCTGCCTGCTCACAGAGAGAGTTGAGCTTCCTGTTGCCAGATTCACTACTGTCTGTTTTTCACAATGCATTTTCTTTGAGTGATTCATAATGCTTGAAAAGTGTTTTGTTTGTATCTCATGTCCAAAAAGAACCTCTGCACACATGTTTTTCTCTCGTTCGATCATCGTCCTGACGGTGGGGTGAAACAGGCAGAACAGGATATGCTCTCTCCGTTAACAGATGAGGAAGACTGAGTCCTTGGGAGGTTAAGTGGCTCGTCTGATCTGAGGTCACACAGCTGTAGGCAGTAATAGTGGAACTATTATCCAGTTTTCCTGACTCTGGTTTAATACTCCTTCAAATATACCACATGACTTCCTAAATGGCCATAAAACCTATTGCAAACTAGGTTATCTGAGCTCTAGAAGGTTTTCATTTTTGTCTGAAATTCTCTTTTTTCTACAGGAAAGTGTTTCTCTTGCTGCTATTCGACCTAATTTCCTCTGGCTCAGGCCTCAGAGGGGAAGAGGAAGCCCTTGGAATGAGAAAACAAGAAATTCCTTCCCTGCACCTCAAGTCTGGGTCACCATCTGCTCCCCTGACCTCATGACCCTTGACTCCCCGGAGAGCTTCGGACGGGCCAGGCTGGCCACGGGCGATGGGGTAGAAATGAGGAGCTTCTGCTTGTTTTACAAGGAGCATCTGTGACAAGAGGCCCTCTCTGGTATTTTTTGCATGAACTCAACATCTACTGTAGATGAGAACTTTTTCCACTTGGTTCACATAATCCTTTTCTCTTTAATGTAAATATTGTAACAAACTTTCTGGCCTGCCCTCGTCCCTGCCCTGACATGGGGATCCAGCTGGGTGGCAGGGCTGAGGAGCGGGGCTTGACCTTGTGGTGACAGAGGATACTGTCTTTTCCCTGGAACAGATGCTGGCATCCAGCAATATGCCAAACCCACATTCAAGGTTATCAGCTTCCCTACAACCCAATGGTCAGCTCAACCGTGTGGAGGAAAGGTGAGAATTGGAAACTGCTGATTGTGCGTACACTTCTTTGATCTTCTACTTTTTCCAAACACACACACTATTGCTCTTCAGCTCGGAAAGCCCAAGAGTGAGGCTCTGGGTTGTTCTATTGCGAGAATCTGGAGTAGGATGGCGGGAGTTGAAGGGGACACCTGAGATGGGGTGTAGGCCTGAATGTCTTGGTCTGTCTGGTGCATGACAATCCTGGTTAGCATGCGGTTGGTCCTGTGCCAGAGATGAGGGAGTCTTCACCCAGGCCTCAGCCAGAGCCCTCAGTGCCATTGCCATAGTGACAAGTACCTACAACTGCTTAGAAAACCCGGGCCTAGTTCTACACAGGCCAGGAGAAAGTCAGCAGCAGAGCTGGATCTTGGTTCCAACCCTCAGTTTCACTCCCATCTTTTGTCCTTGTCTCAGTCAGCTCGGGCTGTCATAACAAGTTACCATAGTCTGGTGGCTTGAACAAAAGAAAGTTATTCCTGGAGGCTGGGAAGACCAAGATCAAGGTGCTGGCCAATTTAGTTCTTGGCGAGAGCCATCTGCCTGGCTTGTAGAAGGCCTCTTTATTGCTGTGTCCTTACATGGCCTTCCCTCAGTGCATATACTTGTGGAGAGAGAGAAATTCAACATATGAATTTGAGGGGACACAGACAGTCAGTTCATAATAGTCCTTGATTGCCCTAGTCCTTCCAGGCTAGGGAGTGAACTGTGGGTGGGGAGACTTGTCCTCTATCATATAAACTTTGCAATTAGTTGAACTTTATTCGAGAACATTTACTCAAGGTTAAAAATGCAAATGTTAAAAATAAAACCTAATTGTAGTCACTTACTCATTTTTAAATGCATAACAAAGCCCTTAATATATATCTGGGTGAAAAAGGAAGTATTATTTCATTTTAGGTCAGATGCGCATTCTTCCTATGGAAAGAAACTAGCACAGGATTTAAAGGGAAAAAAGGAAATAATAGTCCCCCTGGTCAGATTGACTAAATGTAGCTGATTTTGCCTCGACTCCCTTCCTCCTAAGAGTCCCGGCAGTGATAGGTGGCTTAAGTGAGCCACACAAAATAGGAACTGGGCAGAAAACTCCAGGATCGGTGGCAAACTTGCAGCCAAGGAGATTTGATATTCTGAGTCTGGGGACCAGTGAGACCCACTTCAATTCCATTTCTGCTTGTGGTGTTAGCAGTGGAGTTTATTACCCACTAGAAGGTGCCCCTTCCTGGACCCTGGGATCTGTGTCCTCCATGTCTTACCAGCTGCTCTCTCAGAGCTTTAAGGAGGGAAAACCAGGAGCCCACTTTGAGTGCAAAGCGTACCCCACCCCCAGCAGGTGTGATGTCCGGCTGAGCTGCCATGTTGAGTCCAGGTAACTGGAATGACCTCCACTGTCAGCTGGGCTCACCCAGGTGAGATGCCCCTCCCCCCGCAATGACTGATTCAGTCATTCCACCAGGATTTCTTGAACACCTTTTATTCAGCAGCACCAGGCCCGGCATTAGCTGAATGCTGAGAGCCTATTCTCAAGGGTTCATAGTCTAGAGAGGAAGGCAAGTCCATAATAATATGACACTGCAGAAATTCATGCAATAGGAACAAAGGGAAGGAAGGGGAAAACAGCCCAAGAGACTTCCAGGAGGGCCCCCCGATAAAGGTTTTCGAGGAAGGAAAGGCATTTCAGAAAGAGTGGGAAGGAACATCGTGGTGTGCTGCTGTGGTACCTCTTCCAAATGCAACAAAGTGACTTGTTGAGAGTGAGCAAACTCTCCGAGGAACAAGGACCTACTTTTCCATACAAAGTGTGTCGTATCTACGTACATAACAACGAGCTATAAAGTATTCCTCCAAATGTCCTCCCTATAGAAGCCTGTCCAGAGAAATCATTCCAGCTGACCAAGTGCTCGGAGTCATTCCGAAGTCTTGTCTCCTTGTCTGCTCCTGCCTCCTGGGGGCCTGATTCACCCGCGGTTCCTGTCCTCCCACTCACCCTCCTGGCCTGGGCGTCACAGTCAGGCAAGGTTAGCCTGGTATTTGGTCCTTGCCTTGGCTTTCTAGGCTGCCATGTAGCCTGTGCGATGGTGCCCCCTGCAGGCACGCTAGGCAGGCGCCCTGATTCCACCAGCCACTTGCTGTTTGTCAACATATCCCATCTGTTGCTGACAGCTTTAGTGACTTTGTCCTGGCTCTGTTGATGGCTTTACAGAATCACAGTTGCAAGGAAGCAAGTACGCGGTTTTTCCAAGTAACTCAGGGACTACCACAGGGAGTGAACAGAAGGCCCTGACACCCCAGACAGTCAGCCAGCACATCTCTCTCTGTCTTCCCTGTTGTAGATGGCTCCCTGTAATGCTTAATCCAAAAATCACAGTTCTGCTATGGAGTTGGAAGGATTTCACAAGCCTCCCCAACAC
Source organism: Pteropus vampyrus (assembly GCF_000151845.1). Lineage (NCBI taxonomy): Eukaryota > Metazoa > Chordata > Mammalia > Chiroptera > Pteropodidae > Pteropus > Pteropus vampyrus. The sequence continues at coordinate 1,277,043 of NW_011889035.1, read as the reverse complement.
TAGCCAGAAGAACAACCACTTTTGAGCTGAGGGGTGCCCGGAAGATCCACCCCCATCTCTATTCCTGTCTTTCTACCCCTTTCCTCTTCACCTTACTGCACTCACCCCTGCCAATTCCTTATTATTTATAAACGCTTTATTTTAGGAATACCAAGTACCTCATAGCCTCACTACAGTGGCTAAGGTTGAAAACTTTCCATTCATCATTTCCATGCAACTATTGAATACCTACTTGCATGTGGTTTTTATCAGTGGTTCTCAAACTCGAGTAAGCATCAGAATCACCTGGAGGGCTGTAGAAACACTCAGATTGCGGCGGGGGGGGGGGGGGGCTTCCTACAGTTTCTGACTCGTTAAGTCTGACTTAAATACAGAATTTCCATTTCTATCAAGTTCCCAGACCACACTTTGAGAACCACTCATTTACATGAAAACAATCTAACATCAGCACAAATCATTCTTGAGGTATCAAGAAATCATGAACTTAAGAACTCAAGGAAAGGACATGCTGAGTAGTGAATGGTAACTCAGCTGGAGGTGGGCCCCCAAAAGTGAGATGGTGAGTGAGAAGAGGGGGTAATAGAGAGAGGGATTGCTGGGAGTAGGAGGTGAAGTTAAGGATTTCATGTGCTACATGGAAAGTACCTACTTAGTACCTTTCACATCGTAGGGACTCAAATTATGTTAGGTCTCATGTCCTTGTCATAAAATTACGTAGAGCTAAATGGGATTTTAAAACATTGTCATGCATGTTCATTCATTGACTTGTTCCGTAAAATATTTGTGTCTGCTACTTTCAGAGCACAATGTCGGGGCGCTGTGGATACAAAGACGCAAAGTTACCTTCCCCGCCTTTGAGTTGTGGTTCCTATAGCAGGTGAGCCAAATGAATGAACGCGTGCGATGTGGCGTGGCAGAGAGAGCAGTGGTGGTGTTGGTGATTGTGGTGGCACTGTGGTGAAGGGGCGCTGCTTTTGTTGTTGGTGGTGATGGTTGTGGGGCTGGTACCGGTGGAGGTGATGGTGGGAGTGTCGATGGTGGTGGCACTAGTAATAACTTACTCTACCCGGCTTCACCTACGTTCCAGACATAAAGGTAAACACTTTTAAAACCTTATCAACTCCACAACGACGCTAAGAGAAAGGCATTAATATCCTTATTTCATAGATGTAGGACCCAACTTGTCCATGGTCCACAGCTCGAAATTAAATGGCAAAGGAAGTTTCACACCCAGGTCTGTCTGACTGCAAACTCTCAGCCCTCACCACCCTGCCTGCCACACCAATCTGTGCTGCACCAGAAGTTTGCTGGAGTCACAAGACCTCGCATTTTGTCTGGGGGAAAAGATGTGGTTAGGTCAGTCTCCCAGAAGATATACCACTTTCTTGAGCTGTGACCCTGACGGACAGGGTGGAGAAAAGCTCTCCAACAAAAAGCAGTGTTTAGAGTTTGACACTTAAGCCTGCTTAATGAAACCTGCTGTTTTTAGAAAGTAAAAAGGTTGAAGAATGCAAATGTAGCTTGGATGCCCAGATGGACTTTCCAGACACTGGGAGTCTGATTCAGGGCATGATGGGGGAGGTTCCTGGAAAAGCAGAAAGAAGCTGAAGTGCTCACAGGAAGAACACCCAGAGCATCCATCAAAACGAATGCTGTAGTCTTGGAAAATCTACAATTCAGGGTCATAGGAGCGTCAGTGGGGGCGTCGGCCAAAGAAAATTATAGTTTAAAAATACTCTGGAGAGAGATGTTTCTAAAAGGTGTATTCCGAAGATGGAATTGCTGAAGCACTTCCATATTTGTAAATGGAAATTCAGTTATTATGGCTGCCTAATGAGTCAGTCCAACTTAGTGGCATAAAGCAATTATTTATTATGCTCAGAGTCTGTGGGTCAGGAATTTGGACACAGCATACAGGGACTGCTTGCCTTTGCTCCCTGGTGGCCTCAGCTGGATGATTCAAAGGCTCGGGGCTTAAAAGCATTTGAAGGTTTGTTCTTGCACATGTTGGGTGGTTGATGCTGGCTGAGGGCCGCATTTTCTCTCCGCAGGATTATCTCCCTGTGACCTCTGCTGGGCTAGTTTTGGGATTCCTAGGAGCTGGGATCCAAGGGTGAGCATCCTCAGAGAGAGAGAGAGAACCTGAAAGAAAACATGTCACTTTTTACGATTTGGTCTTGGAAGTCAAACAGCATCACATCTGTTTGTCAAGCCAGCTAGCTACAAAGGCCAGCCCAGGTTCCGGGTTCACTTGATATGCATGGTAAGATTCTGAAGAACATGTGGGACTGGAAACATTGCTTTGGTGGTTTTTAAAAAATGCAATCTGTCACAATGAACAAAAGAAGTTGACTCCACACCAAAATTAATCTATAGGCATACTTTAGTCTTTCCCGTGACTCAACCTAGCTGTGGGGTCACAAGCTGGTATCCTATAGATAATATGTTCCAGCTGCTGCTTATGTATTTCATTTAGCCTGTGTGAGACTCAAGAGTGTAGATTATCTTGAAAACTCAGAAGTTCTAGCAATATGAGCTGAAATTTTTGCATGTCAATAATTTGAGCAGCAGCATCAGCCGTTCCTTTTAAACCAAGGGTGTCCTCTCTGCTTTACCTGTTCACTACAAATCTTGTCACTTGGATGTTTTCCATGCATTTTGGCCTGTTTTATTATGTACTGGTCCCCGCAGACGTGGAGTTTATGATTCTTGGTATAGAGGATTTGGCTGCCTGAGTCTGAAGAGATTAGATCTGAGGTTGAGCTACAAAGGCATGAATATAGGGGAAATCATTCCATTTAATACACATTTGAATTGATTACTCGGTTTTCTTGTGTTGGTCTTAAATTTGCCTCCCTGAGAGCTTGTATAAAAACATTATTTGCTCTTAGCTCCAATTAACTTTGATTTGAACAAAGGTCTGTGGAGGGTTTTGGGTCCCTAAGAGACAAGGGCAGGGGAGGCGGGAGAGCTTATAACACCTTTGTGTTGCCAGAGCTGAAAGAGCCTCACTAGAGGAGCCTAGAGTAAGGCTTTCTCATCCTGGGATCAGGGATTACAGAGTCTGTGAACCTCCGAAATTATAATTGTATGTATATGTGGAGAAAGAGCATATATTCATATAGGTTTCTCAATGAGTCCTGAACCCAAAAGAAAGGGAATGCAGAGCTCAGGGCAGACAAACAGCTAGTACTGTGGGAACACGGGCCCAGAAGCCAGAGCAAACTTGCCTGAAGCTACTCTTGTCAAGGTCTTCCAGTAACTTCCAAGTTGCTGAATCCAAGGTCAGTTCTCAGTATTCCACTCCCCAACTTGACCTATTAGCCAGCTGGCCAATTGATCTTACCTCATCCTTAAAATGCTTCTTTTCATCTGGTTTCACGACTTCAAATTCTCCTGAATTGGTCCTGCCTTGTTGGCCATTTCTTAATCTCCTTTGCTGGTCTCCTCTTCTCCCTGACTTCTAATCTTCGGAAGGTCCTAGGGCTCTTCTTCTCTTCTCTATAAACATTCACCTCTTGGGTGATATTGTCCGGTTCCATGGATTTAAACAACACCTATATCCCGAACGTTCTCAAATTTCTCTATTTATATTTATTATATCTTTAACCTTAACCTTTTTCAGAACTCCATATGCAGGTATCTAACTGTCTACTCTGCATCTTTATGTGGATGATTTAAAAGAGATCTCAAACTTTCCAAAACTGAACTCTTGTTTCCTCTTTCTTCCACAAATTCCTCCCCAAGACTTCCCCATAGTCATCTGGGGTGCCAGGAATCCAGGGCCCTCTCTTGTCTTATGTGTCACTACACCCTTCCCAGCATCTTTCCTACTTTAGAACTAGGACTGCCACAATCAGATCAGGAAACCAGAGATTACGGGACCAGTACCATACCTCCCACTGTTATTAAAAGCAGTTTCCTGCTGTTCCACAAAATGGACCCCAAATTTGGGTAATTGTTAGACCTGTGGCCAAGGGCCAGCCCATCTTACTGGAAGTCTCAACCATGGCCATCTCCCAGAGGAGGCTCGAGGAACATGAGCCCATGGGTTGCATTTATTTTAGGAGAAGCCTAGTGGGGGACGTGCATGAAGTGGAGGCTGAGAAGGCAGAATATGAACCTATCAAAAGAGTAGCACAATTCGAAGGAGAAACAGGCGGAGCAGGAGACAAGCGGCAATTCCCCTGAGGGATGTAGTCGAGGTCTTTAATGGGGTGGAGGCACCTCATGCAATTGTTCTGTTAATGCCCGGCAACAAAGGAAGGCAAAAGGCCCTGATGCCTTATGCGTTCCCCCAGGAGTCCCAGGAAAGCATTCAGAGGTCAGCATCGTTTATAAAATGTTTAAGAGGAACATAGGAAGGCTCGCAACTATCATTGTTATTATTTCTGATTCACTGGGTAGTTCTGCTATTTATACGTGTAATATGATTTGAGAGGCAGCTGGTTCCAGTAAAGCAACACTTCCCTGAAAACCTGTAGTTTGCCCCAGGCCAGGTGATGGCAGGTGATCAGTATGATGCTCAACATGTTTCCCTTCCCACAGGGCTCCTTTCTGCACACTCCCAGGCCCTGTGGGTCTAGAGTATGGCATTTATGAACCAGGTGGAGGATCTATTTTTCCAGAATGTCTTTCCTGATGCCCAGCTAGAAGCAATTTCTCCCTCTTTTCTACTCTCTTAGTACTTTATCCAGCCCTCCACTAAAATTCTCATGATTTTCTACCCTTTATATAGTTACTTTCTGTGGCTGTACTCACTCTCTTCTTAAGTTGGGTCTTGTGGAGAGCAAGAACTGTGTCTGGTTAATATTTACCTCTCTGGCAATTACTACAGTGCCTGACGTCTATAGGCTCTCAATACATGTTGAACAAATGAAAGAATGAAAAGGAAAAATTAAGGCAGAGACTATATTTAACAGTGCTCATGGTAGAAATAGCTGCCATTTTGAGTGTTTACTATGTGTTAGGCTTTCAGCTAACAACTTTATGTCTGATTCCAAAGCCAGACAGAATAGATACCAGCCTACATGAAGTGATATGAAGGGTTCTTCAAAGCAGGGGTGGGTCCCCAATGCTGCCACCCTGATACCAGTCCGTGGCTGGCCAGCAAGTGAAGCTTCATCTGTATCTGCAGTTGCTCCCCAGTGCTAGCATCACCGCATCAGCTCCACTTCAGATCATCAGGCATTAGCTTCTCATAGGAGCACCAGTCCCTGGTGCCAAAAAGGTTGGGGACTGTTGCCTTAAAGCCTTCTGCCAGCTTGTTTGAAATGCCTACCAGAAGTTTTCAAATAAGATAAATTGAAAAGCAAAATTTCAAAGGCAAAAGTGTTAATGAGAGACACTTAATAATGAGAACTTATTAAGTTTTAATTAATTGTCTTAGTCTGTTCGGGCTGCTATAACAAAATATTGTAGACTGGATAGCTTATAAACATAATAAATTTATTTCTCACAGTTTTAGAGGCTAAAAGATCAGGGTGCCAACATGGTCAATCGAGGACCCTCTTCTTGGTTGCAGGCTTCTCCTTGTATTCACACAGGACATAAGGGAGCAAGGGAGCTCTTTACGGTCTCTTTTTAAAGGGCTCTCATCCTATTTGTGAAAGCTCTGACCTCATTGCCTCCCAAAGGCTCTACCCCATTATACCAACACCTTAGGGATTAGATTTCAACATATAAATTTGGGGTGGACACATTCGGACCATAGCAATTATTTATTAATATCGTCTGAGAATTTATTTCCAAAGCGCTAAGTGCTTCACATGTAGCATTTTTTTTTTACAACAACCCCATAAGATAAGTATTATTATTGTCATAATTTTGTAAGTGAAGACACTGAGGCCCAACGTTCAGGCTTTTGCCCCGGTTCCCACAGCTTGCAGGCTATGGGCCCAGGCGGTCATACTTCAGAATCTGCACTCTTAAACGCTCTCCTATGACAGTCATTTTCTAGAGGGGGCATCAAGGTCTTAAGAAAATGGAATTCAGAGTCTTAGGAGAACATATTACGCTAAGTGAAATAAGTCAGGCAGAGAAGGACAAACACTATATAATTTCACTAACATGTGGAATCTAAAAACCAAAATAACCAAAAAACAGAACAGAAACAAACTCATAGATACAGAGAACAAATTGGTAGTCACCAGATGGAAGGGGAGCTGGAGGCTGGGTGAAAAAGGTGAAAGGGATTAAGAAGTACAAATTGCCAATTATACAAATAGTCACGGAGACGTAAAGTACAGCATAGGGAATTTAGTCGATCATATTGTAATAACTGTGTATGGTGCCAGGTGGGAACTAGACTTATCAGGGCGATCGCTTCATAAGTTATATAAATGTCTAATCACTATGTTGTACACCTGAAACTTATATTATATTGTATGTCATCTGTAATTGAAAAATAAATTTTAAAAAGAAAAGAAAAAGAATCTTAAGAGAACAACATGCAAATCAACTAGTTTTGATGATCAGTAGAAACCGGAAGGTGTAAAACTTGTGCACTGATTAAAGAGACTTCTGAAGTGCAGTGTATTGAGTGCCTGGTCTATAGTTAGCTAGGCACTGGGGGTATGGCAGCCACCGAGATATGCAGCTCAGATCTCCCTTTAGGAGAACCTGCTTCAAGAATGGCGGCTGGGGAACAGCCCCCAGCTGCTGCATACTTAGATCTCCCCAAGCATTCATGCTGAGGCCATGCTCTCCCCAGGCTGTTCCCAGCCAATGACTAGGCATAGCAGGAGTACTATAGCCTGGCTATCCTTGTCCAGTGCAGACCCCTCTGGTGGGAAATCTTTGCCCTGGGCTTCCCATTGGCCTGGCTGAGACTTGCTCAGGTCTCACTACAGTTGGAGGCTCCTCTTACCCGGTGCTTTTTCCTCCCATCTCTTCTTTCATACATGTCAGACCTACATCAAGGACTGATGACCCCACCCACTTACTCCTGCTACCTCACACCTTTATCTTTCACAGGAGTTCATCCCAATAAATCCCTTGCATGTCTGATTCTGTCTTGATACCCATACTAACATGAGACATTAAAGAAGTGAAAAAAATTACCTTCTGCCTTAGTCTGCTTGAGCTGCTATAACAAAATACTATAGACCAGGTGGCTTAAACAACAAACATTTATTTCTCACAGTTCTGGAAGCTAGAAAGTCCAAGATCAAGGTTCTGGCAGATTGGGCATCTGGTAAGAACACTCTTCCTGGTTTGCAATGACCACCTTCTTGCTGTGTCCGCGCGTAGCTGAGAGACCATCTCTCTCAGGCTTCTTCTTATAAGGCTACTAATCCCATTCACGAGGACTCTGCCCTCTTGACCTAATCACCTCCCAAACTCCCCACCTCCTTATACCATCACATTGTGCATTCAGGCTTCGACGCATGAGTTCTGGGGGGCACAGGGACATTCAGTCCATAAAAACCTCTTGTTTTAACTATAATCTATTTAAGAACATTAAATGTATGTACAAGAAACTGTTAGGAAATCATTCAAGGCATCTTCTAATTTCTGAAATGTATTTATAGTTCCCTCTTTTTTTTTTTTTTCTAGAAAGGGGTTTGTGGTGCTTACAAAAATATATATTGCCAAAAGAAAAAAAATCAAGAGTGGAAGAAATTCAGGCAAAAGAAAAATAGGGCTGGAGAGTAGCAAAGGAAACATGGAGGTGGGTGAGATACAAGGGATCTGCACAGATCTCCCTCAGAACTTCCTGGTGACTGAGCAGAGAGTTGCTGCTGGCCTTTTCTCATCAAGTCTGTGAGGCAAAGCCAGTCCAGTCCCTCCAGAAGATGCACTGCTTTTCCAGCTGTCAAAATTTGGTGCCATGAGGAATCTTCCCACGGCTCCTCATGGGAAGACCCATTGCGATGAGGTGTGGGGACGTCATAAACAACACCCTAGAAAAGCTACAATCAGATATTGCTCAGGGCTGCTTCTCGTGATGGTCCGGAGAGCAGTGGCCCACTCTGAGCAATTGTTCAGTGAAAGTGATTCTTTGAGGGTCAAATTCATTGGTCAAAAGCACAGCTATTGAATGATCTAGCTCACATAACACGTAAATGA
>NW_011889035.1:1257244-1267236 GCF_000151845.1 Pteropus vampyrus | reverse complement strand
TTTTTTTTGCAGGAGTTGGGGAAGTGAGACCAAATAACACTAAGCCTCTGTCAGACTCCAGAAGCTCCTAATCTAGTGTGGGAGAGAGTTACACCCGTGGGATCTCTAATACATGGAAAAGGAAACTACTGTGGAAAGATGGAAGAGAAATCGCTTATTGCACCTGTGGGATCTGGAAAGGTTCCTGATAGATTTAAGCCGGACCTCGAGGAATGGGCATAATTTGGAAAGACAGTTTAGAAGAGGGGAGATGGCAGTCGAGGGAGAAGGAACGGTGTGTGTGAGGGCAAGAAGCGGAGATAGTGCTGGGACATTTGAGAAACTACAAGCAGATGGTGGTTACTATCTCAAACAACAAAATTTGCACCATTATTTAGGAAGTGGGGAAATTCCAAGTGAGGTTTGGAATGGCCACAAGTGGACAACCATTGACCTCTTTAGACGACTGTTTCTAAAAGAGCAGAATTCTCAGAATCAGAGGCTTCGGGGTCGAAAGGGGTTATAGATGTTGTCTCCCATTTCCCAGCACGCAGCCCTTGAGCCTCCTCACAGCTGCAAACACGCGGGCTCCACTCTCACCCCTCACCACCGCCAGAGGGCGCCCCTCTGCACCTTGAAGGCTCTGCGGAACAGGCTTCCTCCCACCACGCTGAAATCCATCTAGGTCCAGACCCATCAAGGCTCATTCTCGTCCGCACAACAGCCTCCCCCGCAGGTGGATACAGGCCTCCGACCCTGAATCGCCTGTTCTCTAGAGTAAATTTGGGGTTCCTTCAACAGTTCCCATTCACTATTTTTGTTTTTTCTTGTTCTCTTCTGAACGTGTTCATTCACTTCTGAAGAGCAGCTTTGCACTTTGACACCCGGCTCCCTACCCCGCACCTCGTGTGCCAGGGTTCACCCTTCTAGGTCCTGGGAACACAGCAGTGAAGAAAGTAGATATTCAGCTTGTTGATACGAGGTGGGAGAAGGTGGGGGTGGGGCAGGAGAGACCATTTACTATAGTAAATGATTATCAAAGAGCCTTACACATGTTCCATCTTATTCTTACAAATGGGGTTATTATCCCCAGTTTGCAGATTAGCAAACTGAGGCTCAGAGAGATGAAATAACTCGACCAAAATCAAGTACATGGTGCAGCTATGATTTAAACCCACCTCTGTCTGAACTCAGACAGGCAGAAAGCTTCATCAGAAGAGGAGCTGTGCCTTAAACACCTGCAAATCTCCACGTTTAGAACACTGTCTTGGGCATAGTAGGTGCTCAGTGTTAAAGCACATTTTAGACCATCCTCTGAAACCACTGACTATTTACTGCAAGCAAAATAGTCTAGCCATATTTCCCCCATATTTTTTTATCTTTATGTTTTTTTTCTGCTTCAAAACCACAAACTTCTCTACACAAGAGATCTTTCACTTTTCCTTATAAGATGCCTTGGTGCTCTCAGGCTTCTGGCAGCCTATTAAATAATTATGTTCTGTCTTCATATGTTTTATGAGCTTTTTCCAATGACCCAGCCAGCTCAGGAGATAATGGGAGGATGGATGTGGTATTCATCTGGGCCTGATGGATGTGCCTGCAACCTTCAGTAATTTTCAAGTGGAATTAAAACCGAAATTCAAGAGAAACACTTCTTTTTCTCTCTCTGATTTATTTGGCCTCAGTGAAACAAGTCCCTCTTCCCCAGCTTGGCCAGCACCCTGATGCACATAATCAGCTCAAGTGAGCTCTGGACAGGAGCCCCTTTGTATGATGACAAGAAAGCCAGGATAAGCCCAGTCTGCTCCGTCCTCATCAGCCGTCTCATCTCACCTTTTATGCGAGTCTCGGTAAATAAAAAAGTGGTGAAACGTGTAAACTTTCCTCTTGAGACTCTCATGCCTAGCTTCCCTGTCTAAAGAACATATTCTACCTTTAAGTTCAAGCACATTTGATTCGGCAACTTTACGAACTTTGCTTTTTCCCTAAATTGAGAATTTTCTTCCTCCAGAAAAAAGAGAAGAAAGGAATCGAGAGAGACAGAAGGAGAGGGAACTAACATTTGCTGAACACGTTTTTACATATATAATATCATTTAAATTCCTACAGAAATTACTGTTCTCAGGGTACATACCAACGAAGAAGTGTTCATATTGCCTCAAGTCATGGTGTTGGTAAAAGGCAGAGATGGAGAGAGGCAGGGTTCTATTTTGGAGATGTTTGTAGAGTGTGAGGTGCTGTGAGCCATGAGTGGAGATGCTCAGCAGACAGTTGGAAATACGGGCAGGAGCTCAGGAAATAGATGTGGGTGAAGATGCAGTTTTGAGGAAGCTGTACTATGCTTTCTGAAAGAGCTTAACCCAGGTGGAGCAAAATTCTTCCCATCTCTACCCAACCTCCATTCTCATAATCCCCCAAAGTGCAGAATTTTCAAAACCCAGGGAACTGTGACTTTGTTATTTTATGTGGCTCTCCTTCAGAATGTTAAGGGTGGAGGAGCAGCTGAGGGCAACAATCAGGAAGGGCTTAAATGGAAGAAACTGTGAAATGGAAAGAAGGAAGAGTTGTTAACACTATGGGTGACCCTCATAGAAACTGTCCATACAAGGCATTCTCAAAAGCAGAGGCAGCAAGGGAACAATGAAGTAGCTGCAGTTGGGGTCTGATACCTGGCGTTCCCCTGTTATCCTGTCCAGCTTGCACTCGGAATGACTTTGGGGCAACTGCCCAAGCCTCTTCTTTCAGCATTGCTCAAATCCTCTGAGTTTATTAAAATATTGTCCACAGTCACAGGAGAGACAGAAAAGAAACAGAAAAGAGAAATAAAATGAACAGCCAGTCAAAAGGTGATCACTTGTATAAATTAGTATAAACTTTGCCCGGTGGTATGCTAGCTCTCTGAAAAAACAAAGGTCCTGATTTGTAGTGTTTGCCACCTTCCATGGTGTAAATTCTTTTATTATGGATAATTTCAAGCTACTTATGATTTATAAGTAGCTTATAATATTATTGAATATTTAATAAGTAGCTCTTGCAAGAGGTAATTATTACATACCAGATGGTTCCAGAATACCACTGAGTCTTGCACAGAGCCATTAAGAAAAATGAATTAGAACCATATGGGTTATCTTGGAAATATTTCTATAAAATATTGCTGAGCGAGAATAACAGTCAGAATTATGTCATATGATCCCATATATGTAAAACAATGTGTGTGTGTGCGTGTGCATGATTATATGAACACAGAGGAAAATGTGGATGATACACATTGGGTTGTTAACATGGGCTACCTGGTGGGATCTAACATGAAAAAGTAAGAGCAGAGAGAAAAAGAAAAGCAAAAATTAAAGTAAAAGAAAAGTATCTGTTCTTTTAACCTTATTTTTTTAAAGCACACATAATATATGAGATAGAATTATATTTACTTGATGTGAAATTAAATATATGTATCAAAAATTTAAAAAACAGAGGCCAAGTGAGGCGAAAGCAATGTAAATAAGGTCTGTGGTGAGTAGTATGTATCAGCTGACATGGTGAGACTTTTACAAAGTAATTATTAAAGAGGAAGAATAAATAATGCATCAATAAAATAATACATTAAATTGTTAAAAATGCTCATTAGGGACAATGTGTATTCTGTTTGGGAAATGAGAGGAAGGTAAGCAGGGAAATCTGAAAGGGGCAAGCCTGTCATTTGATGGCTGTTGACCTTGCATTCACAGTGGACCACTAGGCAGAAGGAGGATCCACACACAGATAGTTGTTCTCTTGGAGAAACAGTAAGACAAACCCTGACTTTTCCTGCCCTGAGAGTGGCCACAGAGTCAACCCTGGGTCAGAGAGGAGGGGTCTTATCACTCAAGCTGTCCAAACTTACCAGAAAATAACTTTTACAATACTTTTAAATAAACTATAACATTATACGAAAGTATATTTGTGGATATGAAAAATCAATTCACATAAGTCACAGAATCACTAAATCGAAGAGCTGAACTTTTGGAAATCAATCATTTAGATCCCTTAATATAGTATCAATAAAAAATTTCCCCTGACATTAGAATGGTCTCCCAAGAAGAGAAACGTAGATCTCCCAAGACCTTTGAGAGTCTCTGTATCTAGAATTCCTGCACGAGATGTATTTAGTCTAGCTCTGGCCAAACTATGCTGGGGTTTATAACCCATAAATCAGCTTGAGCAATATTTCATTGTGGGTTAAAAATACATTCAGACCCTATACATTTTCCTAACATGATAAGGCACCTTATCCTCACTGTTCCAAAAGTATGCTATAAATACTAGAGCTGCTTGAATCTCGGGAGGGAAAGGCAGAGGGCTGGTTTTGGTTTCCAACCTTGCCAAGGATAACTTCATCATCTGCTCTGGGACCCGGGGAGTCCCTTCTCAGTGCACTTTCTTAGGTTGCAGTTAGTGCAGCCATGACAGCATGCCGCCTCCTGGATCGTGGAGAAACAACTGGGTTGGTAAAAGCTTCGCATACTGCAGCAATTTGGAATAGGCTGAGGAAACAGATTGTGCCCATGCATGTGTGTGTGTGTGTGTGTATGTGTGTGAGAGAGAGAGAGAGAGAGAGAAAGAGAGAGAGAGAGAGAGACAGTGAGCAAGTGTCCTTTGTGCTTGACTGTGAAAGCATTTCATTACAACTTCTTTGAGCCCAGACTAGTTCATAAACACCTGCTCTGATATCTAGACAAAAACACAGAACTCAATATAGAAAAAATGAGTCATGTGCAATGTACAGTGCTGAGAACTTGAAATGCATAACATGCAATTCCTCCTTTCTAGAGAGAAAAATACAGTCTACTGGAGGGATAAGACAAAGGGACAAATAAACTTTTTAAATAAAAGACAGAATATATGTTAATATTTGTGTTGTATCAGAACCAATGATATCCTATCCATTTCTTAGTACAAAGAATGTTAAGAGGGAAAACAAAATGTTGATGACCCTCCTTCATTTTGACATCTAATGACTTACTCTTGAATAATGACCAAGCAATTTTCTCCTCTTTCTAATAAGTAACCTAAGAAAGAGTCAAAAGATATTGCAAAGATTCTAATTTAATTGGTTAGGGTGTGGCCCAGGCATCAGTTTTAAAATGTTCCAGGTAGTTCTGATGTGCAGCCAAGGCTGAGAACCACTGGGGTATTAGGAAAGAGGCTTAGAGAATAAAGAAAATATTTTTAAAATTTTAAGTGTGATTGTCAAAATTTTTTAAAAATCAGTAAAATAATTGAAATAAAAGGAATAGAAAATGCCCTAGAAATCAGAACAAATAAATAGAGACCAAATTATGAGGAAGAAAAATGAAAGATAGAGGGTTAATCTATCAAACAATTTGAATTCGGAACAAAGACAAAAGAGGAAATGGAGGGGAGAAATTTTCAAAGAAATGAGAATTTTTTACTAAACCTGAAGGCCATGAATCACTGAAAGACTCACTGAAAACCCAACATTATAAGTGGTAATAGATTCACAGTTAGGTACATCATCATGAAATTTTAGAACAGGAAAGAGAGAGAGGAGAGAACATATCAAAAAATTGCGGACATTAAAAACAAAATACTAAGACATATATAAAGGAATATAAGAGATTGACATCAGAGTTTGCAAGAGAAAAACTGAAGTTTAGAAAAAAAAACAAAGCAAAGCTTTAAAATTCTAAGAGAAATTTATTTTAAACCCATACTCAGGAAAACTATTAATTAAGGGAGTCTGGGTGGGTGGAGTAGACTAAAACTAGACATATACATACAAGGAAGGACACGGATGTTTCACCTTATTTATCCTTTCCTAGGAAATTACTTCAGGATGTATTCCATGAAAAGAAAAAAACATATCAAGAAGAAGAAAGACATGGGACACTGTAAATATGGGGTTCTACATGAAAAAGCATTAGAGGCAGTCCTATAATTATACTCATTCTGGGGCCACTATTCCATTTGGAAAGTTCTAGAAAAGAGAAGTTGACTGCTTACCTATTATAATGAAATCACTTTTTAAATGAGGATAAATAAATGAAGACATTAAAGAGGAAAAGAAACGAACTCTAAGAAAGTTTAAAAAAAGCTATCTAAGCAAAGAAATTTAATCTTATCATTGGTATTTTAAATTCTTTGATCTATAAAATCTTTTTATGTAATCAATTTATCTGTTGTTCTTTTATGTTTTCTGCTTTTGATGTCATGCTTAGAAAGGCCACCCCTCAATATTAAACACATATGAATCTATACTTTTCTCTTTAATTTTTTTCTTTAAATCTTTAAACCACATGGAACTTAGCTTGGAGGACTTGTCAGGTAGGTGTCAGAGAACACCTCTGTGCTGGCACCCATGACCTCGCATGCATTTTCACAGGCCACCTGAGCAGCACTTGACCTCAGCTGATCTGAATCATGACAGAATGCCTTGGAATCCTCTGGGAACATGGGAACATGGAAGGCTTGTGAGGAGCTGCTAAAAGGTTATTTCTCAGGCTATGGGAGACAGCTTCCCATGGCCTCCTGGCTTTGATAAGGTTTGAGGTTTTATTACTCACCTCCTTTAGGGTAGAGTGGAAAGCTTTGAAACTTAGCTGCAGCATGGCACTGGTGTCTCTACACCAGGATGTCCTGTCATTAGTGTGGCTGTGGCCTAGTCCCTTCTGTTTTGGGGTTGCCCTGCACAGGGAGCTAGCACCCTTGTTTACTTCCTTTTGCTGACTATGTAAGTACCGAACTATCTAAATCTAAAAAGGGCTTGTTATTTCTCTACTGGTGGAATCTATCAGTCTTACCTTGGCCATCAGCTTGACAGTAACAATTTATTTTCTACCAAATGGTTGGGAAACTCTTGGCATCATCTACTGAATAGTTCATTCTCTCCTATTGATTTTCTTTTTTCTTGTTTTTATCCTTTCAAAAATTTTCTTATATGCAAAATTATTTTATGTATTTGCATTTGTTTCTGCTTTTTATTATGTTCCATTTCTTCCCCATCTCTCTGTGTTGGTGCCAGAACCACACTCATTTTTATGTATTTATAATCCATTCTAAAATGGGTGGGGAAAACCCCTCTCTTTATTCTTCTTTGCCAGATTTTTTTTCTTGATGTTTTTACACATTTATTTTAACAGAAAATTTAAAAATAATTGGTCAAAACATTAATTTTTAAAAATCCCAACCTCCTGGAATTTCATCATAATTTTTTTGGCGTGGAGAACTGATATCTTTATACCATTAATTCTTCCCATTCAAAAATAGGTATTTCTCCACATTTTTTTCTCTGCATTTATTAAAGCCTTTTTTAAATATCCCACAGTAGTGTATTAAGAGTTTTCTTCTCAGAGTTCCTGCACATTTCTTGTTCAGTTTATGACATTGTTTTTTTGTAACTATTATCAATGGGATTGCTTTCCATTGTTTTTCCTAAATGGTGATTGTTTAATGAAGGGTTTAAACAGCAGTGGATGGTAGCACCTCTTCCAGGGATGGTGGGGAGGGGTGGCCTGGCGGGAGGCAGGGGCCTGGTTAGCAGCTCTGGTGACTGACGAGCCTGCTGCCAAGGGGAGCAGGCTTAGATGCTCTGTGAGCTTTGCCACTTCTCTTATCCCAGTTTTTCTCCTCATTGGCGGCTTATTCTTCCTTGGGGCTTCTTTGAAGTAAACACTTCAAGAGGGTGATGCGACTCCCGGCGTTTCTTTAACCCACCCTTGGGGAATATAAGTCTCGGAGGACAAGAGTTAGAGGAGGTGTGTGTGTGTTGAGGAAATCTCATCAGGACCTTAGAATCCTTCTGTCTGAAAAAGTCAGAAGGTTATTTAAGCCCCCACTCCTCTTTGCTCCTTCCTCAGACTCTAGCACATACAGAGACGGCTGACATCCCAAGAAACTGCTTCCAATTAGTCTGGGGCTGTTAGGAGCCATTTCTCTGCCTGTTTCTCAAAAAGGAGGCTGTTTGAAAATACAGCGAGATGAAAAGATCACCCTGCAGAGGAAACCTGGCAGATGCCTCTCTCAGGAGTGTGAACGTTACTGATTCCTTCCTCCTCCTCTTTTCCCTCTTAAAGTGCCTCCAAGAACTAGGCCAGGAGAGAACAGAACATTTTTTAAAAATAAAAATGAAAAATGCACCAAGAGAGCTTCTGTATAAAAAGACTCTGAAAGCTACGATATATGTGGGGGCCTCTCTGAGAGTGCGATTTAGAGAAAGGTGTGCGTACAACATCCCGACACCACCGTCACAATAAAATGGCCCCTAGCATTTACTGAAGGGTGACTCCAAGGCTGGTGCTGTGTCTTTCGTGTTCCGCTGACCTTGGCCCAGGGAAGAAGGGATTGGGGCTAATACCCCAGCCCTCAGAAGCTCCAGCTATCTCCTTCTCCCTTTCACTCGCTCTTCCCTTTCCCCTCAGGAGTGGTTCAATCCATTAGTCCTACTTCTAAGAAGGAGGACAAGAACAAGAACAAGAACAAGACAAGCCCCGCTCTGCTCCCTGATGCTGGTGCTTCCTGTGTCCAGCAGGAAACTGACCAAGCAGGGCCTTCTGCTAGCAGGACTCCGAGGCCTCTGCTAAGTCCCAGCTTTTCCACCTGTGTCTGGGTGGGTACTTGACCCTGATTATACCTGTGCCCAGGCCTGCACTGGGGGCAGAGGCCAGCCCCTGTGATGTGCCCAGCATGGTGCAGGTACTACCCCTAAGACTGGAGTTACAGCTGTGATATCTGTTTCCAGGTTTTGTCTACCACAGGAGCAGCTGAGTATCTCAAGCTGTGTCAGTACCAGAGATTATACTATCAACATCTCCCTGCTCTTGCCTACATTTGTACCATGTAACCTGGTTCCTGGCCACTACTCACTGGAGCAGCTTTGTCTCAAGACACAGCAGCTCTGCTGGCCAGTTGAGCTATAAGGTCATTAAGACTCCCTTCCAGGGAAGCCAGGAGCGTGAATGAGTGGCCTCTAATTTTTTGGTGCAGAAATCTAGTCTTGCAGAGGAACTACGGTAGATGACTAGAGAGAGGCAGAGTAAGATCTAGACAGAGGAGGTGCCTTTGAAGTATTCTTAAGATAAACCTCTATTTTGCTTGAGTTTCTGTTACTGGATTTCTAATCCTTGCAACCAAGCAAAACACATCCCTGCCCTGCCATACCTATTGCCCAGTCCAAGCTCTGAGGGGCTAGGAAAACTCTTCATTCAAAACCAGACCTTTATGATAGAGCGAAACAGGCTTTAAAACTTTTAGCCATCCCCTGCTCTGTGCCAGTAGAGGCAGGTAGAGAGAGAACATGTATGAAATCTCTCGATGTACCTGCCAGACTCTTATACCTTATACACCTCATATTATTAATTCCCACCAAACTCCCTTACGATTGTCTCTGCTATCGTTTCATTGGTGAGAAAAGTCAGAAGGGCTAATTAACACGAGGAGGCAGGCAAGCACATCAGTTAGAGGGGTGGGCTTTAGAATACAGTTCCAGGTTTGAATTCTGCCCTGCACCCTTAAAGATTTGACTTCGCTTGTTTTTAAAGTTCTCTTCTCTTACAAATGTCTATTTCCTTGTCTATGAAACAGGGCAAAGAATGATGCCCTTCTTACAGGGACTGGTGTCAAACAGCTGCAGTCCAAGCCCACTTGGGGAACATTCAGCCTGCTTTAGCAGAGCCTGAAATGACAGTGCTGGGCATCATATCCAGGTCTATCTGGCTCCAAAGCCCTGCCTCTTGATGCTCAGCATGGGCCCTTAAAGGGATTAGATTGATTCTTCAATCAAGTCAACACAACGAGGAAGCAAGGCATTTTAAGGCTGTTATCTGCTCTGTAAATCTGAGCTGAAACTGTAACATTTACGTGTGTCCTGGATCTATGATGGGTTATACAATGTTTACAGTGGAAATTATTACAGAAAGGAAAAAAGTCATTGAAATTAGCCTCTGATTCTTCCTCAAACTGTCAGGCTCTAATAGGAAATAGTGGATCTTGGAGTAATGGTTGTACCTGTATTAGACTCCTGA
>NW_011889035.1:1243965-1255878 GCF_000151845.1 Pteropus vampyrus | reverse complement strand
AACTTAAAATTAGAGAAGCGTATACACAATTTAATTGGGGAAAAGGGAAAAAAAAAAACCAAACTAACCAAAATAAAGTCAAAATGATTGTTTACATTTTACAGTCTTTAATTAAGCACATAAAACTGTACTATTTAATATATTTCTCCATGAACTTTTTGTGAAATTCAGATCGCAGTGTATCATTTACAAATCTTTTGTCTTTCTTCTGATCATCTACACCTTTTGCACAGTTCTTGAAAACAACATCATCATCCCACCTGAAGGAAAAAAAAAAGAACACTCTTACCATTGTTGTATCAGGAGACAAGGCTGTGAATTGCAAAACTTGGTCCTTACACAGAAAGATGTTCAACATATGTATGTATCATTCGATGCAGCAATTACACCCAAAAGGATAAAGTAATTCTGAATAGGTTGTAATCTTGTTTTATAATAGCAGAAAGGGCAATTCCTATTCTTATGACTTCTCTATTATAAGAAGCTTTGAGTTAAAAAGCAGAAATACATAAATTTTAATTGCATAAATACTGAATGTTTTCAGGTCTAAAACAAGAGAGGCAGCACCAGATACTATCCTGATTAGTACAGATAGCTCTAGATGATGACCAATTTATTGTAGTTCAGATTGTGTGGTTTTAAGCATATATACGCTTTCATCAGTTAACATTCAGTAATCATCCAATACAGTATTTATATTTTTAGGACAACGAAAGGATAAGAAACTACTGGGATGTAACATTAAGGCTCATATAGTGCCAATATACAGAAACAGCAGTTGAATGCAGGACTCTGGTTGGATTCCTCTGGTTGGATTTCATAATATACAAGCAGGAAAAAAATACCCACGGATAGGCTATAAAATATTTGTTTTATAGAAAATAAAGAGTATAATTTCAAAATACCATCTAGCATATAAAACACAAACCCATATATATAATATATACACTTTCAAATACATATAAAATAAAAGCTCATAGAATATATGTTTATTACATGCCAGAAGAGACTGCACCCGGAAAATAAGCAAAGAACATGGGCATCTTTGGAAGAGTGTTAGTAAAGTCATCACTGGTGCAGGACACAGAAACATGAAAAGCTGAGCAGAGCTAGGTCGCATGTGACCTGCATATTAAGACATGTTCCAATTGCCAAACAATTCCAACTGAATCCAAACAAAACAGAAGAACAAACTATATACACTCGTCCCTCGATCTACGTGGTATTTTTTTAATGTGTTTTTTTAATATGTAGTAAATACCCTCCGTTTATGTGGGCTTTTTATATGTATCCATCTATGCGGTGTTACTTTTACACAGTTCTTTTTCACTTCTCTTACTGGAGATTATTCGTTCTAAAAAACAATAGCTTAACTCAGCAACGTACAAAGAACTAATACTTACTAACATACAATTATTAATAATCTTCCCGTTCATTGGATGGCAAATAAAAAAGCATGCGTGACTACTGATGATTTTCAGGATTGATTTTACCAATGTTTTGCTGTAGAAGCTGAAAATTATATGAAGGAAAAATGTCTTCCTTTTAAAATACTTTTACTTTAGATAATGCACCTGGTCATCTACACAATTTTTTTAAAACATGCAAATATAAAAGTTGTATATTTGCCATCAAATACAACTTCCAACTTCCAATAATGCCTTGATCCAACCTTTAGATCAAGGCATTATTTCCACCTTTAAGATTAATTATATTAAATGAAGTTTTAATGCTATTTTTATTAGACTTGAAGATAATGAATCACAGTTACAGAAGCCTGGAATAAATACACAATTTTAAGTTGCATCAAGAATATTGCTTTAGCTTTGAGGGATATAAAGCCATCAACTTTAAATGTTTGCTGGAAAGCAATATGGCCAGAAGTGGTTGTACCAACAAATATGGTTCCAGCAACTGAAGAGGGATTAGCTGACATTATTATTAAATAAATTTCAAGAAGACGGCTCTGATAATTTGAATGTAGATGATATTAACAAATTACTGGCTGATCAAGAATTAACTGACAATGAATTAATTCACTTACTATACGAAGCCCATCTTGCCAATGAATACGGCAGTGACCTTGAACCAGTTTCATTCACTGCAGAAAATATTTGCAAAACTCTTCAATTGGCCACAAAACTGGAAACTGCAATTCTAGATATTGATCCAAACATTCAACGAGCCTTAAAATTTTTAAAACATTTTTTAAAATGTTGCACTGAATATCGAAGAATTTATGAAAACTTAGCAAAAGGTAGGGTTGGAAAAAGATCATCCAAAAACATAAACATAAATAATGAAACTATAGTAGTACTTCCAAATAGTTCAAGTGATGAAGATAGTGACTTCGTGTCAGTTAAAAAGAGGTTGATTGCTTTACAGTACAGACACAGAGAGTGGACAAAATTTAT
This sequence comes from Pteropus vampyrus, assembly GCF_000151845.1. Classification (NCBI taxonomy): domain Eukaryota; kingdom Metazoa; phylum Chordata; class Mammalia; order Chiroptera; family Pteropodidae; genus Pteropus; species Pteropus vampyrus. Next base: position 1,253,464 of record NW_011889035.1, on the reverse strand, counting down.
CTTTTCTGAATTTTCATTAGCATTTTTTTGTGAAAATATGTGAAATAAATATTTTTCTGACTTATATTATCTTATTTAGTACTTTTTTGTGTGTTAGTGGATTCTTTTTATGCGGTTTTCTTACACGTAAAAAAAAGACGCGTGGAACAGGTAATCCACGTAAATCGAGGGATGGGTGTAGTTTAATATTAATATAATCAATTTTCCTCTATCCACTCTCTCCTCAACTCACTCTCAAAAGGCTTTTAGCCCATCCCAACATCAAAACTGCTCTCCCATGTTGCTATATCCAACAGCCACTTCACAGTACTCATTTTATTTGCCTTGTCATCAATATTTGACCTAGATAATCACTCACTCCTTCCTCTTGAAAGCAAGCTTTGTTTGCTTGGCTTCCAAAATACCCATCAATCTCTTTTGGTTCTCCTCCTTTGTCACTGGCTGCTCCTTCTCAGCCTAGATTTTTCATTCGTAATTCATTTAATCAATATTTATTGAGTGCCTAGTATGTACTGGGTGCTGTTCCAGGTATTGATAGCTAATTATCTACTCAGTCTCTAAACATTATCCCAAACTTGGTCCCCTGACTTCTCCCCTCTGGCTATATTCATTTCCTAGGTGATCTCATTTAGTCTTCATGGCTTTAGAAAACTTCAGTAAGTTGACCCATCCCAAATTCATTATCTCTAGCCTAGACTAACTCTAGAACCGTATATCAAGATACCAACTCAACATCTGCACGCAGATGTATGTAACATCCCAAAATTAATATGTCTTAAACCTGTCACCTCCCCGGCCCCCAAGCTTCGTTTAATTCTTCCCCATCTCTATCCTTTCAACTGTTCAGGTTAATAATCTTGAAGTCTAGTCTCTGAAAAATGTCACCTGCCCACCAAATCCTTCCTTGACTATGCTGTTGCCATTTTAGGGACTTGAGTTTTTACTATGAATGAGTTGAGAAGCCACTGGAAGGCTTAGAAAAGCACGCTGTAACCTGTCATTTTAAAAAGACCATGATGCTGCTATGTTAAGAAAATAACTGGGGTGGGGATGGAGAGAGTGGTGAGCATGCAAGCAGAAGACCAGTTAGGGGAGCTGCATCACTTCTGCAGGGAGGTGGTAGCAGCAGAGGCAGTGAGAAATAACAGAAATGGCTTAAAAGTTAAGCCTACAGGGTTCTTTGGTCACTCTGCACTTCCTATAAGCTATTCCGTTTTATTTTCCCATATTCAGTATTTACTGTGCACATGGGATTCCTTCTGTACCTTTTCCCCGCATGATTTGACTGTGTATCTTTACTATGTTTGTCATGAATACAACTATATATTGAGTCCCGAGTCCTTCTAGTGAGTCTCAGAATGTGAAGAGTGGTCTTGGGGACCCCTTGACACATACACCCAAAATGTAAGCTTTACAGGTTCAACGGCTCACAGTGTACTACTCTGCCTCTAATGTTTAGAACAATATCTGGTATACAGCTGGTTACTATAAATATCTAGCGAAAATAAATTATTTTCTTTCATTCTCCTCCTTCCATTATTCCAAAATCTGACAGAAAAGAATATCAGTGGCAAGTGGGATTTTAGAAGCTTTACATAATATAGTTTGCTGTAAAACTCATAATCTGTGTGTATATATTTCCAACCCATTACTGTATAGTACCTTCGTTTAACTTTGAAGTTAGCCTGAGGCTGGGATGGGCCAGTGAGATTAAGAAGAGGGTTTCCGCTCAGAATGTTTTCCATACGAATCCTTTCTTCTTCAGCTTTTTGTTCTTGTTCCTGCCAATGACAGGGAAAGTCATATTTACTTAATTAAACTCCAGGGGTCAATCTTCTTATACAGCTCATATTTAAAAAGAATGTTAGGGATAAGCACCAAAGTAGTGGGGTTTTTTGTTTGTTTGTTTTCAAGACATACCAGAAAAGTCTCACTTATCAAAATAAAATAATTTGGCATTTTTATTATAAATATTTCATGGCTTGCCATCACACATTACTCCCGACTTCGAAATTTTTAAGATGTGTATTTAAATCTGTTTTCTTTCTCAAGTACATTAAAATTGCTTATTTTGAGAGTACGCCAATAAACATATTTTAATAATTTAAGAACATATTAAACATCAAAAAGACACTTAGCAGAGCAAGTACCTCAATAAAGGGCTATACATAACTGTAATTAACTATAATTTTATTTTGAATTTACTAACAATGTAAACTTGCATCTCTATGAATTATGACAAATTATTATCCAAGAAGTATCTCCTAAAATAAGATAAACTATCAAAATGTGTTAGTGTACATATATTCGGTTAAGATGTATTTCTACTAATTTACCTGAAGTTTATCCATTTTCTTCTTATGATTTATTACTGACTTTCTACTTTTATTACTCATATCTTATCAATTATAAGCCTGTCTTTCTTCACTTTTAGCATTAACCTCTTTAAACTCAAATCTCCCTCAGTTTCATTCTTAGAATTAGGAATATAAAATGTCTAAAATCTTAACCATAATTTCTAGATCTACCTGATTCCATGCTATCTTAAACCAAAGATAAATCTGACTCTGCTGTGTGTTGGGAATGACTGAAATTGGTGACTTAATAGATGAAGGAAAAAAAAGTTTCTGGAAGTCCATTTAAAATAGACCTATGTTAAACCACTTGGAAAAAGAGTCTGATTTTCTATATGGGTCAATGATATCTCATTTCAACGCCCAAATGTGAACCAATGGATTTCATTTTTATGAAGCAGTAACTGGGGGTGAGAAGATGTGATTTTCAGGGAGGGAGTGGGAGGGAATTCTTTTAGGTCACTGCTCAAAACTTAAAGTTAAGAAAATCCACTATAGATTAAGAACAGATAGCTTTCTAAAAATTACTTATTTTTAATGAATTATACTGATGCTGAACGAAAAAAGACATTTCTTTCAGATGCTAGAAAACTAGGAGCTAAAGTATTCAATATATCCAAATTTATAATAATAATAACAACGTGTGTAATAAGGTCCTGGCCATTCTATGTTTGGAATATTATTTCCTTTAGAGTTACTGGTTGGTTGCCACACAGCTCTGGGAAAAAAGGTACCAACTCCTTCCATATTCAAGTACCAGGGACATAACACTTCATGAACACAGGCTAAAGGCTGAATAGCCTGCAGGTCAAATCCACACCACTTTGTTTTGCCTGCATTGTAACAAGCAGTGCTCAAGTGTTTTAACAGGCTGTGTGGCCTGCAAGCCTAAAATATTTACTATCTGGCCCTCTATAGGAAGTTTCCCAGCCCCTGACATAGGCTGACTGGTTGGAAAATTTTATTTTGGGACACCCAAAAAATGAGTCACTAGGCCAAACAGAGAAATAAGGACAAAAGAAATAAACTATTATTCAACCCTAAGAAACATTAACACATTTTTGTAGCGGTTAGATGAATAAAATGACAAGATATTCTGTCTAAAATGTTTATCCTTTCTAAGGGTTAATCCAATGCATTTAAATTGCTCATCTCTTTATGTTAGATAACTCAAAAGAATTTGGAATAGAACTGCCCTCTAGTGGTGCGCAAGTGATATTAGGAATGTTATAATTCTTTGATTTTCATAATTAGATATACAAATTATAAGTTATTATAGAAGTTATGCTATCCTATGCCAAACTTTAATGAGAATTATATTTTAAAATGTTTCTTCTTCCAATCTGAATTCTAGTAGTCTGGAATGCCTATCCTAAATTTGACCTCTTTTCTGAATTCTTCCCTGACCTTTCTGACCCACATGAACTCTACCTTCCTAGATTCCAAGCATTAACCTACATTAGTCTTTTTTATCAAGTCGTCTTCCTCCTTTTTTAAAACAGAACAATTCTTTGCTCAAATGAAATCTTACACAGAAATCATAAAAAACGGGCTCTGGTCTGGTTCAAAGTGGAGGCAGATACCTTTAGTTGAAATGTCTCACAATGTAGCAAATTCGACATGTACCAAACAGAACTCATTATCTCTCTTTTCTCAAAGTAAACATGCTCATCCTTCAGCATTCCCTATATTAGCGTATGGCACCAACATTTACACAGAAACTGGTGGGGTGGGGGTCACCTTTGCTCCCACATCTACTCACTTTATCTAGTCAATTCTACCTCCTTGATAGCTCTATCAGCACCTGTTTAATTACTTCCAGCAATTCCAATTCCTACTATGCATGATTCTCGTGAGTGCATGTGAGGATTACCGGAAAAGCCTCCTAAATCAGTTCTTCCCAATCTACCCTCCATACTTTTACCAGAGAAATCTTTCTAAAATGCATATCCAATCTTAGCAATCTCCTGGTGAAATGGACTGGTTCCATATTCTTCAGAACACATTCCAAACTCCGTTAGCACTGGTTTACAAACCTCTAATGCTCTGATATGCTCTTACTTCTCCAGTTTCACCTCTTATTTTTATTACTTTGGGTAACTTAAAGTTTAAAGGTATGTATTATGGATCCTATTTAATCCTTTTAACTATCTTTGCATTAGACATTCCTTTCTTCCATTGTATAAACTGATAAACTGTTGGCACTCAGAGAAGTTAGTCCGAAGTTATACAAAATCTACTGAAAGATTGCCTCGACAAGTTCTTGGAAAAAAGCTTGAGGCAGGAGACAAGGACAGAGATGAAGATGGCCTCATTATATCCCTGGGTTCTTTGTAGGCTATGACTATATCTTAATCATCTTTGATTCTTCCGACACTTAATAGAATAAATGTCTTTTGAACAACAAATAAGTGAATGAAGAGCAATTTGATGAGTATTATTAAAGAATTTCAAACATAATCAGGGGATCTAGGATGTTACAAAAATTATCGGATTTACAGATCTACAGGAGCTAGAATACCTAGACATGATAACAATGAATTCTAATACATTACTTGAATTAAAAAATATTTCTACTTATAGTTCACATAAAAAGATGTTAACATTTAACACTTCAATTTTACCTTTCTGGCTTGCTCTTCGGCTCTTTCTTTTTTAATTTTTTCTAGTTCTGCAAGAAGAGCTGCAGTATCATCGTCATCACTCTCTTCTTCAAAGTCTTCATCTTCATCTTCCTCCTAAAAAAGAAAGGTGAAGGTCCAGGAGATTGGGAGAGAAAATGCATATTATTCATTTTTTTTCCATAAAAATTGCACTTACCAAATCTTTGGAGCAAGATTAATTTTCCTAGTGGGAAAGATAAATGCACCTAAATATGATTAAAATCAAAAACCAATCAAAAAATAAAAACCCACAAAAGAGCTTATGAATACGTACTAAAATGCCAATCGCTGATGTGTTTTAGAGATTGTAACAGCAAATAATACAATAAAGTACCTTTCATATTTACATGGTTGACAGAAAATTTATATATGAAAATATTTCTAAAACCAGAAAAGGAATACTTTACACTGATAAACAATACATATGTATATTACCCTGAGAATCCATAATTTTACATAACTCAAAACAACTTTAAGCTAGGAAGTAAGGATAATCAAAAGTACAAAAAGGGTGCTAAATTCTCAGAAGAAACTAATTTCAAATGAATAATCATTAAATCTCCCTTAAAACTGAGTTCTTTATATTTAATTACTTAATTATTTATTCAATCTGTCAACTCGGGAATTGCTGATACATGTGCTTAATTAGATGCTACTCGTAAAAAGTGACTAAGATTTTTTTCACTGTATACAGAAAACTGCAAATTAATTATACTGTGGGTTTCACTCAATTTCAATGTTAATTTACACACTAATCCTTAAAAACCTTCTACTTAGGTCATTTCCCTCCCTAGGCACAGAGGGGGCCATTAAGTGCTCTGCGCACCTGGAGGGGCATCCCTGTTATATAATGTGGAAAGGCACCTGACTTCAACTCTAGGGGGTGCTACTAATATAGAGTCCAGTCTGAAGAGTGCCCTCTGGAGGACTATTACATGGTAGCCCAATCTCCATAGTTTAATTTTTCTTTTAAATTTTAAAAAGTGAGACATTTATACAATCCATGAAGTGATCCTTCTGACTACTCTAGCCCCAATCTGGCACTATACAACCATTATAATAATATTGACTATATATCCTATGCTACACTCTAAATCCCCATGATTCTTTTTTAACTACTAATCTGCACTTCATCCCTTCACTTTTCCCACCCAGCCCCGCAAAACCCCTCTCCTCTGGCAATTGCCAGTTTATTCTCTGTATCTGTGAGTCTGTTTTCATTTAGTTTGTTCGTTAATATTCTTTAGTTCAGTTAATATTCTTTAATAGATCACTTCCTTATTTGGTTCTCCAAAGATCAAACTTGTTCTTGAAGTTTGATTAACTATAATATAACTTTTTTGTTTTAAAATCAACTATAAAGTTTACCATTGAAGTCAGGGCTATGGTAATTAAATAAAAATACAGTAAGTAAAATAAATGCAAGGCAATGAAAGCCAAAGACTAAAAAAGTATTTCAGAAAACATAAATTACTACACGAAGATGAAAGGAAGAAACAAAACATACATCTGTTAGAGGATCATCTGCATCAAGGTTGGCAGCGGGAATCTGGTCTAGCCGAGGCTTCTTTGACACAGAAGAGGAGGTTGTATGTTCTGAGGAAAAACAAAGATCACTTAGTTTACTGAAATGAGTACTGCATTTCTTATAACATTTTAGGGACTTGTGGGCACACAGAGCTTAGATTATAACCATCATGACCGCAGGGAGAAAAACCACAGTGCCTGGCAAATAAGCTCTTGGAAAATATTTGTTGACTGAATTAATGATTTTAATATGGGAACTATAGCCTTTCTCAGGAAATTTAGAGAATAGTTTACATATGCTAGAAATATAAAGGATATTATAACTGTTGCCCTTAGATGCTTCATTATCATCTAGCCAGTGAAAAAAATGAGAAAATTTAATAGAAATAATGGGACCTCAAAAAGTCTGGCTCTCGTAAATAATCAAAGTCTGTTTGATCTGAGCTGAAACAATGGCTACTAAATATCCCCAGCTCACCCTGTTCCTTCTAACATATAAGCATAAAAAGATAGTACTGAAAAAAACTTATTATCATCTCTAACCTAATCTAATCATTTAAGAAAGTATTGCAAGCTCACAACAATATTTAAAAGCAAACAAAAATTGTAAACCATTACCATATGAAAGAAAAACAACTGTCAACCTAATCTTACAAGACACGAGTATGGGGTAGTGTTTGTACCTCGGGTTGGACGATCTCTATTTTTTTCTCTTGCAGCAGCTCTCTCTCTCTCTTCCAACTCTCGCCTGAAGTCACGGTTCCGAACCTCTTCAGGGGCATCCTGAGTAGTCTGTCTAAAGTAGAAACAAACCAGGGCAAAAGTGTTCCCCAAAAGCCACATAGCTGTAGCAATGGAAAACAATTCACAAAATGCTACTTTGTCCTTGAGTCTCTCAAGCATAAAAGAGGGAACTGGACAACATTACTGCCCTAACCTGAAGATTATTAACAGGCGTCCTTGTGGCATTTCCAGTATTTCAAGCTCAAACTGAATCACACATTTTCTCATAACACTGCAGACTGATTAAAATTCTTTACATTTTTGTTAGTATGTCAACTCAGGGCCCATTACAGGAACACTTTTAATCTCAGACTGATTAGTGCTAATAGTGCATGGTCGCTATGAGGTAATATATTAGATATTGTTCCATCTCCACACGAAATTCCTGGTTAATGGGAATTTCTGGTAGCATTTTACAATCATAGAACATAATTTTAACGTTAGACACCACCACATTCCACTCTAATGAAAATAGATTATTTAAGTGATGTAACCCAAATGTGCTGATATGTCATGACCATGCCATTTAACAGATTTGGTTTTGCTTCGTAAACAAGAAAAAAATGAGTCTTCATTACCTATATTTTATCTTTGTATGAGAAGGTAGGTCTCTACTTGAGTACTGCTTTGAGAGTTGGCTCAAATCACCTTCTCCTTTTCCTCTGCCACCTCTTGCAGGTTCAAAAGTTGGCCTAGCTGCTGTTGTCATCTTTTATGCTTTAAAGAAAAATAGTATCAAGTTACTTCCCCTATGACAAACTCCCATTTTATAAAGTATTAATCAATATCTATTCTTGTGAAATAATTTCCATAACTCATTCCCCAAAACTTACTTAACGTCAAACAAAAATTCTAAGGAAAAAATTAGGTTCAGGGTGTACAAAGGATATAATGTCTTAGGAAGCTCCTATTAGTACAAAAAATTCTGTCATGAAGATCTGAGTTTGTGTTCCTGTTTTCCTTCTGATTCTGTGACCTTGGGCAAGTCACCTAGCTTAAGTTTCTGTCATAAGTGGAATGAGAATATTCCTCATAGACTATGAGATCTGATCTGGCAAAACTCTTGTAAAATACAATACTGCCATGACTGAGTTTTAAAAATTCTCAACTCAACCTTATTCCACCAAACTCGCTAAGGTTCGCATTTTATCTAAATCTCACACAACAGAAATAGGCTAGTAACTACAAAAACAAAAAGAATATTTTAAAAATCATTAAAAAAAATATCTTAATCACAATTACTGAGAATCCTGGAGAAAAGTGTGCTAAACTTTAATGACAGGCGGGCAAAATTCTCCGAGAACCTTTTGTTGACCCAACTTTCTCTTACAGCTGCCAACATAAATCAGATGCTTTGCAGGTCATAAATAAAGGAATGCTCAAAAGACAGGAACCTCACTCCCAAAAGATTCTGATCAAATCAGGGACTCGTTCCTTATGTTACTTTTGGTTTTGAACATCCAAAAGAATACAGCACAGCAGACGTGGCTACTAAAACCCCGTTAAGCATCAAAAAAAAAAAAGTAAGTGTGTGGGGTAACTTGGGGGAACTGGTATACGTCTCTAGATTTTCAAAAAAGAGAAAAGGATGTATCCAAAGCGGGGCTAACTGGGTTTCATGATGCTGGGGGCGCCGCCGTCTCCTACACAACCCCGCGTAATTATCGCTCCCGCCTCCCGGGAGTTCGTCTTCGGGATGTCACCAGGAACTAGCTGACTCTTCACCTTGCCAGACTCTGCAACAGATGGGAGGCCCGGACCCGGCTTAACGCCGATTGCAGTGCTGCCTTAGCGCTGCGCTATCCGCGGCCCCTAGCACTCAAGACTTGCCCACAGGCGCTGGGCTCCGCCACCCTCCCACTGCTCCGGAGTCTCCTCTGCCTGTGCTCGGTTCTCCGTCGGCGATTCCGGTCCCAACCGCCCTCTCCCGCCCCACTCGGATAAAGAAGACAATCTGCTATCCTCCTGCTGCTCACAGTGGCCGAGGTCCGATGCAGCAGCCTCCGGTGATCATACAGACACCATTACGACTCTTGGCTCCCAGAATCCTCTGCGCCAGGGGCCAAAGCCCAAGACCCGGAAACAAACTCGAAGCTCTTATCCGCACTTCAGAGGTGGAGGCAGCGACCAATCCTCAGAGACCAAAGTGGAAGTCCGCGTGACGACAGCAAG
>NW_011889035.1:1241794-1243915 GCF_000151845.1 Pteropus vampyrus | reverse complement strand
CACAACCCCGCGTAATTATCGCTCCCGCCTCCCGGGAGTTCGTCTTCGGGATGTCACCAGGAACTAGCTGACTCTTCACCTTGCCAGACTCTGCAACAGATGGGAGGCCCGGACCCGGCTTAACGCCGATTGCAGTGCTGCCTTAGCGCTGCGCTATCCGCGGCCCCTAGCACTCAAGACTTGCCCACAGGCGCTGGGCTCCGCCACCCTCCCACTGCTCCGGAGTCTCCTCTGCCTGTGCTCGGTTCTCCGTCGGCGATTCCGGTCCCAACCGCCCTCTCCCGCCCCACTCGGATAAAGAAGACAATCTGCTATCCTCCTGCTGCTCACAGTGGCCGAGGTCCGATGCAGTAGCCTCCGGTGATCATACAGACACCATTACGACTCTTGGCTCCCAGAATCCTCTGCGCCAGGGGCCAAAGCCCAAGACCCGGAAACAAACTCGAAGCTCTTATCCGCACTTCAGAGGTGGAGGCAGCGACCAATCCTCAGAGACCAAAGTGGAAGTCCGCGTGACGACAGCAAGGGGTGGGGCCGAAACGGCTGAGGGGGCGGGCGTTTGAAATCGGTGCGTTAGAGCAGACCCTAAACATGATTTTATACCTTCAAGAACCAATTACTTAATGTCTTTTCCGTCTATTCCTTCCCCGACCCCCTCCCAGACTCCTTCATTCCAGTACTGCGTGGACGGAAAGCCCCGGGTAGCCGATACCAGGTCCCCGGCTAGCGAGAGAGAGCGTAGAAAAGGATTACATCTAACTGTTTAAATCCAACGGCTCCTGCTTCCTTTCTCCTGAGCTAGACCCAACAAGCCTAGAGAGTTGGGCTACGGAAAAAACTAGTGTTTTCATTTAATTGGATATGAAGAAAGAACAAATATGTACGGGGGCAACCACGATCTTTATAAAGGTACCATTCCTGCCAAAATATTAGTCTTCAAAGCAAAGGTTGTATTCGTATTGTTTGGTAAAATTTTTATTTTAAAGAAGCTAAGTTCTAGCGGGAGGGGAGTCGTCACTGTTAGAGATTCATTTATTAATTGCTTTTGATCGTTAAGAACGGTGGGCCCAACTGCCTGGAGCACGAGGTGTAATTATTATAAGATGGCTACTCATGCGTTAGATGAAGTTTTAATAAGACAACGAAGAGGAAAAAATAAGTATTAATTGTCCTTTCTCCTCCCCGCCCTCCCCCTCTCAAAAAAGAAAACAGTCTGGGAGTGGAGATCTTGTTTGCTTAGTTTATCTTGATATCTCATCACAGCCCTTGACCACAGTAGATGTTTAATAATTTGTTAAACAAATGAAAATCAACTCCCTCAACTTAGTTTCAAATGTAAAGAGCTCATAAAATTGAGCACTAAAATGCTTTTTTCCCAGAACTCTTTCTTTGAAACTTTTAAACAAACAAGTAAAATAAATAGAAAAACTCCCTTCCTCCTAAAGTTCAAGATGTGAATCTTGACTTTTCTTACTGAAGGTATTCCTCTAGTTTTACACATCTCAGTAAAGGACACAACCATGCTAGTTACTGAAACCCAAATCCCAAGGCTCCTACTTAAATCCCTTTTCTTTCACTCTTCACATCCAGTTCCTTTGCAAGTCTTGCCAATTCACCTTTCAAAATATACTCTAAATTTAATTATACTGCCACTATCATTTTCCACCTGGATTGTTACTGCTTCCTAATGGATCTTCCTGCTTCCTCCTTTGTCCTACATTCAATTTTCCATATAGCTGTGAATGATTTTTTTAAATTATAAATCAGGTAGTGTTACTCTCCTGCAGAAAAATCCGTTGCTATTAGAATAGAAATCAACTTTCTTAATGTAGCCTGAGGACCCATCAGGCCTGGCCTCCTGCCTATCTCCCTGACTTCACATCTAATCAGTCACTCCTTTATACACTCAGTTCTGGCCACAGCCAACTGGGCATTTCTGTTTCACAAACAAGGAAAGGTTCCTTTATACTAGCTTTTCTCTGCTGCTTGTGCCCCAAGATAACTATATTACTGTCCTTCAAGTCTCAGTCCAAATGTCATCTCCCCAGCGATGTTTTCCCTGCCATCTACATTTGAATACCTAGCCCTCCCACACACAAATACTGTCATATCACCCTGTTT
>NW_011889035.1:1229690-1241744 GCF_000151845.1 Pteropus vampyrus | reverse complement strand
CCCCGCCCTCCCCCTCTCAAAAAAGAAAACAGTCTGGGAGTGGAGATCTTGTTTGCTTAGTTTATCTTGATATCTCATCACAGCCCTTGACCACAGTAGATGTTTAATAATTTGTTAAACAAATGAAAATCAACTCCCTCAACTTAGTTTCAAATGTAAAGAGCTCATAAAATTGAGCACTAAAATGCTTTTTTCCCAGAACTCTTTCTTTGAAACTTTTAAACAAACAAGTAAAATAAATAGAAAAACTCCCTTCCTCCTAAAGTTCAAGATGTGAATCTTGACTTTTCTTACTGAAGGTATTCCTCTAGTTTTACACATCTCAGTAAAGGACACAACCATGCTAGTTACTGAAACCCAAATCCCAAGGCTCCTACTTAAATCCCTTTTCTTTCACTCTTCACATCCAGTTCCTTTGCAAGTCTTGCCAATTCACCTTTCAAAATATACTCTAAATTTAATTATACTGCCACTATCATTTTCCACCTGGATTGTTACTGCTTCCTAATGGATCTTCCTGCTTCCTCCTTTGTCCTACATTCAATTTTCCATATAGCTGTGAATGATTTTTTTAAATTATAAATCAGGTAGTGTTACTCTCCTGCAGAAAAATCCGTTGCTATTAGAATAGAAATCAACTTTCTTAATGTAGCCTGAGGACCCATCAGGCCTGGCCTCCTGCCTATCTCCCTGACTTCACATCTAATCAGTCACTCCTTTATACACTCAGTTCTGGCCACAGCCAACTGGGCATTTCTGTTTCACAAACAAGGAAAGGTTCCTTTATACTAGCTTTTCTCTGCTGCTTGTGCCCCAAGATAACTATATTACTGTCCTTCAAGTCTCAGTCCAAATGTCATCTCCCCAGCGATGTTTTCCCTGCCATCTACATTTGAATACCTAGCCCTCCCACACACAAATACTGTCATATCACCCTGTTTGTTTGTTTGTTTTTATAATGCTAAACCTACTTGCATTTATTCTGTTCATTATTTGCTTATTGCCTTGTCTCTTCTCTGAGAAGCAGCATAGCAACGTTATTACGAGAAAGAGATCTGTAGCCTGCCTGGCACGGTTCTAAATTCCAGTTCTGCCCTTTCCTAGCTGTGTAACCTTAGGCAAGTTATTTTCCCTTTTGTGCCCTCAGTTTCCTCATATAAAATGGGAATGATTCTAGTCTGTACTTGATAATCTTATAAGAATTAGTGAATTTATACTTGTAAAGTGCTTAAAACTGTCTCAGCAAACAGTACTTGCTAAGTAAATGTTAGCTATTATTATTATTAATATTATTTTTATTATTGTCTATCTTCCTGTATTAGAACATAAGTTCCAGGAAAGCAGGAACCTTGTCTCTCTTGTTCACTGGTGTATCTTCTGCATATAGAACAGTGCCTGGCACATAATAGGTGCTGAGTAAGTATTTGTTGAATGAATGAATGATTGATGCACTTTTGAAGTGGAGGAATGAAGTAACAATGACAAGATGGTGACACAATGTAGAAAGTACCCCTGCTTTTTATGTTCCAATTGCCCATTTCAACTCTGAGCCAATTACCCTGATTCTTTTAACTACTAGCCCACCACCTAATCTTTTGATCATCAACCATGATTAAATAACCTCCCTAATTTCATTAACACTAACATATAATCAGTCCACAAAATTAAAAGTTTGACTTAAATGCTCTGAAAGTATTAATAAAAAAGGAAACTAAAAATTTTTTTACTTTGGTGATTTTAAAATACTAATAAGAACGTGAAACTGTAAAGCTTTGGATTTAAATGCTTTGAAAGTATTAGAAAAAGAAATGAAAAGTTTATTAAAAATTTAAAATTCACCCTATCAGCTACCTTTGCTGGCAAAAATCGTAACCTCCCAAGAATTCTCATTTTAAACCCATTACCACAAAAAAACTAATTGGTTCCTTAATTTTGCCTGCCAGACCTCTTATACTGTTCTAATTGTTTATTTTTCCACTCTGCAGTAATATGATTTCCTCTCTCTCCTCAAATCTACATGCCTCTTCCATGCTCTTTTCTTTCCCTATCCTCGTTCCCTGGGAAAATAAAACCTCTTAAACAAGGATTCCTCAAGCTCCCCAGCAGATCTACCAAGCTGCCTTCAACTATATGCTTAGCTTTCCATGTTTAGTAGAGATGCCATGACCCAAACCCTCTCCCTGTGCTCTGGGTCCTAATCCCCCCAGCCTGCTTAGTGACTGGCATCCTCTATTTCCTGTCTCATTACCTATTAATTCACCCCTTTCAGATCATTCTTTTGGATAAGGTATAGTATATCTTAACCTTAAAAATTGCTTCTTTTGGATAAGGTATAGTATATGTTAACCTTAAAAATTGCTTCTTTTTAATATGACAAATCTTAATTCAACGTGAAAAGGATGTTTTGTATCATAACTGTGATAGGAAAACTGACTATTCTTATAGCAGAATGTAATGTAGGATTTCCAGCGTTAAAGCTTATATGAACACTGTGTCCAGTTGAATTAAACACCCAAAAGGAAAAAGTAATTGTAGAAATCTAAGTAGAAAATTTAAGAGATTATTTATACAACCTAGGGTTTGTAAGAGACCTTTTGATCAAGGCCGATCACCTAAGGGCTATAAAGGAAATTAAAATTCATATATATAAACTTTTAGTTTTATGGCAAGAGTTGTCAAAAACAAAATCAAAGATAAATGCCAGATTAGCAGGTAAATTCTGTAATGTCTCTAATGTATAAAGGGTAACAACTACCACTACTACAGCTGATACACATGATATAAAAAATACAAACACAATCCAGTAAAAAAATTTAACAAATGTAAACAGGCCATTCAGAAAAAGCAATTCCAGATAGACAACATGAAAAAATCTCAACTACCCTATTAAGAAAATAAAAGTAAACTAACAGTGAATTGTAACATTATAGCATCAGCTTGGCAACAATTTTTAAAAATTAATAATACAGTTAGATGGAGTTGGGAGAAAAGGAGATCTAGTCAGACAGTGTGGAAGCGTTGACTCCATTTTTCTCACAGTAAAAGTCAGAGGTGCCTACAACAACTTATCAGGCTGTTCCCAACCTAGTCGACCTCTCTTGATCATGTCTCTCTAGGTTGCTGGCTTTCCTGTTGTTTGAGCATAGCTCCTGCCTTGGGGCCCTTGCATTAGCTCCTTCTTGGTGAAGAACACTCTTGCCTGTCTTATTCAAGTCTTTGTTCAAAGGAGATCAACCAACCATGTCAGCCCTGTGTAAAGTATCTTCCTCCGCCTTTGTCTGTTAATATCCTTGAGTTCCTTATATATCTTATCCTGCTATACTTTTCCTAGTGCATAACATTTTCCATGATCCTGTATAATTTAATTATATTATTTCTTTCTCTACCTATCCCATGCAGAGTATAAATTCTACAAGGGCAGGAATCTCTGTTTTGCTCAGTGGTGTAGAAAAATATACCAGGCAAATTCTAAACAACAACAAAAAATTGTTGTAGCAATATATTATGTAGCAATATTAGTTATCAAAAGTATTTTTTAAATAGAGCAGTGTTAACAAGGACGTATAATAGGGATATTGCACTGCATCACAA
The DNA here is from genome assembly GCF_000151845.1 of Pteropus vampyrus. Taxonomy (NCBI): domain Eukaryota; kingdom Metazoa; phylum Chordata; class Mammalia; order Chiroptera; family Pteropodidae; genus Pteropus; species Pteropus vampyrus. The sequence goes on along the minus strand of NW_011889035.1, from coordinate 1,238,153 downwards.
AGAAAAATCCACAGGAAAATATTACAATCGTGAATATATATGCAACTACATAACTGCATAGCCTGGAAAAATATGAAATAATTAAATAAAAATAATTAAAAGGAAAAACTGAGAAATCTACAATTGTAGTGGGAATTTTTTTAACACAAATTCCTTGGATTGATAGATCAACAATTTAAAAACATTTATGAATTATGCGCATTCCTATGTATTTAAATATTTTGCTTATATATGTAAATGAAATCCTTCAACCAAAACAAGAGAATACACATTCTTTTCAATAAACAGTGAACATTTACAAAATTTAATCTAATATAAAGCCATCAAATAAATTTAAATAAATACTTATGTATTTATTTCTAAATGATGTTTAGTCTTGCCAATTTTTGAACTCTATGTAAATTTTCAAAATGTTAATATAAATGAATCATATGTGTTCTTTAGTGTTTTTTCCTTCTTTATATGTAGCTGTGGTATACTACATAGAATATCATTGTGTAAAAATACAGTGTTTATTCTAATAATTATGTTTCCAGTATGAGTGTATTACAGATAATACCACTGTGAACATTCTTGTAAATGTACAGAAGTGCATGTATGTACATATCAGCACGACAGTAGTTCTCCTTGTTCCATAATCTCACCACACTTGATATTCTCCAGTTTTTAAATTTTAGCTCATCTGGTGGGTTTATAGTAATATCTCATTGAGGTCTTAATTTGCATTTCCTCGATTACTAATCAACTTTTATATGTTTATTGTTCATTTGGATTTCTTTTGTGAGGTGTCTGTTCAAGTCTTTCTATTGAATTGTCTTCTTATTGGTTTCTATGAGTTCTTAATACTTTGGGCATCAGTTCTCTGTCTTCTTTGTGATACACAAGTATTTCACTTCTTGGCTGCTTTTTTAGTATATTTTGATATGTAAAATCTTTAATATTAGAGTAGTTCAATTTATCAATCTTGTAATGCATGGTATTTCTTGATTAAGGAATTATTCCTTACTTTGAGGTTATGTTGATATTCTAATATATTATCTTCTGAAGGTTTTATAGTTATGCCTTTCACAGTTCCACCAGGAATTCATTTGTGTGCATGGCGTCATAGAGGGGTCTTGAAATCTGGTAAAGCAGGTCTTCTTACCTTGTCTCTTTCTTATGAATGCTTTGCTGTTCTTGGCTCTCTCTACTTCACTATAAAATTAAAATGTCATGTGCTACAAAAATACTTTCGAGATTTTTATTGGGATAACATTGAATATGTAGATCGATTTAAGAAGAATTGACATTTCTACAATATTGAGTCTTAAATCTATTAACAGGTTATGTCTCTCCATTTATTTAGGTCTTCTTTAATTGTCTCTAAATAAATTTATATTAATGTCTTCATAGAAACCTTGCAAATTTTTGTTAGCTTTAGTTTTAGGTACTACTTAATTTTTAATGTTGTTATAAATGGCATCTTTCTTAAATTTTGATTATTTGTTGCTGGTACATATAAATGTAATTGTTTTTATATATTGCTATTTTAAGTTCAGAGACCTTGCTAAACCCTCTTATTAATTATTAGTTAAAATAGTTTATTCATAGATCTTTTGGAATTTTCACATATACAATCATGCCTATGAATAATGACAGCTTTGTTTCTTCCTCTCCAATATTTTTTCCTTTCTCCTCCCTTTTTATCCTTGCCTTTGTATGTTAGCTAGAACATCCAAGACAATGTTGAACAAAAGAGATGATCACAGGCATCCTTATCTTTTTTCCTGACCTGAAAAGGAAAGTTTTTACCTTTTTACTGTTAAGCATGATGTTTACTGAAGGTTTTAGATAGAGTCACTCTATTCCCTACAATATTTAGTTTGCTAAATAAATGGTGAATTTTATCAAACAGTTTTCTGCATTTAATGAGATTCTCTTTTAATCTGCTAGTATGTATTATGATATTAATTTATTTAACTATCACCTAACCTTTCATTCCTGGAATAAACCATCCTAATAATGATGAATGTATTGCAGGAATCAGTTCACTCAGATCCTATTTAGGACTTTTGCACCTATGTTCATAAGTGAGATTGGCCTATTATTTTCCTTTCTCATAGTGTGCTTGTTAGAGACTTGTATCATAAAGTTTTTATCATAAAACGTGTGGGAAATATTCTTTCTTTTTTCGTCCTCTGGGAAAATTTGTCTAAGATCGAAAATACATTTGCTGGTGTACCCATCTGGACCTAGAGTTTTCTTTGTGAAAAGAATTTTGACTACTGCTTCAGTTTCTTTGATGGTTATAGATATACTCACATTCTGTTTTTTTCTTGTGTCAATTTTGCAATTATGTTTTTCTGAGAATTTATTTATTCATCTAAATTGAAAAATATATTGGCTTGAAGTTATTTATACTTTATTTCCATTTTTATGTCAGCAGCATCTATAATGTTGACCTCTTTAATCTTTCCTGACACTGGTTATTTGTGCCTTCTATTTTTGGTCTTTACCATTTGCACTAGAAGTTTATTAATTTCATTAGATTTTTCAAAACACCAACTTTTGGTTTTATTTATCCTCTCTGTTTTACATTGGTTTTCTATTTCATCAATTTCTGATCTTATTTTTATTATTTTCTTCTACATTCTTTGCTGTACTTTTTTTCTGACTTCCTGAGAGGGATGCTCAGCTCATTTAATTTTCCAGTCTTTCTTTTCTTAGCTGTTTATTTAAACCTATAAATCTTACCATTTACCAGCATTTCACAAGATTTGAAATGCAGAATTGTCTCATTTAGTTTAAAATATTTTCTAATTTCCATATTTATATCTTTCTGATTAAAGGTTTATTTAGAAGTCTGTTCTTTTACAAAATTGGGGGTTTTCTAGTTATCTTTTTAATATTAATTTCTCTTGTTATGTGATCAGAGACTATGTCCTGCCTACTTTCAACCCTTGGAGATTTGTTAAAACTTTTTATATGGCCACAATTTTATGGCCAAGTTTGTAATATTTCCATACTACTGGAAAAAAAATTACAGTTTTGGATTACAAAGTTCAATATATGCCTGTTAGGTCAATTTTTAAATTGTATTGTTCGAATATTCTATATTGCTTTTCAACTCTTTGATCAGTTATTAGGGTCCTGGTTTATACCCATCTTCCTTGAGTCCCTGTCATTCTCAAAGTATCTCAGATTAAGTGATAGATAATAGGATATAATTTACTATCAAAGTTTAGAACCATTCTTATTAAAATATGAAATAAGTGTAGAATTTCTACTAACTTAGTCAACATTTAACATTTTACTAGAGATCATATTTAATCATATAAGACTTCCAACTCTGCCCAGCTCCAAAATTTAAAAGAATAAAAAATAAGAGCTATGACTACTGGAAAAGAAGAGATATACTTTTTTTTGTATTTTTTTCTGAAAATATTATCTACATGGAAAACTCTAGAACCAGTGGTCAAGCTTGTAGAAATAATAGAAAATAAGAGGTATAAAGTTTGAAAAGAGATAAAAGATCAATAAATAATAAAAATTAATAGAAAAACATGTCCAGTCACATAGCACTCAAAAAATTATAAAGTTCCTAAGACTATAAGGAAACAGATACATTATCTTTATGTAGACAATTCTGAAACTTTATTCAAGTACACATAAGATTTGAATAAATGAAAGAATATACCAGTTAATGGGTGAGAATGCTCCATGCGGGAGCTATGTCCACCCCAAAGTTTTCTTTAACTTCATGTAATTTCAATTCAAATCAATAGGATTTTTATAGAACTTGACAAATGCAGTCTAGAATGAATACTGTTTAATTCTATTTATCTAGCCAGATTAATTCTGAAAAAGATGAATAAGGACATGGGGATTTGCCTTGCCAATTGTCAATCTTAAGTGTAAAGCTAGGTAATTAAAATAGTACAGTTTCAACACAGAAATGGGCAAATAAATCAGTGGACTTCAGTGAAGAGTTTAGAAGGAGATCCGTGCATATATTGGAACATGGCATATGAGACTGCAAGATTCCAACTCAGTGGGGAAAATGGTGGTAAACTATTGGATTTCTACAAAAATATCCACCACCAACAATAATATAGATCCTTACCTCTCATAAATAATGACAATGTTCTAAATGGGTGAAACAAATATAGATGAAAACCAAAGAAATTAAAACAATTAAAAGAAAATAAAATCTTTGTGACTTCAAGGTAGAGTGGATTACTTATACAGGACCTAAGGGTAGAGTGGATTACTTATACAGGACCTAAGGACATAATGAAAAAGATCAATAAGTTTCATTATTTAACTTTTCAAAATATCTAAAAAAGACACTATAAGCAAATTAAAATAAAGATGGTGGCCTGGGATAAGATATTTGCACAATACAATAGACATAGAATTAATATCCCTAACATTCAAATAACTTTTGCCAATCAGTAGAAAAAGAAAAACAATCTAACTGAAAAAATGAGCAAAGGATATAACTGGTAATTCACATAACTGAAACTCCCAGAAGGCCAATAAATTAATGAAAAAGTATGTTACCTCATAAGAAAAGAGGCCACACAATATTAATAATAATACAAAAGATAAATTAAAAAAAAAATTACCAGCAACTAAAAATTTGACATTATCAAGTGCATCTGCTGTGTGGAAAAAGAAACTCTCCTTCTCTGTTAGTGAGTGTATTAATTAGGAAAGTCACTAGGTAAAGCAACTTGACATTGCCTAATAAAATATGGCATGTAGCTTCTATATTACCTAAAAAATAACACTTCAAAATATCTACCCTAGATAATTTTTCACTTATAATTACAAGGACATGTAAAATGCAGCATTGTTTATAATAAAAAATACTGAAAGTAATGTACCCACCAAATAGAGAACTGCATTAATAAAATATGTTCTTATGACAGATTATATGTATGTATATATGTACATATGACTATATCTTGAAACTGTTAATGTTGAGTTTAAAAAATTACAAAAATGTTTGCATATTTGGTATAAATCATTTATATAAAATTAAAAATAGTCTACGGCCATGCCACCCCAAACAAGCTTGATCCTGTCTGATCTCGGAAGCTAAGTAGAGTCAGGCCTGGTTAGTACTTGAATGGAATACCACCTAGGAAGACCAGGTGCTGTAGACGTAAAAAATAGAAAATAAGGGATTGTAAGCTGACAAGGTCCTTGCAATCTGTGAGGTCAACCAAGAGTTGCCTTGCCAAATAAATAAAATTTAAAAATAAATAAATAAAATCAAAAATAGATATGCCAAACAATACACACACATACACACAAAACTGAAAAGATATCCATAAATAGAAAATGTACCAAATTCATAGTTGTTGCTTATGGGGCTGGGAAGGAGAAGTAGGTTAGGATTTGGAGTTTGGATCCACAAGAGACTTCCACTTCATCTGAAATATTTATTTATTCTTTTTAAAAAGTACTTGAAGCAGTAACAAGACCTTCAAATGTCTGTTGTCACTACATATATTCAGCATTACACTGGGGATTCTATTTAGGGCAATAAAACAAAGAAAAGAAATAGAAGGAATCCATATTGGAAAGAAAGAAATAAAACTATCTTTATTGACAGATGACATGATTTTATATGGAGAAAATTTAAGGTACCAGTAAAAAACTATTAGAACTAATAAATTCAGCAAGATTGCATGATACAGATCAGAATACAAAAATCAATTGATTTCTGTACACTCACATTGAAGAATCTGAAGATGAAATTAAGAAATTGGTTCCATTCACAGAGCATCCAAAAGGATAAAATGTTTAGCAATAAATTTAACTAAAGAAGTGCAGGACTTCTACAGTGGAAATTACAAAACATTGTTAAAGAAGAGCTAAATAAATGGAAAAATATTCCATATTCATGGATCAGAAGACTTCATACTGTGAAGATGATAGTATTCTCAAAATTCATGTATGGATTCAGTGCAATCCCTATTATAATTCCTGCGGGCTCCCCACCGCCCCTCCCCCCCAAAAAATTAAAAGTGGATCCTAAAATTGATATGTAAACACAAAGGACCCAGAATAGCCAACCAATCTTGAAAAAGCACAAGAAATTTGGAGACTCACACTTTATTTCAAAACTACAAAGCTGTAATAATTAAATGCTGGTATTATAGAATAGCTATATAGTAAAATGGAATAGAATTGAAAATTTGAAATTAAATCCTTACATTTATGGTCTGTTGATTTTAACAAAGGTTTCAAGACAATTCAACAGTGAAGGAATAGTCTTTTGAACAAATGTTGCTGGAACAGTGGATATCCACATACAAAAGAATTAATTTGGATCCCTACCTCACACCAGACATAAAAATTTAGTCAAAATTGATCATAGACCTAAAATGTAAACTAAAAACATAAAAGTCTTAGGAGAAAATATAGGAATATATCATAATTACCTTTAACTGGGCAATTTCTTAGATACAACATCAAAAGCACAGCAATAAAATTAATAAATTGGACTTCATTAAATTCAAAAGTTGTGTACTTCAAAAGACATAATTATGGAAGTGAAACTATCACCCATAGATAAAATATTTGCAAATCATATATTTAACAAAGGAATTATAACTAGTACATATAGTGTGACCTCTTGCAACTCAATAAGACAAATGACAAAAAAATGAGCAAAGGATTTGAATAGAAATTTCTTCAAAAAAGATGTAGAAATGGCCAGTAAGCATAGGAAAAAATGCTCAACATCATTAGTCATTAAAAAACCATGAGATCTTACTTCATACCAACTGGCAGTGCTATTTAAAAAAAGACAGTAGCAAGTGTTGGTGAAGACATGGAGAAACTAGAACCCTCATATATTGCTCGTGGAAATTTAAAGTGCTGCAGGCACTTTGGAAAAACAGCGTAGCAGTTTCTCAAAATGTTAAACACAGAGTTACTTATGACCCAGTCATTTCACTCCCAGGTATCTATCCAAGAAAAATAAAACCGTATGTTCAAACATTGATTCTTACATGAGTGTTCATAACAGCATAATTCATAATAGCCAAAAGATAAAACCAACCCAAATGTTATCAGCTGATGAATGGATAAATATGGTATATTCATAACAATGGGATATTATTCAACCATAAAAAGAAACAAAATACTCATATGTGCTATAACATGGATGAACCTCAAAAACGTGGAATGACATAAGCCAGATACAAAAGACCACATTTTGCATTTATGTGAAATGTCCAGAATAGGTAAATCTGTAAAGACAGAAAGTAGATTAGTAGTTACTTAGAGGTGAACATGGAAATGGGCTGTGGCTGCAAGTGGGCACCAGGTTTGTTTTTTTATTTTTATTTTTTTGAAGTGATGGAAATGTTTTTAAATTAGATTGTGGTGATGGTTGCGCAGCTCTGTAAATATGCAAAAAAAAAAGAAAAGAAAAAAATCATTGAATTGTATACTTAAAATGGGTGAAATTTTTGTTATGTAAATTATACCTCAATAAAGTTGTTTAAAAAAACCATTTGAAGCAAATATGACAAAATATTAAGATGTCAGTTCTGGCTGGTTAGAATTGGTTGGAATGCAGGTTTTGTTATATATTCTATTTTCTCTATTTTTAATGTTTCACAAAAATAAAAAATTAAGATGCCATAAATTCCTGGGCCCCAATTTCAAGTCAGATAGATGCATACAATTATCTTACCTTCAGATACCAACAGTTGCCCCCATTCCCCGCCAAAATGACTGGATTCTTGTCAGAGCACTCTCAGTGAAGTCTACCAGGCAGTCATAGCAAATGCAACATTTAGTGTCTGACTCTTAAATGTAAGCCAAGAATAACTAGACATGACGAAGGCATTTTACATGAAATAGAGAAACCAAAAACATCCTGGAAGGGTGAACTCAGAGGAAACAGATGCAATGTAGAGAGCAAACAAAACTTTAAAAATCCTGTATTTAGATAGTACTTGTAGAGAATGAAGAGAAAATCTGTAGCCATGGAAAATAACAGAAATCTAATAAAAGAAATATTTAGAGAACAAAAAAAGAATTTGTGGAAATTTTGCTACAAAGTTTGGAATAACAAAAGAACAAAAAGATGGAAATAGGAGAACAAAGATAAAAGGAGAGAATCAGTCCAAGAGGTTTAATATCTAACTAATTCTATTTCCAGAGAGAGAAAACTGAAAATATAGTAGAAAGGAGTATATTAAAGAAATGATGAGAAAATTTCACAGCAACGAAGAACATGAGTTTCTGCATTGAAGGTCTATCAAAATAGTTGACAAAAAAGACTTACTGCTCATATCTTAAATAAATCTCAGAAAATAAGGTGCAAATGAATATCTTAAAAATGTTCAGAGAGTAAAAACAGGTTGTACATAATCGATCAGAAAACAGACTGCTTTTGGATTTCTGGAAGCTAGAATTCAGTGGAACAATGTCTTTAGAATCCTGAAAGAAAAGCCT
>NW_011889035.1:1214431-1229640 GCF_000151845.1 Pteropus vampyrus | reverse complement strand
AAAAATCCTGTATTTAGATAGTACTTGTAGAGAATGAAGAGAAAATCTGTAGCCATGGAAAATAACAGAAATCTAATAAAAGAAATATTTAGAGAACAAAAAAAGAATTTGTGGAAATTTTGCTACAAAGTTTGGAATAACAAAAGAACAGAAAGATGGAAATAGGAGAACAAAGATAAAAGGAGAGAATCAGTCCAAGAGGTTTAATATCTAACTAATTCTATTTCCAGAGAGAGAAAACCGAAAATATAGTAGAAAGGAGTATATTAAAGAAATGATGAGAAAATTTCACAGCAACGAAGAACATGAGTTTCTGCATTGAAGGTCTATCAAAATAGTTGACAAAAAAGACTTACTGCTCATATCTTAAATAAATCTCAGAAAATAAGGTGCAAATGAATATCTTAAAAATGTTCAGAGAGTAAAAACAGGTTGTACATAATCGATCAGAAAACAGACTGCTTTTGGATTTCTGGAAGCTAGAATTCAGTGGAACAATGTCTTTAGAATCCTGAAAGAAAAGCCTGAGGGTAGAGCAAAGACACTTTTAGACATGCAAATTCTAGTAGATAGTTATATTTGTGACCAACCAATAACTTTAGAATTACCTTTTTATATTAGGGGAAATTCCCACATTGTAAGCCCTGCCTTGCCAGGATTGAAATCAGAACTCAATTATCCAACATCAGTTGCAGCAAAGACAGGCATGTGACCTAAGCCCTTTCAATCAAATTCAAAGACCTCAATTTGAAGAAATGTGAGGAAGTCGATTTTGCGTAATATCTATTCCTAGAGGAGGGTGGTGAGAGACAGCTTTCAGAGACAGCAGTGGCTGTTTATAATATGCTGTTTATATTCAACACTTCCTACCATGTATCTTTCTCCTCTATATCTACACTCTTAGATGTTTCTAAATAGGAAGCACACACCAAATATTGGCATTCGAGACACACAGGGTATAGGAAAAGTCACCTTTAAAAAATATATATTTTCCATGCATCATATGAAGATGGGAATGTTGAAGCGTGTGGGGCAGAAACGTGGATATCTTGGAGAGAGAAGCAAGCACATCTCATGGAAGGGATTTATTGCTTTAGACAAGTATACATTAGAGGTGAAAACTGTCAAGTTAAACATTCTGGAGAGCTCCCACCTCAACAGTTTGTATTAAGAACCCAACAAATGGCCCAGGCAAATAGTGCTCAAAGAGTGTAGAGGACAGAATGCTTACCAAGGTCTGTGGTTGGTAGGGAGGATGCCTCAGGTAGATTTGTCTAGAAGGCAGTGGTTATAACTTATAAAAGGGAAGAGAAATGAAGGAGGAAAAGCATAAAGTCATGGAAAATGACTAGAAATATTTGACTAGAGCCAAGAGTTTGTATAAGGAACTATTGAGGGATATAGTTGAGAAAACAAAGAGATAAAGATAGTTTAAACACAATCATTTACTTCACTTCCCCCCAGACTCCACTAAAGTGATAAGAACAGGAATTTTTGTTTTAAGGAATAATTCACAAAGAGAGAAACAGTAAAGGAGATAAGATAGTAGCAAAGTTTGAAAACTGGTGGGCAAGTAAAAACTGATTTACCAAACACTGAAAAGTTGAATCCTAAATTGTCAGTGAGGAAAGCCAAGAAGCAACACAATTCTCTCTACAGAACTTAGGATCTCATGGTACAGTATAGCTCTGGATGTGGCACTTAAAATGAGGATAAGGAGGATTCGTTGAACTAAGAGATCAAAGCCTTTGATCCCCTCCCTTCCTTTGGGTAGCAGGGTAAACTGCTCCTCTCACCCTGACAGAAGACAGCTTCATTTTCTAGAGAGATGAAAAAGATTGTCTATGGACTGAGAATTTCCAGGAACCATTGAGAATGTGGTTGTCATAGGGGAAACAAGTTGATTTAGTGAACTTCACAAGTTGGATATTGGAAATTTCAGGACATTTTTTCCATGAGGTGGAGAAACCAGGCCTGTCCCCTCCAAGAGGAAGATTGGAAGATACTGCCTGTTCTCTCTAGGAGGAAGATTAGAAGATCCTCCGTTGAAGATGACCTGCCCTAAACATGCCCACATCAAAGGTTCACCCAGGAAGCAGCCCAGCCAGATCACCATGCTGGGAAGCACAATCGATAAGCCTTTCTACTCACCCTGAGCTTCTAATCAGGTTTTTGTGCTATACTCTTACATTTCAGCCAACTATTAAGGATCACCAGACATTTGAGGAAAGACTTCAACCTGAAAGATAGAGACCAAACCAAAACAAACCAAAAAAAAAAAAAAGTAAGTAAAAAGAAATTTCAGAGAAACAGACCATGCAGGGTGGGGGGAAAAAAACCTCCAAAAGCCATTAACATTTCAGTATTTTCAGAGAGATAGAAGAAATGCACCCATAAATAAGAACAGGATAAGAAAGAGGAGGGAGAAAAGGAAGCTACATACACATAAAAATCTAAGGGAACAGAAATGACTTGTTAGAAATTACAAATTTGATAGGAAGAATGAAAAAGACAATAGTAGGTTTGGAAAATAAAGATGAGGAAAATTTTCAGAAGATGGAGCATAGTGATAAAGGGATAGAAAATTGGGAGAAGAAAAGATACAAAAATTAGAGGTCCAATATCCAAATAACAGGAGTTAACGTACAAAGCAAAAAAGTATAGGAAGCCATCAAAGAAGTACCTGTAAAGTTACCCTAAAACTAAAGAACCTGAATTTTGAGACTGAAAAAATGTAAGGATGCTGGGACAAATAAATGCTTTTTATAAACTAAAAGGGAAGTAGAAAGAGAAAACACAACAAAGGTCATATATAAAGTACTAGGAATCAGATTTACATTTTCCATCATTTCCTCTCATACCCACAAGATAGTGAGGAATAATAGTAAAGTTAATAAAACAAACAAAAACTCAGTTAGAATTAAAGGTATATTTAAAATAAGAATTAAAGGTACAATTAACATATAAAAAGAAAAAAAACTATGACAATATTTATCTGCCTCTGGAAGGTGAAGTAACCGTCTAAACATAAAAGCCAGGACAGATATTACAAAGGAAAGGATAGACTCAATGACATAAAACATTGAAAACAAAAGTTAAATAAAATGTAAGTTAAATGGCAAACTAGGAAAAAACAATGAACATATCTAAAAAGGGTTTAGTATGTAAAATAGTCATATGAAAAATATGTAAATTTTCTTCCCCCTTTAAATTATTTTTTAAATTTTTCTTTTATTTTTTAAATTTTTCTTTTAATTGGTTGGGAAAAATACTAGAACCCTGTTAAAGAAAAGTGTCAAAGGATATGAAACAATACATATGATGAAATCCAGATGCCTAATATTCATGAGAGAAAAAAATCAATCTTAGTGATAATCCAAGAAATGTTAATTAAAACTTGAGCTACACTCTTTCACTTACCAAATTGGTAAAGGTTTTTTTTTTTTTCCTAAAGTAAAGTTACTAATGATGAGGATGTAAAATGATACTCATATTCTTCTAGGAAAATTTTGGCAATATATGTAAGGATCTTAGAATATTTAAATTCTACAATATAGTAATTTCACTCCTAAATATCTAACCTAAGGAATTTAATTCATTCAACCAATATTTTATTGGATATGCTGTTTTAGGTACAGAAATATAGGGTAAATACTTATAAGTGATTAGTAATAAATGTGAAAAAGTGAAAGCAAAGTAACTGTCCAATAACAGGGAAGTTTAGTCACTTATCTCTATATAATAAAATTTATTTAACCATCAAAAAATTTATTTAACCATCAAATATTATGGTTATAAATTATTTTCAGTGAATGTTAAGTAGAATTTCTAACTTGAGAAAAATTTATCGAACATAGCATTTAGATATTGACTGTCAGCAGAAACAATGGCTAATATCTGAGACATTTTGACAGCAATTACCATTTGAAATAATAGATTTGAAATATTCATGCAACAAGAAAGACAAAAAGGTTATCCTGCTGCCCTGAAATTGGTAAACAATGTGGACAATAAGCAATCTGGACAATGGCTACAGTGAAAGGGACTATTAAATTAAATTTACTTTGCTTCTCACCTTCTCTGTCTTAAAACACACACACACATACCAGGGAAGCTTGGAGGAATTACTTTTAAGAGACATAAAAGAAAAGCTTCTTAATTTCCAGAAATCCATCAAGTTTAAGAAACCAGGTATTTTTTAATCATTGTGATAAGAGGAAAATACTTTTCTTCAATTGTCAGAACTGTCAGATTTCCTTAGATGAAGAATTTCTGTGTTACTGTGGATACTATGGATAAAGATAAAATGGAAGAGTATCTGAAGTGCAAAGGTATTTTTCTCAACTGGTACCTGTGGCTTCAATTGAAAGAAGCACAAAGGCAGTCTCACAGTAAAAGCAACCATTTGAGACTCATAGAAAAGTGACCCATTTGTCTAGAATACTGAAGGAACGATCACTGTCATTGTGCCTGGCCAATTCTGAGCAATATGTTTTGAGCACAGAGTTACATTTACTAAATCAGAATATTTCTTTTTAATGCTTACTATCTGAAGAATAATACATATACATATATATTATTTATTATATATATGTGGTGGCCCTGCCTTATTCTTCCTAGAATTCTTAGAAATGTAGAAAGGATGTAATTTAGTTTTTAAAACAAATACGAAGTGCTGAACTCAAAGTTTATTTGTATATTAATAATTCAGTAAGAAATGAGTGCTTGGTAGGTAGAGTGAAGGGGGTCAAATATGTGGTGACAGAAAGAAATCTAACTATGGGAGGTGAACACACAGTGTAAATATATGTCTTACTGTTAAAATGTACAACTGAAACTTACTGGATTTCGTTAACCAATGTCACCATAAAAATTAATTAATTTAAAAAATAAAAATAAAAAAAAAATTAAATTGACAGGTCTGAGACAAAAAAAAAAGAAAGAAAGAAAGAAAGAAATGAGTGCTTGTGTGATGTTCATAGTCAGCATTTTATTATTTCTTAGGAGAAAGGCCCTTAGCATGGTATATAAGTTTCTCATATTTAACTCTCCTTCAAAATTGTTCCACTTTTCTTTTTTCATTTCTTTAGATCAAGTTTTTAGATAGAAAGAATGAAATATTTGGTTATGTATTCCAAAATACATATGAAGAATTTGTAGTAAAATTATTGTAGAAGAACTTTAAAGATTAAAAATTAGGGTGAAATGGGGAGACTGTCGTATGATACAGGTAATCCTGGCACTTGTAGATCCTCAGGGTCTAGCTTAGGTGGTGACAGTTCTTAGTAGAAGAGGAAGGTAAGCTGGATCCTTGGAATCTTAGTAAGGAAGGTAAGGAGAGCACAGGAAGCCTCTCTGGGGTGTATAGACGTCCTTGGGGTCTCACACAGGCTATCATGGGATCCTTTGACAGTTACCAACTATATGTCTGGGAAGAAGGAGATGTAATAGTCTAGGGAGGAAAGGACTGCCACCCTTCAAGTCTGAAACCATATTTTAAAAATATAAACAATTTTTAAGCTCAAACAGCTTCCTCCACAGCTAGAACAGAGTTACTGTGACTAGAAGAATTGCTAAGAAGACAGCATATAACCCAAAGACAAAGGAATGGCAGATGATATGGAAGGGTTCATGTCGGGCTCCCTAGTAAAAGAAAAATTACCTAGACTCACCAGTCAGGAGGCACAAACATGCCTACTGCTACCTTAAGTTGGTGCATGAAACCAGAGGAAACTTCTTAGAGATTTTGACTCCACTTAGAGTCACCTTACAAAATTATTGGAAATTTCTGAGGTACTGGTTCTGGATAAATTGCCTGGAAGTTTGCCAGAAACCAAAGACAAATCACCCCACAGTCTCCCCAATAAGACCACAAAATATAAGCTTGCCTGCCACTGCTCAAAATAATAGACCTCCCCCTACCCGCCCTCCGCCACCCCCCTATCTTCCTTGGTCTCCTAGAGTCTCGGTGCCAGAGATCCATTCAGACAAGAGAAAGCTAGGGCTGGGGACTACAATTTGGCTTCTTTGACAAAACATAAATCCTTTTTCCTTTGTGCCTGGGTCCTGGGGCAAAAAGAGCCAAGGAAAAGCTTGATCTCTGTAACCACTGGCCTGTGGCTTTTATAAGTATATTAAACCAATGTTTACTGCTATCCCAAATGCTAATGGCAGGGGCCCTCTGAGTGAGCAGTGCAGTTCTCGTCACCTCTGCCCTAGTTGCATCCTCATGCACTAAGGAATCTGCAGAGGGTGGGATAAAGAGAATTGGTACGCTGATAACAAGGAAATTAGGCTATTTACTAGAACAAGGAAGGGTGGTTCAATTGGAAGAGATAGCTGATTGGATTCAGTTGTGATTGGACTAGGGCTAATGGGATTAGGGTGGGACTAGAATTTTTGAAGAGATATATATGGGTTCTGATTATCAGTGCAAGTTTCATTTGGAGATGTTTTCTTGAGGGAAAATCATCTCTCTTTTTATCTAAAACAAAACTATCATTGGAGACCTTACTGAGAAGGTGATATTTGATGTGAAACTTGAAGAAGGTAAGAGTTGCCTGTGTGCAAAGACCATCAGGCAGGAGAGTCCCAGGCTTTTTTGAGATACAGACAAGAATATGGTTGGAACTGAGAGAACAGGGGTGGAAGAGGCAAAGTAACAAGGTAATGGGCCAGATCATATAGAGAATTTAAGGACATTTGAAAGATTCTAAGTAGGATGGGGTAGATGTGCCCAAAGTTTGAGGAGAGGGGAAGGTGAAATAGAATGTTCGAAGAGTGGAAAAACTTAGAAATTAAGAACATAAGTGGATTAGCAAACAGTATTAAAGGACTGATACTTGAGATTGTGTTAATGAAATAGTTTTGATGCATCTTTTTTTCTAATATTAATGAGAATGTTTCTTTTGACTATTAAGAATGATATTTGCTATTTATTTTTTACATTGAAACTCTGTACCTTATAGGAATTTTTTTTAGTGTTTTACAAGTAAAGAATTTTAAAATGAATTGATGTTGAATTTCATCAAATGCTTTTTGGTAACTATATGATATTTTTCATTTCCTTCATTAATATTCTGAATTATATCATTAGATTTTCTGTTGTTGAATCATCCCTGCATTCCTGGTATACATCCTATTTGGTTATGATGTATTATTCTTTTAATATATTGGCATATTTGATTTGATAATATTCTATATAGCAAGCTTTCACCTATACTTATAAGTAAAGATAGCCTATAACATTATTTTATGTTGCCCTGTTCCGATTTTGTTATCAGAAATAAGAATACATTCATCTGAGTAGCTCTCCAACTTTCTATACTCAGAAAGAATTTGCATGATAAGAGTTTCTTAAAAATTTGCTAGATTCACCTATAAAATGATGTGACTAATGGGTTTTTAGGAGTCATACTTTGAACAAGATTTGTACTGGGGTATTCAGGCTTTCTAGCTTTTCTTGCATCTGTTTTGGATATATACTCTCTCTAGAAAATTGTTCTCTTTTGAAAATTTTGATGTCAGATTACTATGGTCCTCTTTTGAGATTAAAAAATTCTTATTATCTTACTAGCTTTGTGCACTATTTAATTTCTAGTATTGTTTATTTCTATCTTTTTTCCATGATGGGTTATGCCCAGATTTGTTGCTTTTATTAATATCTTTAAAGAACATTTTTGGTCATCATCTCTCTGTTTTTTATGTATTATCTTCTATTAATTTTGTCTATTCTTTGTTATTTATTTACTCTTCCTCTTCCTCCTTCTATTTTCTAGCTTCTTTAGTTGAATGTTTAGTTCATTTATTTTTAATCATTCTTTCTTTTCCTTTTAATACAGTGAAATATGTCCCTTACTCTTCTTTAATGCTTTTCACCCTAAACTCTATTTTTTAAATAAACATACAGAAATTTGTGAACGTCATCATAACTTCATGAATTATCCATTAACTATTCTGATGGCCGTAAAACCAGCACCTAGGTTCAGAGAACAATCTTTCTCTTTCCCGAAGGTAACCACTATTCTGACTTCTAACACAGATTACTTTGCTTCCTTTTAATCTTTCTGTAAGTGTAATCATGGAATAGGTATTATTTCGAGTGCAGATAATTTAGCTCAGTATTATGTTTATAAAATTATTTCTATATTTCCATCTAGTTTTTGTTCATCCTCATTGCTGTACTATATTGTGTTGTATGAATACACCACAATATATTTACCCATTCTACTGTTGGCAGACATTTGGGTTGTTTCCAGTATGTGGCTACTAGAAATAATGTTGTTATGAGCATTCTTGAACGTGACTTTCAGTGCACAGCTGTACACATTTCTTAGGCGTGTGTTAACAGTTGGATCATAGCACTTGCATATGCTCTCTTTTACACGTGCATATGCTCAATTTTAGTAGATACCGTCCAAATAGTTTTCCAGAGTGAATGTAATGATTTCCATTCTTTCTACTATGGTATGAAAATTCCAACGGTTCCACATCCACACCATCTCTTGTACTGTCAGCCTTGTAAAATTTTAGCCTCTCTGTGAATGCAATAATATTCTATGGTGGTATTTTATTCGTTGTTCCCTAATAACTTTTTCTAAACATTAATTTTCAATCTTTCTGTATTCTTTCTTTTAGGTTCTGAAGAAACTGCATTTGAGAGACCTACCCCAGGACTGGGTAATTCAATAGACCTCAAGAGGACAGAGCCAGGTACCAACTGAGGAAATCACAGAGTTGCAGCTTCAGCCACCATCACTCCTGGACAAAGCTTCTGCCCAGAGTGGAGTCCACTGGTGACTTAGCAGGCCTATGAAACATTATATTCTCATTTGCATTAAAGTCCACTGATGGGTTCCTGCTGACTCATAGATATTCAAACTCATTTTTGAAGAGTAGCTTTTTCTAGCATCTTCAGCTATCCAAAACGCACATAAAATCGTGGGAGTTTGTTGCTTAAATGGAAGCTATGAAGTCTAAGGCCACCTGTGCCCAGAACCCAAGTTGTAATATAATGATATTTTATCCAACCAAAGAAGAGTTTAATGATTTCGATAAATATATTGCTTACATAGAATCCCAAGGTGCCCACCGAGCTGGCCTGGCTAAAATAATCCCACCCCAAGGGATGGAAAGCCAGACAGACCTATAATGATATCAATGATATCTTAATACCCACTCCCCTCCAGCAGGTGGCCTCTGGCCGGGCAGGTGTGTTCATTCAATACCACAAAAAGAAGAGTGCCATGACGGTGGGGGAGTATCGCCGCTTGGCAGACGGTGGGAAATATCGGACTCCACCACACAAGGATTTTCAGGATTTGGAACGAAAATATTGGAAAACCCGCCTGTATGATTCACCGATATATGGCGCGGACATCAGCGGCTCTTTATTTGATGCAAACACTAAACAATGGAACCTCGGACACCTCGGAACCATTCAGGACCTGCTGGAGCAGGAGTGCGGAGTTGTCATCGAAGGCGTCAACACACCCTACCTGTACTTTGGCATGTGGAAGACCACCTTCGCTTGGCACACGGAGGACATGGACCTTTACAGCATCAACTACCTGCACTTCGGGGAGCCCAAAACTTGGTACGCGGTGCCTCCGGAACACGGCCAGCGCCTGGAACACCTGGCCAAGGAGCTTTTCCCGGGCAGTTCGCGGGGCTGCGAGGCCTTCCTGCGGCACAAGGTGGCTCTCATCTCGCCCACTGTCCTCAAGGAGAACGGGATCCCCTTCAGCCGGATCACTCAGGAGGCTGGCGAGTTCATGGTGACGTTTCCCTACGGCTACCACGCTGGCTTCAACCACGGCTTCAACTGCGCGGAGGCCATCAATTTCGCCACCCCGCGGTGGATCGACTATGGCAAAGTGGCCTCTCAGTGCAGCTGCGGGGAGGCCAGGGTCAGCTTCTCCATGGACGCCTTCGTGCGCATCTTGCAGCCCGAGCGCTACGAGCTGTGGAAACGCGGGCAGGACCGAGCCGTCGTGGACCACGTGGAGCCCACGGCGCCGGGCAGCCGAGAGCTGAGCGCCTGGAGGGAAGGACGTGCGCCCGGGAGAGCCGCGCTGGGCCTGAGGCACCTCCCGCCTCGCCGGGCCCCGCGCACGGCTCGGCCGGTGGCCGCTGGCAGTGGACCCCGCCGCTGCACCCCGGTGCGCCAGAAGTCCCCGCGTCCCTCGCCGGCCCGGGTTTCTGCCTCTGCCTCCCAGTCCAGGGCTGCTGAGACCTGCAGCTCTCTGTTGCCCGACCCATCCCGGCCACCGACCCCCGGGCAGTCTGCAGCAGATCTCCAGCCAACTGGCAGATGTGGTCGTGGTCGTCGACCTCGGGAAAGGGGGAGTCAAGAGTCTGTTGTCCAGGCCCGGGCTAAGAGGCGCCTCTCAGTGGGTACAGCGCGCACAGCTCAGGATCCCGAGGCCCAGCCCCTGCCTGCTGATGAGCCCCACATGGACAGCCCTGCAGCTCTGAGCCCTGGGTCCCCGCATCCTGCAAAGGCTTCTGGGTGCTGATGTGCCCCTGTCCCCTAAGCCCAGTTCCCCACTGTTCTTGTGTGTGGAGACTCTTTGAGACTGGTCATAATTACATCTCAGAACCTTGGGCGAGTTTGTAGGTCACTGGTCTTGCATGAAAGTCCCGGTGTTGCCGCTGTATGGGCTGAGTCCGTGGTATGTACCAAGTTCACCATACTTTGTTCCTCCCAGAACCTCGAATGTCTTTGGACACTGCCTACTCCTGTGTTGCCAACTGAAGTTTCATCCACTGGACACTCCTGTGTGTCTGCAGACGAGGTTCTGCTGAGTTTGCCAGAGCATGATCTACCCACACCCCCATCCTCTGAGACAATGCTGTATTTGCTACGCTTCTGAAGAATCCTGGGCTTTGGTCCCCACCAAACTCCCTCCCTTTTCTCCTCCTCCTCCCCCTTCTCCTTTTGTGCAAAACTAGGCCTTTTTGACCGATTAGGTCAGTAGAATCTCAGAAAATAATTTATGATCTTTCTGAGTTATTAATGTATTTAAAATGTATTATCAACAGTACTCGTTCACAAATTTATTAAAGGCAACCAAAATGTTAATGTCTGACTTTATTTCTAATAGTATCCATTCAACCAATCGAAGGGTTGAGGTTATTGTTTTCTGCACTTTTCTTAATAACTATATCAAAACATTTTAACTAAAACTTCTTTTTATGGGCTGGTAAATTGTGTGGTATTGATGAATGAAGTTGAGGATGATAGTTGGTTTCTAGCTGGCTGGCAGGCTGGGGGGATGTGGTTTGCAACTATTATCATAAGGATGACTTGGCTGGGCGGTAGGACCTCGTTGCTAGGACAGATGAGCACACGTAGGACAAACGTGCCATCATCCAAATATCTTCTCTTTAAGTCTCCATGCTGTTTCAAGGCTGTATGTATACTTCATGTGCTTAATTCATTCTTCCCAAAAAACAAGTCCATAAATAAATGAACAAGATAATTTCAATTGGTTAGATATGCTGTGAAGAAACTAAAGGTGATGGGACCATAGAGTAGAATGGGCAAGGCTGGACTAGGTTCTGGTCATCGGGGAAATCATAGACGAGACCATTCCAAGACTCAACGGACGAGAGGTCCAGAGCTGATCTCCACCTAGAAGAAATAGCAAGTGTAATAGACCTAATGTGGAACCTGGTGCTTTTGTTTTTTTCAGGAGTAGAAAGGAAGCTCATTTGTGTCTGGGGCATAGAGATGAAGGAAGGAGAGAGTCAGGGTCCAGGATGTGTAAGACCTTGTGACTCATGTTAAGTATCTGAATTTTTCTCAATTTGAAATAAAGCATTGGAAATAGAAAACAGCACTTGACATGCTATAATTTACATATTTAAATAATCTGCTTAGTTCTGTGGACAATGTGGGGGCAGGAGTAGAAGATGTAATACAAGTTAGAATGGATGATTACTTAGGCTTAAGCATTAGCACTGAAAATGCACAGAAGTGGACAAACAATAAATTTTGGAAATTGAAAATTATAGTTTGATACAGAGGGAAACATTTCAAAGAAGCAAACCACCTTTCTCCCCCTTCCCCGCCCTCCCAGCTCTCCCACACTGAATTTTAGTAAGGCTCAGGAATTTGAAACAGCTATAAATCTGAAGGCAGGAGTGATGAAAAAGTAGTGACTGAAGTTCTATTGAGGAGCAGTTAAAACCCATGTCACACCCCCACCACCATGCAGCTAGACAAATTTATCTTTCTTAATGTAACAGGAGGTGGAAGTGTATTCTGTGGAAATTGAAGCTGAGAGTCTGAATTCAGGGACTCCGGGCACAGTGGAAGATGGGAGTGAGATGCCTGACTGAAAAGGAGATTAAGCCGAATATTGAGATGGTGGAACCACATGGTGGAAGCAGACTAGAATCACTTGGAAGGTAGCGGCCCTGGAGAGCAACTGGCCTCACAGTAGATCTTACATGAGCAAGAAATAAACTTTTATGTGATAAGTAACTGAGATTTTGAGGGTTTTTCCCACCTTCAATTTCGGTCTATTGTGGAAATGGCAGTGCAGAGAAATAAAGGAATTCCGAAAAGTCTCTCTGAAGACAATAGTCTTATCTCAGGTTCCTTTTTAAAAATTTAGAAACTGAAATTCTCCTTGTTATATATAGTTGAGAAATATAATCTCTTCCTTGGCAGATAGATACCCTTAAAGCCTAGGACAAAAAAAAAAAAAAAAAAAATGGGGGTTTTTGATAAGAAAAAATTTTTTTCCCAGGAAATATTGTTTCTATAGTACTCATATTTTCACTGTTACTTTCATACATTTTAAAATTTTATTTTGCCCAATAAGGTCGAGTAATGTTAAGAATACAGTTTAGCTGTACCAACAACTGGTTTCTAAATTTGTCTTGAAAGAACAAGGAACTGGAGGTGGTTGTGGGGGTGGTTCTTCAAGAAAATCTATTCAAAATTCTTTTACTTCATGTTGACACACTCAATTTGGACCACTCTTCTCAGCAAAAGATGCCCGTATCCAATTGTTTCTCCATGTCCAATAAGTTTTTGCTATGCTTGGTCTTTGAAAAGCAAGGAACGTTGATCACAAAAATATATAAAGGCAAGGGTAGACCACCTCTGTTCTCTCTGCTATGGTCCCTCCTAGGCCTCTCACTGCTTCTGAGAAATAATCATGTGTTTAGTGTATATTCTTCGAGTTTCCAGATGAAAGTCTTCACAGTCAAAAGTCACATGTCATGTGGTTTTATCAATTTATCCCCTCCACCATCTTTTTAAAGGGTCAATATTACAATTACAAGATCTAAAGACATTGTTACATACAGATCCTAGTCAGTCCAGCAAAGTCAACTAGGTCTGTGTAACTTTTTATTCATTCACCTGCTGATGGACAATAAGATTATTTTCAAATATTCGTTAATTCAAACAACACTTTACTGAATAGCTGCACATAGAAATAAAATTGCTGGGTTGTATTTACGTTCATTTTCAACTTTAATAGGAACAATCAGATTGGCCTCCAATTTCTATCTCCATTGGCAACGGGGGAGAGTTCTGGCTTTTCCTTATCTTGGGCTATTTTTTATATATTGTCAGACCTTTCATTTCTTCTCATCTAAATGGGTGAAAAAATAGTATCTTGTTGCATTTCCCTAGTTACTAGGGATCCTGCACATCTTTTCATATATTTATTGGCCATTTGGATTTCCTCCTTTATGAACTGCCTATCCTAAAGTTTTGCCCACTTTTTTGAGCTTGAGTTTTTTTTTTATTGATCTATGGAAGTTTTTTGATAATTCAGTGTCTATTTTATGTATGATGAAAAACTTCTCATAACCTGTAATTTAATTTTTTTATGTCATTGTATTAGTCAAGGCTCTCCAGAGAAACAGAATCATAGGATAGATACAAATATATATGAGGAGCTTTATCACAGGAATTAGTTCACATAGCTATGGAAACCAAGAATTCTCATGATCTGCCAGATCAGCGGTCTGTAGCCTGGAGAATCAGAAATATGGTGGTGTAATTCAGTTTGAGTCTGAAGGCTTGAGAATCTCGGGGTCAATGGTATAAGTCCAAGTTTCAGGCTGAAAGCCCAGGAACAAGAAATACCTATGTAAGATGTCCCAGGGTAGGCAAATAAGAAGGTGTTGGCTCAAGCAGAGAGTGAATTTGTTCTTCTTCTGCTCTTTTTGTTCTGAATGGCTTGGATGATCCTACCTGTATGGACGAAGTTATTTTACTTAATCTAGTGATGCAAATGCTAATCTCTTCCCCAGACACCCACACAGACATACTCAGAAATAATGCTTTACCAGCTATCTGAGCATCTCTTAGCCAAGTCAGATTCATACATACAATTCATCACATTTGTCACCACACTAGAATTGGTTAAGTAGATCAGACATTTCAATTTAACCAATTTTAAGCATTTTTTTAAGACTTTTTTTCACCCTGAGTTCGTAAAGACCTTCTTCAATATTTTCCCTAACAGTTTTAAAGTTATGTTTTGTATCTTCACTCTGTAATTCATCTCAAATATATGTAAGTATCACTTATTGAATAGTCCATTCCTCCCCACCAGTTTGGGGTGCTGCCTCTACTATATACAGATTCCCACATATAAGTATATTGTGTCTGATCCCTCTATTCTGTACATAGATGTATTTATCCATTGAAGCTCAAATATCACTTTGATAGGGGAGAAGTCACCCCTCTTTTTTCTCCTTTTAAAGAATCATCTTGGAGATTCTTATTTGAATACCTGACCACCATTTACTAGATCTGTCACCTCAAGCAAGTTGCTTAAAGTCTCCTTGACTCAGTTTCCTCATCTGAGAAATAGGGCTAATAGGATTTCCCTTATAGGGTCATTATGAGGATCGAATAAGTTATTCTATGCAGAATTCATTGAATGGTGTCTGGCATTTGATAGTTACCATATGTGTTAGCTACTTTTAATATTTTTACTATTAGAGGTAAAGAGAGACTTCTGTTCATCAAAAGATATGAAAAAGAGAGTGAAAAGGCAAATCAAAGAGTGGGAGACTGTACTACTCATATTCAGTCAAGAGCTAGTATCCAGAATATATAAAGGACTAGTACAAAGAGAGAAAGAGACAAACCAGCAGAAAAATGGACAAAAATACTTCATTAGGCATTTCACAAAGGAGCACATCCAATTGGCAGATAAACATGAAGAAATTAC
>NW_011889035.1:1212299-1213761 GCF_000151845.1 Pteropus vampyrus | reverse complement strand
TATTTTATTACACTTAGTAATATTTTATATTTTAAAACAGTTTTAGATTTATAGAAAATTGAGCAGATAGTTCAAAGAGTTCCCATATAAGCACCCCCAAATCACCCCAAATCACCCCACTCACATTTCCTACTATTATTAATATCTTACGTTACTATGGTAAATTTGTTACATTTAATGAACCAATACCAACATGTTATTGTTCACTATAAAGGCCACAGTTTATTCAGATTTCCTCAGTTTTTATCCAATGCCCCTTTTCCATTCCAAGATCCCATCCAAAATACCAAATTACATTTAATTTTTATGTCTTCAAGGTTTTTCTCAGTAATAACAGGTTCTCAGACTTTCTTTGTTTTTGACAAAATGTTTATATGTGGGACTGGTCAGTTGGAATGCCCCTCTATTGGAATACGTCTGATATTTTTCTTATGGTTAGCCTGGGTTTATGCATTTTTCAGAGGAAGATTACAGAGTAAAGAGCCATTTTTATTGCATCATACCAAGGGCATTACTATCAACATAATTTAGGACTAACGATGTTGGCCTGGCTGAAATAGCGTTTGTCAGGGTTCTCCACTATAAAATTACTACCCCCACCTCACTCCCACTTGCCACTCTGTACCATTGAAGACAGTCAATATTCGCAACTCACTCTCAGGGGGCAGGGGGTTGCACTCACTTCCATTAGGGTGAAGAACTGTATAATTTATTTGCAATCTTCTGCCGGAGAGATTTATTTGTCTCGTCTTACTAATTTTTGATTTATTCATTTACTTATGTCATTATGAGTCATAGATACTTATTTTATACTTTGGATTATAATTCAGTACTACTTTACTTTGTTGCTGAAATCGCTGGAGTTTTGGTCATTGGGAGCTCTTTTCTTTGGTTCCAGTGTCCCCATTGATGTATTTGTTTTTGGCGAGTCCTTAATTTCAGGCACTACCAGATGCTCCAGGCTCATGTTGTGTATTTTATGCCCTAGTCTTATAAAACTTTTTCCTTCAATGGTATCATTAGTTCATTATTTTAATTTTCTTTAAAAGTATCAAATTTCTGTTTTTATTAATTATCTATATTTTTGTCTGTTCGTTTTCACTTTTGTTTCTCTATCATTCTATTATTATTTTTATCTTTTCTTTTGCATATTTCTGTTTTCTTTTTTTACAAACTCCTTGAGTAGAACACAGAAATCAATAAGTTTTTAGATATTATATGGATATTATCGTAGGTATGTGGGTATTAATTTTCAAATAAAAGTGATTGGGTTCAGTTTTTTGTTGACTTTCAATTTTATTTTATTGTGGTTAAGATTGTGCTCAATATGATGTTGATTCTATGAAATTTTTATTGATTTTTTTTTTTGGTCTTTTTTTTTTTTTTAACGCCTACGGCACCTGGTATTCGTAGGTGGTCTCCCATCCAAGTACTAACCAGACCCGACCCTGCTTAGCTTCCA
>NW_011889035.1:1206822-1211170 GCF_000151845.1 Pteropus vampyrus | reverse complement strand
ATATGGATATTATCCTAGGTATGTGGGTATTAATTTTCAAATAAAAGTGATTGGGTTCAGTTTTTTGTTGACTTCCAATTTTATTTTATTGTGGTTAAGATTGTGCTCAATATGATGTTGATTCTATGAAATTTTTATTGATTTTTTTTGGTGGTCTTTTTTTTTTTTTTAACGCCTACGGCACCTGGTATTCGTAGGTGGTCTCCCATCCAAGTACTAACCAGACCTGACCCTGCTTAGCTTCCAAGATTAGATGAGTTGTGGTTTTATATGGATAAATTTTTGTATATGTTTTATATGTATTGAAAAGCATTTTCCATTTGCTATGTAATTGTTGCTAGTTATATGATTGAAGTTGTTAAAGTTGTTCAAACTTTAATAGCATTATTAATTTTATTCTCTACTCATCTATCATTTCCTGAGAGAAATGCGTTTTAAAAAAACTTCCACCATAATCACAAATATGTCAGTTTTACCTTTCTGTTCTATGTGGTTAGGTGCATAAAGTTCATCATTGTAATATCTTCTTAGTGAGTTTTTCCTTTTGATAACTATAAAATGTCCTTCCTTTATCCTATAAATAAATACATTTGATATTAATTACTGCTTGATCAGTTTATTTTTTAAATATTTGCATGGTTTTATTTTCCCACTGCTTTATTTTCAACCTCTTAGTTTGCTTTGTTTTAAGATTGCTTTAAAAAACCAAAGGCATGGACAAAGTGAGATCACCAACAGGACTCTTAGCCACGTGATCACAGTAGATAGGTGCTGATTAGACTATTGCCCAGGTATAAAGCCAGACCCATCAAGATGTGGGGCTGCATTCAGAGGCTAGCTGTCAAGAGGACACTGTCTCTGTGGCTCCTGCAGTACTTTCACTTGGAATAAGGATTTTGCTGGTAGAAGGTAGGTCATTTTATTTCTGCTATTTGTGCTTATGAGAAAAGTTATTTTCTTGTTATAAGTTTTAAGAAGCGATTGTAGTTTTATAGAGATTTATGACTGAGAAATATGCAGTGGGATATTATTATTCCTTGAGTTAAAACAAAGTTTTATTGTTAAACTGTGTTTTTCAGATTTGTGTGGTTAATTTTTTTTTTAATATTTTCTAGGTAAAAATCACAGATTTTTAGCAAAAAGCACTGCATTTAGGGGGCTGGTATCCAATGGAAATAAGAGGGTTTTCTAGAACTAGGAAAGAACCTGGAAAATATGTGAAATTAAATTAGGGATTTTGATTGGATTTGGAGGTGTTAGAATTGGGATAGTGCTGATTGAATTAGAGTTAGGATGGGACATATATAGCCTGACCTTGAGCACAGCGTATTTCATTCAGAGGCTGAATCCTTAAAGGAGATAATTTTCTGGATCCTAGTGCATTATCATTTGGAATCAAAATTTTAGATTAGCAGAAAGCAAACACTTTTTTGTTTTTGTTTTTCCTATAAAGCATAAAATGGATGAAAACAATAATATTTTATATCACGAAGCAACTTTTTCCTGGTAAAATTTATTCATTTATGCTTTCAAGGTACAAATACTATGTGTGTCGCATTTTTTAATTCCTTCATTGGGACCTTGTATTTCTGCTGTTAAAGGTACTGAAAACATTTTTGCTCTTCCAACTTATAATTGATCGTTAACTGGTGTTTTAAATGCTATTAATTTCTGTATGCTAATCTGTGTAGAAAGTTTGTTGAACCCTATATTTCAAATAATTTGTTAATGTGAGTTAATAATTAGATTTTAATTATTTAGATTTTTTCCCCAAATGTTTGTTCATTAAGGATAATGCTTGTAAGGAGTGAATACATTGGTATTCTGTATTTTTTGCCTGCTCGTGGCTTGCATAGGCACTATTTTTTTCTATTATGGGAATTCTTTCCTCTTTTTTTAAAAGCATGTATTAAAATAATGAAATAAATGTTATTTCAAATATTTTTCTGTATGCAATAGATGATGACTTTTCCATATCACTTATTAAGGTATTCAGTAACACTGATAGAATTTAAAAACTATCCTTGGAATAATTTATCATCATGTCTTATCCTTTTAATGCCCTGTTGCAGTAAGATTTGATAAAATTTTATTTAAGATTTTTGCACCTTTGCCCCTAGATAAAACTAGCCTTATAGAGTATTTAGCCAGTGTTACCTTCTTCTGGTTTTGGCTTCAAGATTATGCCTTCAACTTTATAAGGTAAACTGAATATCACACCCTAGAAAAGTTTGCATGAGGTAAGAGTCAGAATGCATTTATGGAATGATGTGTTAGGTTTTATGAGTCATATTTAAACAACCGTCATATTTTTTATTAAGTTTATTAGTATATCAGTATTTTACTTCTTTCTTTGACCACTTTGGGGGTATTTGTATTTTTTGAGAAACGATCCATCTTACTTTTCAAAATTAGCACCAAGATGCTCATAAGATAAAACTATAATTAAAAAAAAATTCTCTGCTGGATTTTTAGCTATGTCCCTTATTTTATCGTAATGTGGTTTATTTGTACTTTTCTCTTCATGCTTATTTATATGTCTTTTCACTTCTAATGGTCTTTTCTAAGAATCAGGTTTTGGGTATGGTCACCATTTCTATTGCGTGTTATGTTTTCTTTTGTAATTGTTTCAGCTTATATTTTTGTTTTCCTTTCTTTAATTTATCTTTGAGGTTAATTTATTCAGCTTCTTGAGCTGAGTGTTTAGTTCATTTATTCAAAAACTTGCTTAATTTTCTTTTAGTTCAGTTAGATGTTTCTCTTTTTCTGTATTATGATTTGCCCTAAAATTCATTTTTTAAAAATTTTAGCTTTACTGTGAATAATTGACATATGAAATTGTAAATTTGAAAGTGAACATTGTGATTTGACATATGTATACATTGTGAAACAATTACCCCATGTCGTTAATTAACACCACAATTGCTCACATATTTACCTTTCTCCATTCCCCACTCCTTTGAGAATATTTAAATTCTACTCTCTTAGCAAATTTCAATTACATAGTACGCTGTTATCAACTATAGTCACCATGTTTTACATTAGATCCTCAGGCCTAATTGATTTTATAACTATAAGTTTGTAACCTTTTACCAGCCTCTCCTTTTTATCCAAGCCCCTTTCCCCGCCCCCGCCCCCACTCCCGTCCCCAGGCAACCACTTTTCTACTCTGTTTCTCTAAGTTTCACTTAAAAAAAAAAAAAAAGATTTTACATGTAAATGATACTATGCAGTATTTGTCTTACTGACATATCTCACTTAGCATGGTACTCTCAAGGTCCATCCATGCTGTTGCAAATGGCAGGATTCCCTTCTTTCTTACAGCTGAATGATATTTCATGGTATATATATATTACATCTTCTTTATCTATTCATCCATTGATGGACACTCAGATTGTTTCCATATCTTAGCTATTTTGAAAAGTACTTTAACAAACATGGGCTGCAGATATCTCTTTGATATTCTGTTTTCTATTCTTTTGGATATTTAACCAGAAGCGGGATTGCTGGATCATATGGTAGTTCTATTTTTAATGTTTTGAGAAACTTCCATACTGTTTTCCATAGTGGCTGCACCAATCTACATTCTTTCCAACAGCGGGGGTTGGGGTGGTGGTGGGAGGGGGGTTTGCCCTTAAATTCTAATGTGAAATTAACATTGCCATGCCAATTTTCTTAAACTTGGTGCTAAATCAGTATTTCTTTTGCCATCCACTTATTTTCAAATATTCTGTATTCTTTTCTTTAGGTTTAGCTTTTAAATTTCCTTGAAGAGACTTTCTGCTACAGTGGGATAAGAAGCTATCTATATACTCAAGCCTGTGAATCAGGAGAGACCTCAGAGACCCCAACACCCCAACTGAGGAACCTCACAAAGCCACAGGCTAAGCTTCGACTTGACTTGGTTCACAGTGCCTCCTGCACTAGGAATGCTCCATTTCTTTTGGGTACAAAATGCTGACCAGAGTGGAGTCCCACTGGTGAATTGGCAAGCCTGGAAAAGGTATCACCTCATTTGTTTAAAAGTTCAAGTCTGAGTTACTGCCTCAGATATATCAAAACTTTTTAAGAATAAAGAAGGAACAGAGAAGGCCTTACTCCAACATTCTTGGATATCTAAAACATACCTAAGAACCTGGGAGTTCACTTCTAATTATATTGCAGCCATGAAGTGTAAGCACCGTGGTACCCAGAAAGTAACTTGTACAGTCATGACCTTCTACCCAACCATGGAAGAATTTAAAGATTTCAACAAATATATTGCTTACATAGAATCCCAAGGTGCCCACCGAGCTGGCCTGGCTAAGATAATCCCACCCAAGGGATGGAAAGCCAGACAGACCTATAA
>NW_011889035.1:1200005-1205705 GCF_000151845.1 Pteropus vampyrus | reverse complement strand
CGGCCCGGGTTTCTGCCTCTGCCTCCCAGTCCAGGGCTGCTGAGGCCCACAGCTCTCTGTTGCCGGACCCATCCCCGCCGCCAACCTCGGGGCGGTCTGCAGCAGATCTCCAGGCAACTGGCAGACGTGGTCGTGGTCGTGGTCGTGGTCGTGGTCGTGGTCGTCGTCCTCGGGAAAGAGGCAGTCAAGAGTCTGTTGTCCAGGCCCGGGCTAAGAGGAGCCTCTCAGGGGGTACAGCGCGCACAGCTCCGGACCGCAAGATCCAGCCTCTGCCTGCTGCTAAACGCTGGAAGGACAGCCCTGCACCGCTGAACCCTGGACCCCTGCATCCTGCAAAGGCTTCTGGGTGTTGTTGTGCCCCTGATCTTCAATTCCTGGGGCCCCCATTAGATCCCGATGAACCGATGCACCCTGGCCAGTGCCTGCTATCTCTGGACAGTATTACAGCCAATTTCCTTGACGATGTCCCACTAACTCCTCCCATTGTCACTGGGACTCTGACATGGTTCTCCAGGGACGCTGCTGGAGACTGCAAGGCCCCTGTGAACCTCGCTGAGCTCGTAAGGATGGATCACCCTTATGCCTCTATGGTCCTGGCGCCCAGTGCAGTTGCCAAAATCTCTTAGGTCCCTGACTGTGATCGTCTAGGGCTAAAGCCAGAGGCAGCTGCATCTCTTGGGTCCTGGAACAAGTTCACAAACAGTGGATGGTCTTCAGCCTTTGAGCCCATGGCTATTGAAGATTTTGCCAAATATGACTATATCTGACCCTCAACACTGGGAACCCCAGAAGCTCCCAGCCAAGCAACAGTCTGTGCTGGGCCCGTCCCCAGTCAAGGTGCTGTATCTCCCAGAAATGACACATTTCCTAAGCCGCCAGATATTTCTACTATTAAGACAAACAGAGCTCCTAGTTGCCACTGAAGTGGACCTCCCCACCCAGACAGCTGCGGTAGAATGCTACACTACCTCTCAGGGATTCTCAGCTGGCTCCTGAATATGGATAGGCCTTTGGCTTCTGTCTTGCCCTAGATGCTGTGGACACTGCTTGCTTTGATGGCACCTTCAGGATACCTCCCCTTCAGTGGGATGCCTTAATAAGGAGAAAATTCTGAGATGCCCTAAATTAAAGTACAGAAGCAGTAGGGTGAGAGAGACAAAACTGTTAGTCTGTTAATGGCTGCTCGCCAGCTAAAAAAGACTTCTCACATTCCTGTGGATATCTGTTGGAACTTCAGGTTAATTTCAATGTGCCTATTTCTGTAGATTATTTTAGGTAGATATCATCTAACTCCAGGAACCTCTGCTTGTTGTTTACATGTGGGCTTTCCGCACTGCTACCCACTGCCAATTTACGGGAGCAGACTCTGGACCTATCCTAGAGCTGTCCCAGCTTCATCTTCTCCCACCCCTTTGCCTATAGTTAATGTAAATTTCTTTCAGACTACCTCCTACTTGTGTATAAAAATGCTTGCAAAATTCTGGGACAACAGACACGTTATGTTGTCTTTTCTATCTAGCCATGCTGCTGGTGGTTTATGCCCCAAGACTGATCTTCCTTGTGTCTAGCATCTTGGCTCAATAAAACCTTACTTATGAAAAGACTTTTAGCCTTGGAAGTTAAGGATTTTTGGTTTAACATCCTCTGACCCCCACAATAATTTGGGGTGACATTGGATGATGCTGAGAATCTGGCTCAGCCCCTTCATCCCCAAGTAGCACCTAGGCCTCTGGACCCCTGGCTTCCACTGGACATTGCTACAGCCACAAGTGGGCCCCAGGAGCTTCTCATAATCCCACAATTCTAACATACCCTACCTCCCACGCCAACACGCAGGCCACTGTTCATGCTAAAACTAGACATATTGCCCAATGAATCTGGCATCCAGATCTGCCTCAGGGATGTTTGTAATTTTTATTGATGTTTATTAAAGTTATTATCCCTAGTGTGTATCTGCAAAACAAAAAAGGTAAATCTTTAAAATATGTTTTTAAAATCAGAATTATATAAAAGAAGTATATTTTATGAAAAACTAGACAACAGGTACAAAATGGAGTCACTTATGCTAAACCTCACATCACCAAACCAAGACTTAAATACAGTTTCCATTCTTCCAGAAATGGAATCTTGAACCAGTCAATCAGGAATCACCTGTTTTCCTAAAGGAAAAAAACCTTACATTATCTAACTCACTTTTTTTTTACCTAGTATAACTTCCTTGTTACCGCTCCCTTTTTCCTGTAAAAGACTTTAATTTTGTACAGCTCCTTAGAGCTCCTTCTATCTGCTAGACTGGATGCTGCCCAATTGAAATCAATTTTTGTTCAAATAAATCCTTAAAATTTTTAATATGCCTCAGTTTATCTTTTAACGATCTAAAACAAAGTGATTCAGAAAAGTTGAAAGTAAAGAACAGGCAAAAACTCTATTAAGAAAAAGACAAACAGAAAGCAGGAGTATTGCTCTAAATATCAAACAAATTAGAATTGAGGCTGGAAGTTACACCGAAGGGCTCTTTATAATGCTAAAGACTAAATTTCACCTTGAAAATATGGCGGTCGCAAATATCCATTCAACTTTGATAAAGTATAAATTATAAGAAATAAAACAAAAGCAACACATTAAAAATAGGATGTTTTTATGTGATATTATGATTTATAATACGAAATACATATTTGGTCTTAGCACCTGTTTCTGGCATAAAGCTCTTAAAACCCTTGGAATTTCCCAAATGATGAGAGCAATCATGGTGTCTTTTGTTGTGTTAATGAGATTACCTTTGGAATGCCCCTAGTCACCTAAGGGTGAGGGCTAGTCACCAGAGAAACTAACAATGTGATTAGAGGGTTGAAACTTTAAGTCCCACCCTCCACCCCCTAGCCTCATCCCCTGAGAGAGGAAAGGGGCTGGAGGTTAAATCAATCACCAAGTGGTGGTGATTTAATCAGTAAAGATAAAACCTCCGTAAAGAGTCAAAAAGATAAGGTTCGGGGACCTTCTGTGTTGGTGAACATATGGAGGTGTTGGGAGAGTTGGCGATTCTGGAGAGGATGTAGAAGTTCCTTTTCCCCATACGTTGCCCCATCCATCTCTTCGATCTGGCTGTTCCTGAGCCTTTTATAACAAATTGATAATCCAGTAAGTAAAATGTTTTCTGAGTTCTGTGAGACATTCTAGCATATTAATAAAATCCATGGAGAGGCTATGGGAAACTCTGATTTATAGCCTGTCAGTCAGAAGTACGGGGGCTTGTGACTGGCATCAGAAGGGCTGAGGGTGGCCTTGCAGCACTGAGCCCTTAACCTGGGGGATCTGATGCTGTCTACAGTTTGATAGTATCAGAATTGAGTTTAATTGTAGGACAACCTCCTGGGGTCCTGAGCACTGTTGCTATTGGCACATTGGAATTGGGTGTTCAGCACTCCCTTTTACCTCACTTATTGCAAGACAGATAAAATAGACAAGCTTAAGGATACAGAAAACTTAAACAATGGGGGATCTGATGCTGTCTACAGTTTGATAGTATCAGAATTGAGTTTAATTGTAGGACAACCTCCTGGGGTCCTGAGCACTGTTGCTATGGGTACATTGGAATTGGGTGTTCAGCACTCCCTTTTACCTCACTTATTGCAAGACAGATAAAATAGACAAGCTTAAGGATACAGAAAACTTAAACAATGTTAACAATAAGGTAGAATTTATGTACCAGGTAATAGAATACTCTCTTTTGTCAAATGCCAATAGATCAGTTACAAAATTGACACTATATTAAGGTGAAAGGAATACATCAATAAATTCCAAAGCAGAAAAAAAATCAGACTTCTAATTTTCATACAATAAAACTAGACATTAATTTTAAAAATCAGAAAATATAGAGAGCTTCTTTCTGGAAAGTTAAAAATTCTCAGTTGAATGACTTGTAGATTAGAGGAACACAGGAAACAAAGAAACAAAATATTTGTTAACTCTATGAACTCTGTAGCCAGACTGCCTGGCTTTGGATCCCTGATTCACTCTTACCAGTTTGTGTGACCTTGGCAAATTACTTAGTAATAGCACCTATCTCATATGATTGATATGATAGTTCTATAAATGAATATTTGTAAAGCACTAGGATGGATACCTGGGACACAATAAACATTACTGAAGTGCTTTTAGGTTTAAAAATGAACAAAATATACATAGGAATATGTGAGATTTAGTTAAAATAGTACTGAAGGAAATTTTACAGCCTCAAGTATGTTTTTATCAATAAAATTGAAAGAATGAAATTAACTGGATTAAGCTTTTATCTCACAAAATTAGAAAAAAAAACAAACTAAAAAAAGCAGCAGGAAGGAATTAATAAAGTTATACACAGAGATAAATGAATTAAAAAAACCATAATATAACTAATAAACCAACAAAAGTTCAGATAATATGAATACTTTTCTAGGAAAAATTAACTAAAACTTATTTCAGAAGAGTTAGAAAATCTAAGTCATAAATTTCTATGTTAAGAAATATATTACGTTCATGCTATCCTCATGTGCCCGATCTCATCTGATTTAGGAAGCTAACGGCAGGGTTGGGCCTGGTTAGTACTTGGATGGGAGACCACCTAGGAATACCAGGTGCTGTAGGCATAAAAAAAAAAAAAAGAAATATAGAAAGACATGTGAAAGACCTATATAATGAAAACTACAAGACTCTATTAAAAGAAATTGAAGAAGATACAAAGAAATGGAAAGATTCCGTGTTCTTGAATTAGAAGAATCAACATAGTTAAAATGACCATATTACCTAAAGCATTATACAGATTTAATGCAATCCCCATCAAAATCCCATCGGCATTTTTTAAAGAAATAGAACAAAAAAAATCATCAGATTTGTATGGAAGCACAAAAGACCCCGAATCGCCAAAGCCATCCTGAGAAAAAAGAACGAGGTTGGAGGCATCACTCTGCCCGACTTCAGATTATATCTCAAAGTGACAATAATCAAAATGGCATGGTATTGTCAGAAAAACAGACACATGGACCAGCGAGAACAGAATCAAGAGTTCAGAAGTAAATCCATATTTATTTGGACAAATAATTTTCAACAAAAGAAGCAAAAAAATACAGTGGAGAAAGGAAAGCCTCTTTAATAAATGGTGCTGGGAAAACTAGAAAGCCACCGGCAAAAGAATGAAACTAGACTGTTGTCTATCACCACACACCAAAATTAACTCAAAATGGATTAAGGACCTGAATATAAGACCCGAAATAAAATGCATAGAAGACAACATACGAATGAAACTGAAGGACCTTGGACTTAAAGAGGATTTTATGAATTTGACCTCAAAGTCAAGAGAAGTAAAAGAAAAAAATAAATGAATGGGACTACATCAAACTGATAAGCTTCTGCACAGCAAAAGAAACCATCAACAAAGTAAAGAGACAACCATCCAAATGAGAAAATATATTTGCAAGCAACGCTTCCGATAAGGGCCTATTATCAAAATATACAAAGAACTCCTATGACTTAATAATAACAAAAAAACAAACGATCCAATCAAAAAACGGGCAGTGAACCTGAACAGACACTTCTCCCTAGAGGACATACAAATGGCCAACAAATGTATGAAAAGATGCTCAACATCACTAGCTATTAGGGAAATGCAAATCAAAACCACAATGAGATACCATCTCACACCTGTTAGAATAGGTATAATCAACA
>NW_011889035.1:1185238-1198973 GCF_000151845.1 Pteropus vampyrus | reverse complement strand
GATCTGCGTCTTCAAGAATCAACACTTAGTCTTGTTTTAAACACCAGACCCTCATAGAATCAATGAATTCTTCCTTAAAATGAAATCATTTTCTCTATTTATTTAGTTAGCTATTTTAGCCCCAAAGCTATCATTTGACTTAAGAGGGAAATATTTGAGACATTTCTGCCAGAAATTAAAATTGAAATAGAAGTATTAATGAATGGAAAAATACTTGTGCTGTAAATGATGAAAGAGAAATGATGATTTTCTTTTTAGATGATACAATTGACTATTCGGAAAACCCAAGGTAGTGGCTAGTTATATCTATCCTTTTTCTCTTACTCTTCACTCTTGCAGGACTCTGTGCTTTCCAGATTTTACTTCTTGAATACTTGGGACACATTCAAGAGCATTTCTGCAGTGAAGAGGCAGACTAATCCTTCTAAGTCAGGAAGGTGAGGGAGAGGGGGTTGTGACGGTGATTTTTATTACTACTCTCTTTTTAGGCAGATGACCTTGACCCCTATTTACTGATGAAGGTTCCTTAATTATCCCAGACTGCTCTCTTCTGAACTACTATAATACTCAAATTATAACACTTTCTTGAGCACAGACAAGTATGGCAGGGATCATGCCAAGCATCAAGATCGGCAGTTTGTTTAAGACACAAAATCATCCTTTGAGGTAGAGACTCTTATTATCTCATTATATGGTTGAAGAAGCAGAATTACAAGAGTCTTTCCTTATCATTGGTTTCATTTTCCATGTTTTCATTTATCTACGGTCAACCACAGTCCTAAAATAGTAAATAAAAAATTCCGGAAATAAACAATTCATAAGTTTTAAATTGCACACTGTTCTGAGTAGCATGATGAAAACTTTCACCAGCCCCTCTGTGCCACTCATCCCTTTGTCCACTGTCTCCATGCTCCCCACCCATTAGCCACTTAGAAGCCATCTGGGTTATGAAACTGACTGTTGAGGTATTGAAGTGCTTGTGTTCAAGTAAGCCTCATTTTACTTATATTATTATAGTTATTCCATTTATTAGTTATTTTGTTAATCTCGTACTGTGTCTAATTTGTAAATTAAACTTTATCATAGGTGTGTATGTATAGAAAAAAACGTAATATATGTAAGGTTTGGTCCCATTTGTGGTTTCAGGCATCCACTGAAGCAGGGAGAGTCTTGGATTTCTCCCAGGATTAGGGAAACTACTGTATAGAAAAGCTGAATAAAATATTTAAGGCCACCACTTAGTAAATGCTGTGGTCAGTATTCAAATCTGTCAGTGCTGAGCTGATCCAGAAGGGAAGGTTTAGGTGGTGAGATGCCCAGTTGAAAGAACACACGAGAGGTTGACATGAGAATGAAATGGCAGGCACCATCTTTATTGCAGGGAACGCGCTTCTGCTGTGCTTTGTCTTCTTATGCTCCCCTTCTGCTCTCCTTCCGTTCTCCAGGGGACTGCATGGCTCCATGCATATCAGAGTACAATAGTGGCATTCAGCCACACGTGCGTGATACAATAAGTCGAAGTATGTTTGCATATTTTAGGTTACATTACTACACTAATGTAACATTCTAAATTCAGGGTCCTATTTCTAGCCGCAGGCCTAGATCACAGCCAGACCCGGGATCAGCCAGGCCTGGGACCCACACTCCACCCCTACAGAGTCATGGTACAGGATCTGGCCCAGAGGGCGCTATTTTGGGCCCACAACCCACTTGCCATTTCTAGAGTGGCTTAGTCCCACAGGGCATCACCCCTGGGGTCCTCTTTACCCATGTTCTCTCTGGGTGCTGCTCAGCATACCAGGGGCATTGTGATATGTCAACTTGTGTTTGTGCCTGCATCAACGATAGCCCCCATCGTTTCACTACCTGTTCCCTGGTATGAGCCATCTGTGTACCAGGCATCCTCAAGGATAGGAGTCCGACCCTCTACATAGGGACTTGGTATGTCTCTCATCTCAGTAAGCTTAGCCAGGAGCTCTGCTTGGACAGCATAGGGGTCTATGCAATTCCTGTACAAGGAGTCTTCCTTAAGATCGCAGACACCACTCCACGGGTTACGTGGACTGCACCATTACAGGATTATGGCCAGTGATGGCCTCACTGGCCAACAGGGCTGTGTATATGGCAGCCAGTTGCTTCTCTATCAGAGAATACTGCTCTTCCACACTTATCAGCGAATATGGCGCTTCCATGCTTTTCAACAATTGGGACCAAAAGCTATTGTCACCTTCTGGGAACCGTGTTTCTGGGAACCATGCAACAAGCCCCATCCAAACCCTATATCATCCACCTGCATCAAAAGCAGGGATGGGAGTGCTGGATCTACTATGCGTAGAGTTTGGGCTGTGCTACAGCTTGCTTTGTAGCCTTAAAGGCCTCTTCTATTTCCAGAGTCCAATCCCACTGGGCACCGCGTCACGCTAGATGGTGCAGGGGACACATCAAGGAGGCCAAATGGAGGATGAACAGTCTCCAAAACCCTAGCAGTCCCAAATAGGTTTGGAGCTGCTTCACAGTCTCAGGTCAGAGATATGCCCATGTCTTATCAATCACTGCCTCTGGCATTACTTTTGTTTTACCCAACCAGACAACTCTCAAAAATTTGACAGAGAACTCAGGTCCCTGGACCTTGTCCTCATTGATTGCCCAAACCCAGTCAGCGAGAGCTTCTCGCAGGCTGTTAGCTGCTGCTTCTAGTTCTGTAAGAGAATCAGAGGTTAGCATTATATCAATATAATGATACAAGTACACTGCGGGCAGCCGTTTCCATGTGGCTAAATCTTGAGCCACAAGACTATGGCACAGGGTAGGGCTGTGCAGATAGCCCTGGGGAAGGATGAGGAATGTCCACTTGTTGTGTCCAGAATAACCAGACCCAACTTGAGTGCTCTTAACCAGGAGACAGTTTATTAGCCGGCGGCTGTCCTTGCAAAGGAGCAGCCTCGAAATGCCAAGATACAAGGTTTTTAAGCCCCAAATCCCATTCCTCATTCTGTCTTAAACACAAAGGTCCATCTTTCTCCTATTCACTACCTGTCAACCCACTGGTCAGGTGTGCAAGCGGGAAGTACAGAAGCAGAAAGCTTGTGTTAGAATGTTATGTTCCTATGGGTGATTGCCTATGTTCCCATGGACAATAGCCAGTGTTCCCATGGGCGATGGCCAAACAGTAATTTTCAGCTTATATACAATTGATTATTTTTCATGCCACGCAAGCAAGCAGGGTTACACAGGCTAAAATTGGCAGTTAGCGTATGAGCTCATTGTTACAAGTTTCATGATTAACAGAATGTGGTTAGGGGTTCCAGAAACTAGGCCTAAGTTATGGACTTCCTTTGTCCAGTTTCAGGTTTTAATTATTCTTTAACCCTTTCACATTTCAGCAGGCCATTACACACTGTCGCCCTTCCCAGGTGAGGGCAAACTGTTCTTGACTTTCTGGAGCTATGGCAATAGAGAAAAAGGCATTTGCTAAGTCCACCACATAATGGTATCGTCCAAGTTCATGTGACAACCGGTCCATAATGTCCGTGACATTCAGCAGGGCAGCATGCAGGGGCGGTGTAACTTTATTCAACTTCCAATAGTCAATCGTCATGCACCAGGAGCCATCAGGCTTCTTCACTGGCCACACAGGAGAGTTGTATGGGCTACGAGCAGGACGAATAACATCGGCTTTTTCCAGCTCCATTATAGTATGTACTATTTCCTCATGGCCTCCCGGCAGGTGATACTGTTTTGTGTTCACTACCTGGGTGGCCTGAGGCAACAACAGTGGGGCATGGTGTGGCTGTCGCCGGATAATAGTTTTCACTACCTGGATGCGAAGGTGGAATTCACCAGCAGTGGTATTCACAGTCAAGCCTCGCAAAAGATCAGTTCCCAAAATGTACTCCTGTATGGGGGATATGTACACTTGGTATGTCCGAGGAGGCAATCTGTCAATACCCAATGTTACAGGGTCCTGCTGCATGCAAATGATTTGACCCCCATAGCCTTCTGTGGTTACAGTGGGCCCAGGAAACTTGTCTGGATTCCTAAAAAGCAGGGTGCTGTCAGCACCCGTGTCCACTAGGGCTCATACCCTCTGCACATTGCAGGGGGACCAATGTATAGTCAGCTCTACATGTGGCCTCGGGTCAATCGGCTCCCCTGTCAACTGGGTGCCTCGGCCTGATCCCTAATCAGGGAGATAATCGGCTAGCCACACCTTACAGGTGGTGGATTTCCCTGAAATAGGAGTAGGAGTGAATTGCTGGTCAGGGCACAGCTGATTCCACAGAGCTAGCAGCATTTCATTAGGTTGCTGCTCAATCTTTCCTGCAGCGACTCCTGCCCAAGGAGATCAAACCGCATTTGCCTGCGGCTCATTTCACAGCCCATTGATCTGGGTGTTGCTCCACCCCCCTTTTTGGCCACTCCTCCGTTCCTGCACTGGCCAGTCTGGGAGTGGCAGCAGGTGGTACCTCTCGCATCTGGGTGGAAAGCTCCTTGCATTTCACTTTCACATCCCCCATCCTAGCCATAGTGGACATCACCTCGTGGATCCTCCTATCCACATAAAAGGACAGCAGTGCTGCCATGGTGCCAAAAGTACCAGACTGGCCAGAAGTCAAAATCAAGTCCTTCTTACGGATTGTAAATACCTCTCCATCAGGGCTCGTATGTACTGGGCCTGAAACATCATCTGTCACATGCCCATTTCCCTAATTATCTGGACCGGATCTAAGTACATAGTCCATCTGCTCACTGTCTCTGGCAGCACCCCTGGGTCGGCCCACGCTGTCCGTAACATGAGCCAGTTAACGAAGGAGTGATTGCCCGCACCCTGCGCCGTGTGAGCCACATTCTGGAGGCACTGCCTGAGGGACAGTATCACTGTTATGGAGGCTAGCTGAGCCATCTCTTCTAGAGATAATTCAGTCCCTTCAGCCCCGATATCCCACAGCCAAAGCAGCCACCCTGGAACTGTCTGCCCGGCTCTCTGCTGTACCTGTTTTATCAGGTCTCGGAGTTCTGCAGGGGTGTACTGGATCAAAGTAGTTTGCTTTTTGACCTGGGGGGGTGCCATCAGCTTGCCCCCCCGCCCCCCGCAACAGCTGTTCCACTTCAACCTGCTGCCATATCTATCACTGGACGCGCCTGCCGCGGTAGTGTCGGTGGGCTCCCAGACTGGGAAGATGGCAGTGACTCAACAGAACCCTACGGCATATGTTCTGCTGCTGTCAGCTGCTTTTCCAGTGCTTGTTACTGATATTGTAGCTGTTGCACCTGCTGAACCTGATCCTGAACCTTCAGGCTGGCCTGCCGCAGCACTGCCAGGAACATCCAGGCCACCTGACCCGCTGCCTCCCGGTGAGTGGTCAGGACATTTGGCTCCGACATCTCCAGGGCTTTCCGGACATCCTCTGGACGCAGATCCACTCCATCCTCCGCCAGCATCCACGTAGCCAGATATGCGGCCACGGGGTACCACTGGGAGGCAGGGAGCCACATGTCCTCCACCCAGGTCTCCTCCACCCAAGAACCATCCAGAGCCCTGGGGACTGTACACTCGCCTCATCCCGCAGACTATGCCACGTGTCAGCACTGAGCTGATTGAGAAGGGAAAGTTCGATGGTGAGATGCCTAGTTGGAAGAATGCACAAAGGGCTGACATGAGAATGAAACGGCAGGCACCAACTTTATTGTGAGGAGCACAATACTGCACTCGCTTCTCCTGCTCCCCTTCTGCTCTCCTTCCACTCTCCAGAGAACCACTTGGCTCCACACATATCAGAGTGTAATAGTGGCATTCAGCCACACATGTGTGATACAATAAGCTGAAGTATGTTTACATATTTTAGGCACAGGTGCCTTACTACGCTAATGTAACATTCTAAATCTGGGGTCCTCACAAGCCTGGATCACAGCCAGACCTGGGACCAGCCAGGCCTGGGACCCACAAAATCCATTAATGCTAATTCTATCTTATTTTCCTTACTTGTCTTATCTTCCTTATTTGTCTTATCTTCCTCATGAAAATGAACACGTTTTCAGGAAAATCTAAGTCTTATTTTTTTTCGTTTTCTCCATTGAACCGATCTTGATATTTTAAGCATTGTAGTCACTCACTTCATACTTATTTGAATAAATGATTATGTAAAATTACCTAGCTAGCGTTTCTCATCTTTCTCTCTCTTGACTAAAAATTT
The DNA here is from genome assembly GCF_000151845.1 of Pteropus vampyrus. NCBI lineage: Eukaryota > Metazoa > Chordata > Mammalia > Chiroptera > Pteropodidae > Pteropus > Pteropus vampyrus. Next base: position 1,192,779 of record NW_011889035.1, on the reverse strand, counting down.
CTCTGGATCTTCGCCTTTCAACTTTTTTGTGGTTTTGTGGTTTTAATTTTAAGTTTAATTCTATCTTGAATTACAATGTGGAGCCATGGGATTGGATTAAGATGTGGCTGATTGAATTAAAATATTAATGACCTATCAGGCCATTCCCTTTCAGGAGGTCTCCAAGTAAGAAAAGCACTCTGTGAGGCTGAGATTGCCTCATTTGAAACCAGGATTTCAGATTAGTGGGAGGTAAGCTATGTACTATTCTCCTTTTTTTTTTTTACATGTTAAATATGAAATTAATAGAAAGGGAGAACTTTCTCAGTTAAAAGTTTAAAGTATTTGTTTTTTAGTTGTGGGAATGTTTTTTATTTTTATATTGGAAACTGTAATTGATGGAGTTACCATTTCTCCTAGATTAAAAATGAATATTTATTTCATTAAAAAATATATACATATGTATTCAGCTAGTTTTGCTATGTGGTCATGTTGAAAGTTTTAAAGATAGATTCTTTTATCAGATAAAATCTTTTTATTTTATGGGAAACTGAAGGAGTAGACTAGAGTTGGACATGAATGATTTTAGAGGATATTGATGGATTAGATAGGGATGGTGCTGAATGAATTCAATTTTTGGTGGAACACATAGAGCTAGACCATCAATCCATGCTGCTTCATTTGGAGGTTGAGTCCAAAGGGGAAAGCATATTTTCAGAACTTGGAAAATGTTCATATGAAATCAGGATTTCATATTATTAGACAATTGCCTATTTATTCCCCCACCTTTTTTTTTTTAGTTTAAAAAATATTCAAAGAGATTAAGGCAAAAACTATATATATTTTGAAAAGGAATTAAACATGCTTGAATCTTTTACTTTTTGTTTTAGTGATTAACTTATTTTATTTGATCAGTTTATTGAGGCACGTATGGGTTTTTGTATCTTTCCATATTCAGGTTTCAAAGATATATTTTTACTTAAAAATAATTTCCTTTAGTGAGATAACAAACTGAGGTTTACTAACAGTAGAAAAGAACATTTTGGAACCTGTGATTGAGCTGCTGACAACAGAATTATATTGGAGCTGATTGAATAAAATTATTCTTTCAATCATATCTATCTATCTTACTAATATATTTTGACTGAACTATCCATTTCTTTTGTGTAAGTAACTGCTGAATCTAGGATTTAGTTCCTGGATGATTTGGCAAGCTGTGAAATATTTTTTATAATTGTAGTTGCTTAAAGAGTTCAAGTTAGAATTGTTGGTGATGTGTTATTGTTGTAGTGGTGAATAATTATGTTTCATATAATAGTGGTTTCATGTGTCTCTTTAGCAACTTCATCTATATTCAGACTGGGATTTGGGAATGTGATGCTTATTAATTTAAAACCAGAGCATCTGAAAAACATGGCATCTAGCATCTCAGATTTAAAATAATGACAAATTTCATCCTGTTGTGAAAAAAATGAATATTTCACAAATATATTGCTTACGTGGAATCCAAAGGCAGGCACAGCACAGAAGGGGCCTGCCGAAGAAATGGAAGACCAGGATGTCTGATACCATTGTAATAACCACTCTTGTCCAGCAGGTGGCGAGGGGGAGAGGAGTGTGTTTACTAAATACGGGAAAAGGAAGAGCCCTAGAGATGGGACAGCTCCGCCAGTTTTGAGCAAAAGCTAAAAGTTTCCCATCCACGCACCTAGGATTTTAAGGATTTGGAGCAAAAATATTTGAAGAAGCCCTTATAATACAACCAAATTATGGCGTTCAAAAACAACAAAAACCATGACTCCTTGTATGATGAAAACATTGAAATCTGGAGACAATTCAGGACCCAGTCTCCTCCAGCAGGTGGCCTCTGGCCGGGCAGGTGTGTTCATTCAATACCACAAAAAGAAGAGTGCCATGACGGTGGGGGAGTATCGCCGCTTGGCAGACAGTGGGAAATATCGGACTCCACCACACAAGGATTTTCAGGATTTGGAACGAAAATATTGGAAAACCCGCCTGTATGATTCACCGATATATGGCGCGGACATCAGCGGCTCCTTATTTGATGCAAACACTAAACAATGGAACCTCGGACACCTCGGAACCATTCAGGACCTGCTGGAGCAGGAGTGTGGAGTTGTCATCGGAGGCGTCAACACACCCTACCTGTACTTTGGCATGTGGAAGACCACCTTCGCTTGGCACACGGAGGACATGGACCTTTACAGCATCAACTACCTGCACTTCGGGGAGCCCAAAACTTGGTACGCGGTGCCCCCGGAACACGGCCAGCGCCTGGAACACCTGGCCAAGGAGCTTTTCCCGGGCAGTTCGCGGGGCTGCGAGGCCTTCCTGCGGCACAAGGTGGCTCTCATCTCGCCCACTGTCCTCAAGGAGAACGGGATCCCCTTCAGTCGGATCACTCAGGAGGCTGGCGAGTTCATGGTGACGTTTCCCTACGGCTACCACGCTGGCTTCAACCACGGCTTCAACTGCGCGGAGGCCATCAATTTCGCCACCCCGCGGTGGATCGACTATGGCAAAGTGGCCTCTCAGTGCAGCTGCGGGGAGGCCAGGGTCAGCTTCTCCATGGATGCCTTTGTGCGCATCCTGCCTCCCGAGCGCTACGAGCTGTGGAAACGCGGGCAGTACCGGGCCGTCGTGGACCACGTGGAGCCCACGGCGCCGGGCAGCCGGGAGCTGAGCGCCTGGAGGGAGGTCTGCCTCTAATCTCTACCCATCTGGTTGACATGGTCCTTGTTGTGGTCCTTAGGAGCAGGAAGCTCAAGAGGCGACTGTCCAGGCCTGGGTCAAGAGGCGCCTCTCTATGGGCATAGAGTGCGCAGCTCCGGACCCTGAGGCATAGATCCAGTCCCCAGACAATCTGGATCCCAGAGCCCTGCAATCTGTCATCTTGCTAAGGCTTCCATGGATGAGGGTCCTTTGATTGCCTCCGGATCTTGCTTCCTCCTGTCCCTACTCCCTTCTTTCTGGCTGCCTCGTCTGTGCCACCACTTGAGGCTCTTAATCATCAGAGCTCTGAGCCAAAGTCAAGTTTGCAAAACGCTATTACGTTTCTAATAGAGCTCCCCAAACACTACTGAATGCTGATGAATTCTGGATCCCTGGCAGTAGCATAAGTCCTTGGTTTCATTTGTATCACTGAGCTGCTTGTGGTTAGAAGAATTAGATTTGGCATCAAGCAGGTTCTAATCCTAGTTCTGTGACTCACTGCAAGTTATGGGAACTTAAGCAAGTTAATTCACCCTCTCAGAGCTTCAGATTCCTCATCTGTAAAATGTGGATACTATGCCCACTTCACAGCATGCTGTAAAGACCATAATAGCCAATTCATTAAACCATCTTAATTCACAGCAATTTTCATTTGATCTCGATTGCCTCTTTATAGACCACCTGGGAATATGCGTTCTGTATGATCTTTGGAAAAGTCTGGGTCAGAATAAGGGATCTCTTACGTGAGCACCCTTAGGAAAATAAAAATAGAGGGGAAAGTCCAAAGGGGATCTATAATTACTGTCTGGGAAGTGAGTTGGAAGTTAGACTGATGACATCAAGACAAGAGCTTTGTGAGGTACTGAAGTTGTGTGAGTGTGAGTGTGTGTGTGTTGCTTCCTTTTGTGTTCCTGTAGCAGTAAGGAGTGAAGTCACTGTTTTCTTCTTGGAATAACAAGAAAATAGGGAGGTGGGGAGATTTTTATCTTCCTCCCCAGCCAGGCTTGGAGATAGAAGAATAAAGTGGGTGTGCAGCATGAAGAGGTACAGAAGATGGGTGAGTTTCTGGTGTACTGTAGCAAAGAAGAAAAGAGACTTGGGGAGGCCTGCCTGGGTCTAGAGAGGTCTGGAAACTTAACCTCAAAAAAGGTTAGTGCTATTCCTCATCCAGTGCTGATGAGAGGGACTTCTCCTTTCTCTTAATAGTATAATCAGAACTGCAGAGTGAGGTTCTGGTGTCTGTGGAAATGCCGACTATAGGGGGCTGTATGAGAGAAAGTCTGCCTGCCTCCTATTAGTGGTTCTGATGTAAGATGGGCCTCAGGATGGTGGGTTACATATCTTTGGGGACCTGAGAACTGCTGTTGGCCAAGGAAGACAATCAGTCCTGTGGGTGGAGAAACCTCTGCAGTAACCGCATTTACAAAGGACATCTTGCAGCATCTAAGATAAAAAGTTAAAAAGATTTAAGTCACTGCAGTGAAGGGCACTGTGAAGGGAGTGGTCATGCGGCTGAACTGGAGTTTTAGATTGGCTGCCCTGAAAACGGAGGCATTGAGACTAAGCCTGAGTCCTGGACAGCCTAATGCTTTCTGCTCTGAGTTCCGCCACTGCTTCCCCTCTGTTGCTCTGCATTTCTGCGCCTTCTTGCCACTTCAGTCCTTCCATCAGTAAACCCCGGGCCATGAGGCCTGCTTCAAAGTGGTGGCTATGACAACTGAGCCAGATTTCCTGGCGTGAGCCACTCCCTGCATTGTTACCCGCCCTGCTTCAAAGTAGTGGCTGTGACAACTGAGCCAGATTTCCCCTGCCTGAGCCACTCCCTGCCTTGTCACCTGGCTGTGAGACAATCTTCTCTGGCCTGGTTTCAGGGAAGCGGCAGCTTTCCTTCCTCACACTCACTGAGAGGGTGACTCCAGGAAAGTCTGATTCGGCTTGTCCATTACAAATGGCCTTTCGTCCTTGGTATGGGAAATTCTGGAAAGGCCATTACTCTGAATAGTGATAATGATTCTTTATTTATTATTCCTTCCCTGTTGCCTCTCCCACAGCCTCTTATTTTTCTTTTAATGGTGAAGTGAAGAAGTGATGATGCTGTTGATGTGGCTTTACGTTTTCCGTCTATCTACAAACTTAGTCCATCGTCATATCCGCTCTGTATGCAAATGTGCAAAGTTGACTCTGTGGTGTGATGTGTTTATTAAAGCAAAATTTCCATACTCACAGCTTTTACCTTTCCAGCAGTTGCTGGACTTAGTCAGAAGAATGGCACTTGAACTTGTGCTTTGCCACTTTCTAGGTGTGTGACCCTCAGCAAAAAATCATTGTCTCTGAGACAAAATTACAGTGTGAGAGTTTTGTGAAGACACTGTGGGATATAAATGTGGCAGGCATGTAGGAGGGGCTCAAGTAATGTGGATGTGTATCCATACACCAGCCCTAACCTCTAACGACAGCACAAAGCCAAGGCACACTCTCACATTCTCTCTTTCTATGATGCTCAGTTGCACTGTTGCTCTCATCATCAGCCCCATAGGCTTACCTGTTCTTTTTAAAAAATTAATAGACTTTATCCTTTAGAATAGTTCACTACAAAATTAAGTGGAAAGTACAGAGAATTCCCACATACTCCTCTCCTGCCACCTCTACCGGAATCTATAGCAAAATCTTATGTTTGTTAGAATCAGTGAACCTACATGGACACCTATTGTCCCTTTAAGTCCATAGTTTACTTTAGAGTTCGCTCTTGGTATTGTACATTCTGTGGGTTTGACAAATGTGCAATGACATGTATCTGTCCTTATAGTACTATACAGAATAGTTTCACTGCCTAAAAATCCTCTGCCTATTCCCCTGTCCTTCTTCCCAAACCCTTGGAACTACTGATCTGTTTATTGCCTTCATAGTTTTGTTTTCTTCAAGAATGTCATATAGTTAGAATCATACAGTACATTGTTTTCTCAGATTGACTTCTTTCACTTAATAATATACATTTAAGTTTTCTCCATGTCTTATGGCTTTATAGGTCATTTCTTTATATTGCTGAATAATATTCCATTGTATGGATGTACCACAGTTTATTTATACATTTACCCACTGAAGGACATTTGGTTGCCTCCAAGTTTTGGCAAATATGAATAAAACTATTATAAACATTCAAGTGCAGGTTTTTGTGTGAAAGTTAGTTTTCAACTCATTTGGGTAAATACCAAAGAGTGCAATTGCTGTATCATATGGTAAGAATATATTCAATTTTATAAGAAACTGTCAAACTGCCTCTACCCATTATTTTTACTGATAGAAAATTGTTCTTTTTTCTCATGATCTACTGCATAGAATTTGTACAAAAGGTCACACGTGCTCACTTGCGAATTCCACTTCTTGTCGAGTTTGGCCGGGTTGCAATGTTGCCAAGGCAGGGTCATGATTTCATAAACACTCAGGAGCCAGAAGACTTTTATTCAGACTCCTACACTGACTCATTGAGTAATCCTTTAATAAATCAGCTCTTTCCTCTGGCTCTCCACTTCCTCACTTAGGCAAAGAAAGTCCTTAGCCACATTGCACCTATGCTAGAGTTTGCATAAAAGTTCAGTGCAAACATAATCTGTGCTAAATAAATATTAGCTATTAACATTATTACTTATAAGCAAAAACTTGTAAGAACGAACATAAGAAGTTGTACTTGAATGTAACTTGGAGAGGTCAGTGTTCAGGTCTTGGGATTTTCCTAAGATTTATAAAAAGTTTCAGTTATAGATTTGTCTCTATACCTGGCCACACTGAATTATTCATAAAGATTAACCATTACACCAATTCAGTTTCTGTGTGTGTAATGGAGTCCTTTCCAGATACTTAAAAATAATTTCACGTGATCTTTATTTCACTGGACTGTGGCTATATATGGATTCAAAGTTGCTTTCTATCCAATGTTGATGTTACCTCTCATCACTTTAAATAGGAAACCACAAACAGTTGCTAGGAATTGGCTATAGAGATAAGCAGAAAGGAAACTGATCTGAGTTGAACAGAATCCTTGTGAAGAACAGCTTCTCATTCCAGCCTTGCCCATCCCGCTCAGGATACTGGCCTCTTAAACTGAAATTTCTCACATGCTCTTGGTGTCCCCTCCTTGCCACTAGCCTTCAGTGACTGCAGGGAGATAGTGAGACCTTCTATTATTATGCTGGTCGATGTTACGGACATAAGCCATTTCAGAGAGGACATGGAAGGGGCAGAATAGAGTCATTTTGGAGGTTCCACCTTACAAAAATGTAACATTTGTATTGCTGGGCTTATGCATTTTCTTAATTCACCTCTCGTGTCCTTATGCCCTACTGGTTCATGGCTGCCTGTCCCGAAAAAGACTGCACACAGGCCTATAGACCTCAGAGAACATCTTTTTTTTTATCCTATCCCTTAGAACCTCTTCTCAAAAGATTCACATCGTCTGTGTATTTCTTTTTTTTTTTACTTTTTAAAAATATGTATTTATTTTAATTAGTTTCAAGTATACAGTACATTCTTTAGATATCTATATAGTTCATAAAACGATCCCCCCAATTGCTTCCTCCCTCCCTTGACCCTCCACCTAGGTAACGTATTAATGCTAACTGCATTCCCTATGCCATGCTCCCCATCTCCGTGACCATCCATCAGCTACTAATTTGTACTTCTTTAACTCTTCATCGCATTCTCCCAGCCCCCCAAACTTCCCTCCCCTCTGTCCGTCACCAAATTGTCCACTATATTTGTGAGTCTGATTTTGATTAGTTTGTTCTTTTTATTCCTTAGATTCTGCATATAAGTGAAATCATATAGTGTTTATC
>NW_011889035.1:1183078-1185188 GCF_000151845.1 Pteropus vampyrus | reverse complement strand
GACATAAGCCATTTCAGAGAGGACATGGAAGGGGCAGAATAGAGTCATTTTGGAGGTTCCACCTTACAAAAATGTAACATTTGTATTGCTGGGCTTATGCATTTTCTTAATTCACCTCTCGTGTCCTTATGCCCTACTGGTTCATGGCTGCCTGTCCCGAAAAAGACTGCACACAGGCCTATAGACCTCAGAGAACATCTTTTTTTTTATCCTATCCCTTAGAACCTCTTCTCAAAAGATTCACATCGTCTGTGTATTTCTTTTTTTTTTTACTTTTTAAAAATATGTATTTATTTTAATTAGTTTCAAGTATACAGTACATTCTTTAGATATCTATATAGTTCATAAAACGATCCCCCCAATTGCTTCCTCCCTCCCTTGACCCTCCACCTAGGTAACGTATTAATGCTAACTGCATTCCCTATGCCATGCTCCCCATCTCCGTGACCATCCATCAGCTACTAATTTGTACTTCTTTAACTCTTCATCCCATTCTCCCAGCCCCCCAAACTTCCCTCCCCTCTGTCCGTCACCAAATTGTCCACTATATTTGTGAGTCTGATTTTGATTAGTTTGTTCTTTTTATTCCTTAGATTCTGCATATAAGTGAAATCATATAGTGTTTATCTTTGTCTGGCTTAAGTTCTGTCTTAGATTCTGCATATAAGTGAAATCATATAGTGTTTATCCTTCTCTGTCTGACTTCTAGTTCTATCGAAGCAAAATCTTTTTCCATCCCCTTCCTTTTCGTATGTAGGGGTCTTGTTTTCTTATCCTTTCAGCCACTCTATCTTTTGATTGGAGCACTTAATTATTTTCCATTTAAGGTAATTATTGAAAGGAATGTAGTTGTTACCATTCTTTATTCCTGTTTTTGATACATGGTTTTTCTTCTTAAAGAAGTCCCTCCAACATTTCCTGTAATATTGACTTGCTGGTGATAAATTCCTTTGCTTATTTTTGTCTGGAAAGCTCTTTATCTGTCCTTCACCTCTAAATGATAGCTTCGCTGGATAAAATATTCTTGGTTGCAGATCCTGGGTCTTCATCCTGTCGAATATTTTGTTCTAAGCCCTTCTGTATTGCATAGTTTCTTTTGAGAAATCAGCTGCCTGTCTTATGGGTGTTCCCTTATAAATAATTATCTGTTTTTCTCTTGCTGCTTTTAATATTCTTTTTTTGTCTTTAATCTTTGGCATTTTAATTATGATGTGTCTTGGTGTGGGCCTCTTTGGATCCCTGATTTGGGGAATTCTCTGAGCTTCCTGGGGTTTTATGTCCATTTCCTTCACCACATTAGGGAAGTTTTCCATCATTATTTCTTCAAACAGTTGTTCAACATCTTGATCTCCTTCAGATATGCCAATGAGACGAGTATTTTTACCTTTAATAGTGTTGCATAGGCTCCTTAAATAAATTTTTATTATAGTCTTTGCATCTTTTTTCTTGCCATTCTGATTGAGTGTCATTGGCTTTCCTGTCCTCTATATAGGTCATTTGATCCTCTTCTTTATTCACTTTGCTTATTCCTCTGTTTATTCCATTTAATATACTTCTTATCTCAGATAATGTGTTCATTTCAGACTGATTCCCTTTTATAATTTCCAATTCCATTTTTATGTTTTTTATCTCTTTGTTGAAGTTCTCACTGAGTTTATCTATACTTCCCATAAGTTTATTGAACATCTTTATAACTAGTGTTTTGAACTCTGCATCTGTTAGATTGCTTGACTCCACTATTCCTGGATCTCTGTTCTGTTCTCTCATATGGTGTCTGCTTCTTTGTCTTCCCATTATGACTGTCTTTCCGTGTCTGTTTCTATGTACTAAGCAAAGCTCCTAAGTCTCCCAGTCTTATTAGTTGGATTTGTGAAGTAGGTGTCCAATGGCACAGTCCTGAGAGGGGTTCAGCTGCGGGCCAAATTTAGCACCAGCCACTGCTCCTCTGGGGCCACCTGTTAAGATTCAGCAAGCAATCCACAGATGCTGTGCTTACAGTTGCCTCAAAAGCCCACACCAGAAACCGAGGCCAGCTGCCTCCAGAGTGAGTCTAGGCACTGCTTAGCAAGGAGCCCTGACTTGCTGAGGATATACTTGGATGTGGCTTGGG
>NW_011889035.1:1180711-1183028 GCF_000151845.1 Pteropus vampyrus | reverse complement strand
GGGGCTGCGAGTTGGGGGAGGCGGGGTTTCAGGGAATCTTCTGGGTGGAGCGACCTTTGTTATCCAGTTTGATGACGTCTGGGCTATGGCAGCGCTGCGTCCTGCGCACTGGTAGGGGGAAGGCTCAACAGGGAACAATAGATACCTCTGGCTCTTCTGTATAGAGTGAGTCTCCCCTTGGCCCTCACTCCGACAACTCCATGTCTCCCTGTAAGTCCCTGATGTTCCCTGCGTGCAGATGAATTGGCAATAGTGCTCAGAGCAAGCAGGTCTGTCACTGGAAAGTTCGCTTGCAGACACAACCCCTTTAAGAGGCTTTGCTGCTGCTGCCGCTGCCGCAGCCTCAATCCTCCTTAACTGCTCAAGACCGGGCAGCCCCGCGTCCTCGCCCCGTCATACTCTCTGCTGTTGCAGGGTGATTTCTTGGATTTCTCCCTAGTTGTACGGCTTGTTCATCCCAGGCGATTTTTCCTTGCTGCTTCTCCTTATTTCCGTTAAAACTTTGGTTTGGTCACCAGAGGGATGAACAGAAACGCTATCATCTATGCCATTTTTTTTCCTCCTCCATGTCTGTGTATTTCCGACCCCAATCATTCAGTCAGTCATTCAGAACATGTTTACCGAGCACTTACTATGCACCAGGCATTGTTCTTCTAATTGGTGACATAACAGTGAAAAAGGCAAAGTTTCAACTTTCCTAAAGAGTGATGTATAAGAGCTTATCCAGTAGTTATAAGAGCTATGACAAAAATAAAGCAGAGTAAGGGGTTAGAGAGTGAAAGAGCTGCTATATTTGATAGGGTGGACTTTTGGGGGTTGTGGGAAGAGGCTTCTTTGATTTAGAAGGCCTCTTAGGGACATGGTTTTTGAGTGCACCATGTGAACATGTGAGCGGAGATGTTATTATAGGCAGAGGAACAACATGCGCAAATGCTCTGAGGTGGCCGCATCCTTAATGTGCTCACAGATTAGCCAAGTGGCTGGAAAGCAGGTGAGGGAGTAGGGAACAGGGATCTGGATTGGAGGAGGGGCACAACATGTCTGATCTCCATGAATATGTTATTATTTTAGGTAAGCTGGAATGGAGGAATTTGAGGACCACACAAAAGCATTCATAATATGCAGCCATCCCTGAGAATGACTCTGTCTTTTCTACCAGAGGCAAATCCTGAGAGTAGGAGCTCTATATGCGTTGGTTCCCTGAGGTATCAGTTAACATGGCATGCATCTGACTCAGTAGTTGCTATGGACTAGTGTTGAATTAGATGGGACTCTAGCAGACAGAGCCGATCCCTGGCACTCACTAAGTTGACAACAGCCACTTCAACTATCTCTGAGCCACTCTCAATCAATGGCATGCAGTCAATATTTTGGAATTTTGCTGAGACCCATATTTGAATAATGCAGAGGGCTATGAAGGTAGTGTGAAAGAGGGAGACATTTAGCTCCTGGGGAGTCTGCAGCAGAAATTCTCTAGAAAATCATCTACCAGGTAAGAGATCAGGTATGAGAGTTGAACAAGCAATATATTTAGAGTGTAAAGCTATGCACAGGAAAATTCTGGTTCCAGATAAGGATAATATTCAGGAAAGTGCTAGGATTAGGAATTTGCAAATATATCAAGTTTCATTCCCTGTGGATGTCAAGGGACCACTGAGTATGTTCCTCCTACATGAGAAACTCCTTAGAAACTAGGTGGCCTAACCTCATTTCTCTTGTCATATCACCTTGACTGTACTTACAGATGATTGTCTAGGATTCTAAGTACTTTATTTTACCTATATTTTATCTCATGGATTAAACCAGATAAATCTAATTGGTTGTTATCTCACTTGGTTTTCTCTGTACAGTGAGGACTCAATGAATATTGTTGAGTGAAGGAGTAAATGATGTGAAACCATCAATAGGAATGAAAAATGAGATAGCATCATGAGAAATAGCCAAAATAAATGAATGCGATTATAGCATTATTGCTTTCACATTGATTATCTTTTAAAATAAGATACCCAGTTCTAAACTGGGGGTTGAAATAACTTACAGAGCCAGAGAATAAACTTTCTCATATTCCAATACAGGACCTTCATTCATTCACTCAACAGATATTATTAAGCACTCTCACTGTGCCAGGTACTGTACTAGATGCTAAGGTTACAACATAATCTGGAGTTACAGTCTACTTGGAGACACAGACAAGCAATTAGGCTGTTTCACCATGCTACAGATTATCGGCAACCTTAACAATACCCAGGTTCTTCTCAAGCCGATGGCTCTAGAGCTCCTGAAGAAATGTATCATTTGTTGGAGGCAGTCAGCCTCA
>NW_011889035.1:1174373-1180661 GCF_000151845.1 Pteropus vampyrus | reverse complement strand
GAGATAGCATCATGAGAAATAGCCAAAATAAATGAATGCGATTATAGCATTATTGCTTTCACATTGATTATCTTTTAAAATAAGATACCCAGTTCTAAACTGGGGGTTGAAATAACTTACAGAGCCAGAGAATAAACTTTCTCATATTCCAATACAGGACCTTCATTCATTCACTCAACAAATATTATTAAGCACTCTCACTGTGCTAGGTACTGTACTAGATGCTAAGGTTACAACATAATCTGGAGTTACAGTCTACTTGGAGACACAGACAAGCAATTAGGCTGTTTCACCATGCTACAGATTATCGGCAACCTTAACAATACCCAGGTTCTTCTCAAGCCGATGGCTCTAGAGCTCCTGAAGAAATGTATCATTTGTTGGAGGCAGTCAGCCTCATGTTCCAGGCCAGAGCCCCAAAGGGCTCTCAGAGGTGTTTCAGTCTGTTCCTGGGCTCATGGAAGCCCTCTTGGTCACTTTTTCTCAATCATGCCTGACAAATGGACATATACCACCTTTCTGGGGGAATGATGACTGCTCCAGGCATCTATAGTCCTTCCCTACCAGTTATGCAGGGCATGGAGGCTATCTTTGAATGCCTTTACTGGCTGCTTCACTCTAGAGAGTGAGCATGGCTTACTGTTAGATCCCTCCCTTCCTCTGCCCATGCCACTGATATACTTTGGTTTCTTTAGGGAGCCGGGTCATTTAAATTCCATTTCCTGTGTTCCATTCTGTTTTCCCACTATCTACACCCCTGTTATGGACTGAATGTGTCCCCTCCCCAAAATTTATACATAGAAACCCTAATCCTCAATGCGATACTTGCAGGTGGGGTCTTTGGGAGGAAGGGATTAGGTCATGAGGGCTGTGCACTCATGAACTGGATTAATGCCCTTATAAGAAGAGACAAGAGAGAGATCTCTCTCTCCACCATGTGAGAATACAGCAAGAAGGCAGCTGTTTGTAATCTAGGAAATGGATCCTCACCAGGAACTCGACCATGCTGGCACCCTGATCTCAGACTTCTAGCTTCCAGAACTGTGAGAAATAAATGTTGTTTAAGTCCCCCAGTTTATGGTATTATGTTAAAGCAGCTGTAATAGACAAAGACACACCACAAACTGTTCATCTAAAGTTCACACTGGTCTACGGCCATGCCACCCTGAACGTGCCCAATCTCGTCTGATCTTGAAAGCTAAGCAGGGGCGGGCCTGGTTAGTACTTGGATGGGAGACCACCTAAGAAGACCAGGTGCTGTAGGCATATTAAAAAACAAAAAACAAAACAAAACAAAACAAAACCAATAAAGTTTACACTGGCTACTCCAGGGAGAAGGTAAAAAGGAGGCTAAGGGGACAGGTGAACACAGTTACCTTAAAATGAGTGTCTGCAGTGTGCCAAGAACCCTGACTAGAGGTTCATATACATCATTCATTTTCCTCAGTCTGTAGACTCAAGCAGATGGAGTTATGCCACTTACTAGTGTGACTGTGGGCAAATGACTCACAAGCTCTGCGGCCCCATCTCTGTGGAGAGAGAGTGGATCTGAGTGGTCACCGCACACACACTGTGTTCAGATCCAGTTCTGCGTTTGTGAACTGTGTGACCTGGCAAGCTGCTTCATCATGTGCTTCCTGTGCCTTTTCCCTGAAATAGAAATGGTCGCGACAGTGCCCACAGCAATAAGGGTCGAATGTGTTCAAATAAGTAAGACACTTGGAGCAATAACCAGCTTGAGGAAGGAGCAAGCTATCATTTAAGTAACTTTAACACAGTCTTCGGCAAGAAGCACACACCGGTCTAGCTATCATCAACTTTTTAAAATTATTACTCATTTTGTATTATTTTAATATTATTAGTATTTTATTTTTTATTATTACTATTATTACCTTCAGAATTAGAGATGACAAGCGTGCAGTCTTCCTTGCTAATGTACTTGAAAAGAGAGTGACAAAAGAAAAGAGCTGTAGCTTCTTGTCACTCAAACCACGGGCCAGATGGAAAGCCAGGACATCACCTTTGAGCATGGTAGAAATACAAAATCTCAGACTCCAGTTCAGACCTGTGACTCAGAATCTGAATTTTAACTAGATTCCAGGTGAGTCGCAGGAGAGTTTAAGGGTGAGAAGCACTCTGCTCTAACATTCCGGTTCTCAACCCGCTGGAATTACATTTGGAATATACTGATGTCCAGATGCCCACCACCCCTCTCCTCTGAAGTTCCATTTAATCAGCTGGAGCTTGAAATGTTAACAGCTCCCTGGGTGATGCCTATGTGTGCAGTCAAATTGAGAACAACCATCTAGCTTTTGGTCCACGGGGAGTTGGGCTGTAGGGGTGACAGGAGTTTAGTTTCTTCGGCAAGTGCCAATGAGAGTTCTGGTTTGTTTTCTTTCTCTTCGGGCCCAGTGGAAATATGAGGGGACACGGAGAGGACACATTCTTCTCTCCCGCCCCCGCCATTCCCCAGTCTTCATTCCAGCTAACGGGACACGTGACAAGGCTTGTGCACACTTCCTGGCCAATGTTGCTATTTCTCTTTGTTGCAGGTCACAGTGTCTATCCTGTGTTGCCTGGTGCTGTCTCTCTCACTCAGTCCTGTGTGAATGGGCCTTGGCTTCTCTGCAGTGGGAGTTTGTATTTCCTTGAAACGGGGTGCTTCTACTTCTTTCATCTCCTTCCCACTGTTTATGATACCTAGCGGCTGCTTGGTTGGAGAAAACCCAGCCAGAGAGCTGACCTTTCCTGTGAGGCCCTCAACCCCTGATGGAAAATTCACATTCCCATCAGGCTCAGGCAAGTGATCCAAGTGAGTGTTGCTGTCAGGATGACGGCTCGCGCCCCATCGTAAGGCCGAGGACACTTCCCAGGGCCAGCCCACTATTTTTTGGGAATGAGGGTCATGGGGCTGTCATTTTCTGAATTTTTAACAGAAGCTGCAAACTTGGAATTTTATGAAAAAAAGGTTCCAATTTTTAAATGTTGGCAGCTAATTCAAAAAATTCAAAAGCCCTGTTGGCTAAATAAAACATTTCCAGAGGCCAGAGTTGGCCCATTGACCTCAGAGACATGTCCCCTGTTCTAAATTTCATTTGGGTTACAAAAGTTCCAAGAGCGACTAACCTAAGTGATCTTGCTCTACACCTGGAGCTAGTCAAAAAGGTGAGACAACTAGAGTCCTCTAAGTCACATGCTCAAAGCTTTGTAATTCAGGTGACTTGGTAGTTAGATAGACCCCCTGCCAAAGGCACACTTCCATATGCCTAGGCCTAAGCATGGCTGTTTCTGACTCCCACCATTTAAGATTCCTGTATGTCCTCCCACGGTCACAGTGGACCCCTGCCTGACCTGGGGCCAGATATCGTAGGAGTTGTGCAGAGTATGTTGTATTTCCCCAGGATAGCAGATTAGAAGGAAAGAAAAAAGGATTTATGCTCTCAGTCTTTGCCCTCCCCCGCTGAACAGCAGACAGCCCAGCATTTGACAGAGCTCCTTGTTTTGTGCTAACACATCTCTCCTAGTGACCAAATGTTTCTCCCTCAATATTCCCTTTATACAAGATGATGTGACTTGTGCTTGTTGCTAATATTAGATTTGCAACAGATGCCCTCATTGTTGGGTCCTGGGTACATGTAGAGCAGATTAATAAAGCAAAGACGAAGGCCTCAAATGCCCAGTGAATTTAATAGCACAACTTGCTCAAGGGGCTGGGGTTCCCACTGTGTTAGGCTCGGTGAAGGGGACAGGACTGTGAGAGACTCAGGAACTGAGTCCACAGTCTAGGAACCTTTGGAAATGTAGGGAGAGCTCTTGGAGGGAGTGGCAGGGGGCATAAAGCATCAAGGGGAGGCAACTTCAAGCGGAGACAAACAGTAATACCCAGGTCTGTGGTGAAAATGACAAGTCATCTAATCACGACTGGTGGCCAAAATTAGGAGCCAGAGGAACCAGATAGCAAGTCTAGGGAGAGAGTAAATAGTTCAATAAATGCCACTGATGTCATGGCTCTTTCTGTTTCATTTGTTTCAATAAAACAAAGCCTTTTCAGACAAATCAGAGGAGGATGTTTACATACCACGAACCTCCTAGGTCTTAGCGCGAACTGCTGGGACTTTGTTTGCCCCCGCCTCATCTTGGGAATGCTCTCATCTCACTTCTGCAAGATAATTTAAGTGTTTCTTAATATCTACTGAATGTGCTTTTTCTTTTATTTAGTCGCCTCAAATTTTTATTTAGTCGCCTTAACGCTTATGGAAGTTAACGTACGGCATGGTATAGTTTGTGTCTGTCTGACTCTGTTGCTTCCTACACGTGCCGCATGCTAGCAGACATTGTCCTAATGGACATTTTTTGCCCACAGTGATTTCAGTGCTAATGCATCGGAAGGCTAGCTGAGACTTAGTCAAAGCCGGTGGATGCAAGGTCTTTTGGTCTCAGGAGGGTTGTGCTGGAAAGGTTCTGTGCTCTAAACATCCTACCTTGATTTAGAATTGAATTGTCAAGTTGAATCCTGTGCTAACCTGTCTGCAAACTAAATTTAATCATTCTGAAAGTAAAACCAGAGCCCTAAAATACCTGTCTCGTAAGTTCCAGATTTCTGGAATTGTGGGTTTTTTTTCCTCTAAATGGAAGTCTGGCCAACTACTTATAAAGGAACTATATGGAAGAAATGAACTAGCATTTACTGAATTTTGCTATAGGATAAGTGCTTTACGTTGGTTATTTCATTTAATTCTCAGGTCAACAATATGAGGTAAGTATTATTCTCATTTTGCAGATGAGGGATTTAAGGTTCAGGGAGCTCAAACAGCTTGTAAGTGGCAGAGTTCAGATTCAAACAAAAGTTTCTTGATGCTCAAACCTATGCTTTTTCCATTTATCTGCATTATTGGAGCTTTTTAAAATTCACAGATGATGTTACATGCAGAGTAAGACGGATACACATAGGCAGAGATAGGACTGAATATTTTCCTTAATTTTTTTCTAGTGATAAAAATAAACAGTTGTTTTAAACTCATAAGTAATTACAATAGAATAGATACTTGGGCAGATGGATTTTCTGAAAGAAGTGTTTAGAGTTCTGTGTTGAGATGACCTGATGGCTTAGACTACGGATTCCAGGACAGCCGAGACGATATTTCGTTCCCTCTGTATCCCCAGCAATTAGCACTAAACCTGTCCCACAGTGGGGAGGGTGGCACTTCTGTTGGTTGAATGAATAAATTTCTCCTTTATCCACATCAGTATTTGGAAGAAAGAAACCACCTACTTATTTAAACAGAGTTCCTTCACTCACTGAGCAGACTGCTGTCTTCAATAAAACTGCCATAGACTGAACATTTGCATCCCCCAAAAGAAGTAGTGCCTTTGGGAAGTGATTAGGTCAGAGAGTGGAGTCCTCATGAAAGGGATTAGTGCCCTTATGGAAGGGACCCAGAGAACTTGTGTGTCCCTTCTGCCAGGTGGGGACACATGTCTATAAACCAGAAGGTGGGCTCTCACCAGGCACTTTGATCTTGGACTTCCCAGCCTTCAGAATTGTAAGAAATAAATGTTTGTTGTATATAAGCCACCGGCCTATGACATTTTGTTTCAGTCTGAAAGGACTATGACAAATACTAAGTAATATTAACAAGGGTTAGGCAAGGAGCCAAGCCACGCAGTTTATCCATATCTGAGAAGGCAGATTTTGGTCATCAGGCTTCAGCAGAACCTTCATTTCATGTTTTCAGTTTAAGGTAGAATGACTAAGCACCTTATTCATCTATGAACAACTATGGAAAATGAGAATTTTTCTAAAATTTATACTTAACTAAATCTACAGTCGTTTCCAAACTTCAACTGAATTAAATAGTATTTGCTTAAAAAGAGTATTTTTTCTCATAAGATAGTTTGTTTTTTCTCTATGTGAAATTTTAAATATATAAAAATAGAATAAAATAATTTTACTTATTCTAACATACAAAGACAATTATTGAACTCTTTTCAAAGATCTTTTAATATCCTTTGCATGTGTTCACACAGTATGATCATACCATGAATAAAATTTTAAATTTTACTTTCCTAATTTTTCTTTCTATGATAAACATGTTAATAGACTTTAGTTTTTGCCTGGAAAGTTTTTTTTTTTTAACTTTTTTAATGCGAAAGAAATATATATTCTAGATAAATAAAAATATACAGATAAAAATATAAAAATTATTCAAAATGAGAAAAATGAAAAATGTAACTGTTAGAATGTTGTGCGTTTTCACATTGACAGTTGAATAGATTTTAAGAGGGAAC
>NW_011889035.1:1167080-1174323 GCF_000151845.1 Pteropus vampyrus | reverse complement strand
TACTTAACTAAATCTACAGTCGTTTCCAAACTTCAACTGAATTAAATAGTATTTGCTTAAAAAGAGTATTTTTTCTCATAAGATAGTTTGTTTTTTCTCTATGTGAAATTTTAAATATATAAAAATAGAATAAAATAATTTTACTTATTCTAACATACAAAGACAATTATTGAACTCTTTTCAAAGATCTTTTAATATCCTTTGCATGTGTTCACACAGTATGATCATACCATGAATAAAATTTTAAATTTTACTTTCCTAATTTTTCTTTCTATGATAAACATGTTAATAGACTTTAGTTTTTGCCTGGAAAGTTTTTTTTTTTTAACTTTTTTAATGCGAAAGAAATATATATTCTAGATAAATAAAAATATACAGATAAAAATATAAAAATTATTCAAAATGAGAAAAATGAAAAATGTAACTGTTAGAATGTTGTGCGTTTTCACATTGACAGTTGAATAGATTTTAAGAGGGAACATTAAATCAGCAAGAAACAAAAAGTCAGGGAGGCTCCTTTTGATCCTCTTTCTAAATATACAACATTCGCTTTTATCTGCATATATATTATCTAAATAAACTTATTTTGGAGCTCAGAAGTTGAGCCGAATTAACGTTGGTGGGAAGAGACTTGGGAGTCACTCATAGGACCAGTCTCTAAGGTTTGTGAAAGCATTACTGGATATGTGATATTTTAAAAAAAATATATTTATTAAAACTCTTAAGGAGAGTGCTGTATACGATTAGATAACAATACTTTGATTAGCTACTTGAGGAAGGGTGTAAAATCTCTTGAGTAGCCAGATGGTCACTATTCTTCTAAGAAAGCGATCACTTAACCATAGGGCTTTTGTCTTGCTCCTTGGGATTTGCAGATTCACAGTCAAAGCTGAATTGCTGAGCCCTACCATCAGAGATCCTACTTCTTCGCTGTATCTCAGAGCATCCACTCTCTCCGATAAATAATTAGGTAAAGAATATTAATCTAAAGGGGCTCCTGTCCAAGGCATACATGTCTCAGCAGTTTTTAGTGAGATATCACCTTTCTGAGATCTTGGCTAAGACAGAGGGCGGGTACCAGAGGTTTCCTCCAACCCCAAGCCAGGTATTAAGAGCACTTTCCTTCTTTCCTGGGAACTGGGTCAATCATGTTATTATTTGACATTGTTATCTTGGACCTTTGTTTAAAAATGAGTTATGTTGATAGGCTCAGATGAGGTCAGAAGAGCTATTTCTATATCTTATATATATGTCTATATCATCCATTAAATAATTATTTAGTACTTTTTATGTGCATTTCTAAGTCTTTTGTATTCTGAATATCAGCACTTCTAAGACAGCACTGATTATAAGATGCATCATTATTTACGTACCAGCGAGGCAATTAAATTATGCCACACTATCAATTATAAAATGCACCTCAATTTCAAAGATACTAAAATGTGAAAGAAAAGCATGTCTTAGAATCAATGAAATATGGTATATGAATGCATTTAAAACTTAAAACACTAGGAGGTAGATTCTGTCATTATTCTCATTTTATAGGCGAGAAAATTGAGACAGAAAGGCTCAATAATTTGCCCAAGATCACATGGTCAGTAAGAGGAGTCAGCATTTGAACCTAAACAGTCTAACTCCAGAGTTCAAGCTCATACACTGCACTCTTCTCCCTATAGATATGGAAAGCTAAAAAAAAAAAAGTTTCAGAAACATTATTTAAAGTCATTTTTATTAACTTATTGTTTATGGAAGTATATCAGAAAAATTATTACAAATATTTTTCTGCATGAGGGATTCAAAGTTATTCCAGTCTGAAGTACTTCTCTAACATCTGAACGAATATCCAAGACAGTTGAACAACTCAGAAGTGCCCAGTAGTTCTATGGGCAAAGTGTCTTTTTTGTTGCGAGCTAATGGAGAGAGAGTATCTTTGTGTACACACGTGCACTTCTAGGGGAACTGAAGTTGTCAAATATTACTTTTAGACATCATCCAAAGTGTAGCTTTGCTAGAAAGAAGATAGCTCTGCCTACAATTTCAATTGAGCATGACTCAGCCTCCTGTTGGCTTGGTTGTCAGCCACCTTTTTGACTCAGAGGCCTTCCGCCTCTCACTAGAGGATTTGAGCCAGGCATGCTTGCTTAGGTTTAGTCATGTTTAGGAAAATAAATCAGGTATGCTTTTTCTTAATTAATTAATTAATTTATTTATTGTGGTGACATTGGTTAACGAAGTCCAGTAAGTTTCAGGTGTACAATTCAACAGTAAGGCATATATATATATTGCATTGTGTGTTCACCGACCATAGATTTCTTTCTGCCACCACATATTTGACCCTTTTACCCCATTTACCTCCTCCCCACCCCTCCCCTTTTCCTCTGGTAACCACTAGTCTATTGTCCATGTCCTTGAGTCTCAGTTTGTCCTGTTTGTTGCTTTTAGGTTTATATCTCACATATAAGTGATATCACGTGATTTTCAACTTTTTCTGTCTGGCTTATTTCGCTTAGCATGATTATCTCGAGGTCCATCCATGTCATCACAAATGGCAGTATTTCATCTGTTCTTATGGCAAATCAGGTAATCTAACCCAAATAGGAGCTACTCCTTAGCCTCTTCACCTCTCCTAGTAATTCGAAGAGGGTTAATTTACTCATTATTTGCCAATTTCACACAAGTGCTAGACAATCTACAGAGAAGAGAGCCAAAGAAGTAGCTTCAAGCACCTAGAAATTAATTATTCTAGTTCGTGAGCCACTGTTTCAACATATGTTATCATTAAGTGTGATTTTCTGCCATTCCCATTGTCCTGAGCTTCTTCCCCGCAGATTAGCCTAGGTGACCTTTATCTATCCTCTTAACACATAGTACTTCCCTTAAAGAGCACTTCTCACATTGTATTGTAATTGCTTGTGTGTCCATCTGTCTTCCCTACCTACTTCAAATTCTCTGGTGAGAAGGTCTTGCTCTGGAATGGAGCTGGATACAGCATGAAGTCAATGTTATGGAACTCACTGGCTGCATGTGAGTTCCCTGCATTGCCCTTCCCTGGTCTAAGGCAGAGCAGCTTTGTTACCTTTGTGGCATGGAGAGGGGCTAGCATGAGTGTCATGAGAGCAGGGGCCAGGTTTAACTTTGCTGCCCCTGAATACCTGGCATCTAGCATAATGGATGGCTCATGGTAGATGTTTTAAAAAATGTTTTGAAAATGAATGAATTAATCAGAGCATGAGAATCCCAATGAAGTTTCATGGAGAAAAGTTTTTCCTTTTATTTATTCATTTACTCACTCACTCACTGTATTGAATACTTACCCTATAACAGGCACTATGTTTATGTCTAAGGAGGAAGGTAGTGGTTAGATGTAGGGGAAATATCGGGCTTAGTAGACACTATGAAAAGGGGCCCTTAACCTCATGTAGGGCAGGAGGGGACAACGAGTGAGGGCACGCTTATCAAGAAAGTAGGTGACCTGAGGAACTAATGTTTAACTAGATTGTATAAACAAACAAACAAACAAACAAATAAATAAAACAATGGAAACCTAAAACTAAATAAAAGAGTGAAGGGATGGGAATGTGTGGTGAGAATTTTAGGCCAACGGAAGTAGCTTACGGTGCTAAGGCTCAGGGACAAGAGAGAACTCTGTGTATTCAAGGAACCGCAAAAAGTTGAATACCGCTTAGAGCACAGACAGCCAGGTAGGAGTGGCAGGAGATGAGGTCAGAGTGGAAGTGGCCAGATCTCAGTTGTCTGGGGGTCAGGTGGAGAGTGGAGCTTCTTCTTAAGATGAATGGAGAGTGATCAAAGGCCTGTAAGCATAGAATGACATCATCAGATTTATTTCAGGAAGTCACTCCAGCTGGAAAATGGATTGGAGAAGATGAAGGGATAAAAACTGGGTATGAGAGATGAGGGCGATTTGGTGTTAGGTGGTGGTATTAGGGATGCAGTTGTCATTAAGCATTGAGACAGTAAGGGGTAGAGGTTGGAGAAGTGTCTAGACGGCCCATGTTTTCAAGCTTGGGACAGAAACAACCAAACCGCAGAAGTGCAAGTAGAATGTCATTTTATTCCACATCAGCCATTATTTTTCCTCTTCGGGGATATGCTGAAGGCTATTAACAGATGTTGGATTGGCATGGGTGTGAGTGCAGAGGCCTAAGAGGATCTGGTTTGAAACCCTTCCCTGTGAAAAGAGTCTGGAAAAGAAAAAGGACTAGAGGCAAGAAATAGCAGTGAACTATCGATGGATTGTGTATTGCACATAAAAATGCAGCTAAAGATAGTCTTCCCCTGGAATGAGCAGTCAGCAAAAGCTTTAATTAGACCAAGTCACTCCCACCCTGTAGTATGTTCCAGAATCTTGGGTGAGGACATTTGTAATTTGCAAAATTATTTTCAGTATTATAATTTTTATCTTAGGAAGGCAAGCAAACAAAAAGAACCTCTATTGTTTTGTACTGTAAACTAAAGGTAAATAGTAGACAAAATCATCCTCGCTGTGGGATGTGCAAATGTTCTGTGTACACATGTGTCAGTCACCGACAGAGGCCTGAGGGGAAACTAGAATCTGCCTCGGGGGTAGAGGAGGAGTGGCAGAGTTACTTATGCTTATCCAAGAGGAGACAGGGATCAAATTTGAGAAACAGTGGATTAAAGTCGTATAAATACCAATATTTTATTTTATCATATTTCCTGCATTTGTTGAATTATAACGTAAGCTTCATATTTGACATCTATTACTCTAGACTCTGTAGTAGCCACCAAGATCCAAAGACCAAGAAGAGACAACCCTTGTCCCCAGCAGTGTATGTTCTAGCACAGAAGGCAGATACAGGAATTATTAATGCCCTAACATGATAAGCACCATAATAGAAGTACTTACAGAGAACACAAGGAGAAGGGAGGATTGCTTTGTAGTTGTTTAATTGTATTTATATATTTATTTATAGTTGACAACATGAATTGACATACATTAGGGAACATGTATAATCCCATATAATATAAATATAAAAAATCCTATAAAATCCATAATCCTCACAACCTCCAAGGAAAGGCATCATCCCCAAGAGAGGACATGACTGAGGTCTGCAAGGGTGAGATATCTTGGCTGAGATACTGTTGTAGCTGCCAGCCCCCAATAGACACACGGACCACCAGAAATCAGTGAGTTATAGGAAACACGCTCTTTATTCAGCCAGCTGGGTCTGCCAGGGGTACGTAGACCCCAAAGTAAGCAGCCCTGACAGGATTTTTAAGCCCTAAACCCCATTCTTTATGCTGTTTGAACACACAGTCTATTTTTCTTCTTTTTACTAACTGTCAACCCACAGGTCGGTTGTGCAAGCGGGGGTACAGAAGCAGAAAGCTTATTGTTAGAATGTTATGTTCCCATGGGTGATAGCCTATGTTCCCATGGGCGATAGCCAAGCAGTAATTTTCCAGCCAGCACAATATAAGTACTAGATGACCAAGATCATCAGCCCCAGATCAAAGAGGTTTCTAAGACTAGCCTCTTCTGTAACATCATACTAAACATGCCTGTCTTTTTTTTAATTAACATACAAATTTAGGTTTCATTTTAGGGACCAAATCTAGTCAACATTTTTAGGAATTGAAGCCTGTAAGGATTTGTTCTTGAGCTCCAAAATATGTTCTCCCAGCAATTCATCTCCTACTTTGCAGGTTCACCTTACAGATTTGCTGTGACTTAGGGCTTCGGAATCAGACAGATGTGGTTTAAATCTGGCTCAAGACTTGCTGGCTATGCCATCTTAGGTGAGCATCAAAACACTCGACCTTAGTTCCCCACGTGACACACTGGGGAAATAAGATTAAGTAAAGTGATGTAAGGAAAGGCACCTGGCTCTGAGTAGGTGCTCTGACTGTACCTCTAGTATTGCCTTAGTCTGAGCTATCATCTCTCATCTGGATTATTGCAAATATTTTTCTTCACTCATTCTGGACCACTGGAATCAGCCCATTTCTGCCCAGAGAGCAAATGTGATTGCATCGCTACCATTGAAAGATGAAAATCCTCAATATAATTTATAATATTTCTTTCCAAACTGCAAGTCATAAGCCATTAGTGGGTCATAGAAACAATTTTGTGGGTCATCACTGACCTTTTAAAAAAGTGGAAAATAGAAATGTGAGATTGCATTGCCAATAGTAAGCATACGTATTATTACATGGAACTTATTTTCTCATTGTGGATTCTGTCAAAAAACGTTTGAAGGCCTCTGGCCTAAGATACCCTCAATGATATGACTCAGTCTCCTTCTTTAGCCCCATTTCTCCTCCCAGTTCTCTTTCTGCCCACACTGGCCCTCCTTAAATTACTCCAACATGGCATGTTCCCTTCTGATGGGAGACCCCTCAGCACAAGCTGTTTTCCTCTTTGCCCAGTTAATGTCATCCTCTAGGTCTCAGCTCAGACGTCATTTCAGGCAAACTCAGACCATACCCTGAATCCCTACCGGAGTCAGGTTCTCATAGATTCATGTTCAGTGTTTAATTATTCCTTTAATAGTATGTTTCTGTGATTAATGACAAGCTTTCCCACTAGGCTGTAGTCTCCATGACTGCTGGGCTCCTGTCCTTGTTTATAGCTGTGCCCTGCCACCTGACCCAGGCACCTAGGCACTCAGTGGGATGAGTGAATCAACCAAACCTATCAAGCAATAACGTTGGCTGGTCTCCTTGTTTTGGTTTTGGTTTGGTATCTAAGGCTTGCACCAAGTAAAACACAAGGGCTGTACTTATCTGTCTAGGTTAGGAAATTCCTATAACTGGTTATCTTAACTTGGGTCTCCGGACTTCTGATCTTCTGAATCAGGATCAAAGTTGAGTTCCCGTGCAGGTGGTTGAGCATTTCGTTGGGAGGGGAGATTAATGTTCTTTGGATTTCAGAGGGGATCTCTGCCCATCTGCTAAAAAGAGCCACAGTTCCGTGAGCATCTCACACTGCCCCTTTGCATTCCAGGGGCCCTCTGGGGCGCCCGGCCCAGGGGACCGTCCCTTCCCAGTCCCTCCGATTAGGTCGACCCTGCTTAGATCTTCCACTACTCGGAGCGCGTTCCCGCGGACTGCGGAGACGAGGCGGCGCGGTGGCAGGTGCCCTGCGTCTCCAGGCCCGGCTGCAGCTGGGAGAACATTGCCCACATCCCCAAGCCCCCGCCCCAGCCCTTGCAGCCATCTTCGGAGAGGGAGGGTGCGAGGGAGGCGCGGCCTCCGGACG
>NW_011889035.1:1158362-1166830 GCF_000151845.1 Pteropus vampyrus | reverse complement strand
GCAGAGCCCGCGCCGCGGCCGCTCGGTGCTCGCAGGGGCTGCCATGGGCCCCGCACGCTGGCTGGCGCTGAGCAGCCTGCTCGCCCTGGGAGCGCTGCTGGAAGGCCGGCTCGTGGGCGAGGGGGACGCCGGCTTTGGCGAATGTGACCAGTTCTTTTACGCCGAGACCCCGCCTGCGGGTTTGGCGGCCGAGGGCCACGTGAAGATCTGTCAGCGCTCCGAGGGCACCCAGCGCTTCGCCACCCTGTACAGCACCCGGGACCGCATCCCCGTGTACTCGGCGTTCCGCGCCCCGCGCCTCGCGCCGGGTGGCACGGAGCAGCGCTGGCTGGTGGAGCCGCAGGTAAGCGAGGTGGTTCACCAGCCCCAGCGCTAGGCTGGCCTCCAGGGGCGCTTTGCAGCCACCGCGAGGGGTAGGGCGGGAAAAGTCTCCCCCACCCTTCCCCGCCCTCGGGGCCAGAGTCAGGAAACCCGGGTTTCGGATTCACCGCACTGCGCCCCCGGAATTACAGCCTACCTCGCCCTTCTCAGCGCCACCGCAGGAGCTCGGCGATCTGCCAGCCTTCGCTTAAGCCGCAGGGGCGGAAGGTCTCCATTGGGAGGTGGCTCTTCCCTGCATTTCGGTGTAGCTATCTGCAGTGTCTCATTCATTTCCTGAATAGTGAGGAGCCTGAGACCATTCAGATCAGCGAGAAGCTTAGCCTGAGAACTCACAGGCCTTGGCACAGGCCATTGCCACAATTTGAGGGGAGTGAGTAGGTGGGTGGGCATTTTCATGCGCATTTTGCAAAAGAGGAGATCAAGGCTCGGGGGCGAAGAGCTTGGGGAAGACCACCCAGTTGGTAAGCTAGGGCAGGTCTTTTGGCTATAAATTCATTGCCCTTTCTATCAGGGAAAAGCCGCCTGAGCTTGAAAACCCTTCTGCACATGACATCGAGTAAATTCTGTCTGAAGATGTGTTGTTAGTACAATAAAATAAAGGTATAGATTTTTAGAAATACAGTGGAAAGGAAAACCTGTTTTTCCTGACTCTTTATATTATCAGACCACTTGGAAATCATGTCACCTCTCAGGGCATTCTATCCTGTCTGGTGAGGGTGACCAAACACTTGGAGAGGCCCCCAGAGGTCCTGCGAAACCTGACTTAACACATCCTGAACCACCTTTGCTCAGCCAGCCTCCCCTTTGGCTATTTCTCACCTCTCACCAGCCTCCCACCTGCCTCCCCACCTGCCCCAACAGCCAAGGCCATAGATGGGGGAGGAGCTGACCCACTCAGCTGGCCCATCCCTGATGGACACAGCTGCCCAAGATCACGTGAGTGAACGGGAGACCTGCTTTCAGGTGCTTCATTCAGAATCCTGGGTCCTAATTTCTATAATCTCATTCAGATATTTCTAGCTCTGAGAGTGTGGCCAGGTCCCATGCAATCTGCACTTCAGTCTTCTTACCTTCTCCATATCCATTCTACCTCCCTTACCTGTTGATGTCAGAACCTATGAAATCAGGCATGTGAAAAAGCCTTTATAAATGTGCACGCTTAAGACATTAATCTAAAATTAGTTTGCCCCAACTGCACCCTCGAGCTCTCTGCTTATTCCCCAGCTCATTATGCATTGCGATTGTGGGCCTGTGAGAAAAACAGATGATCTGGTCCTTTCTCCTTGAGGATCTCTTGCACGCCTTGAGGAAGCAGAAAATATAAGTGTGGAAGACATGGGAACGCATGCTAAACAAATTTCAGTTAAATTCAGAAATGTTTAGTAATCATTTGCTGTGCGCTACTTAGGGTACCAGGAGAACAGAGTGTAGCTCTTGAATGCAAAGGCTTCTTGGTCTGCAGGTGAAGCATCTGATTAAAGCCATGCCGTGTGGGTTCAAGTCTTAGTTCCTCCATTGACCAGCTATAAGCTTGGAGGTAATAACAGGGTGGTTCTGAGGCTTGAATGAGTTACTATGTACAAAGTTCTCTGAGAGGTGCCAGGCACCTAAGTACTAGCTGTTATGACATAAGCAAAATGCCATAATCTAATAAAGATAACAAAATCCTGTTAGATTTAATCTGTCTCGGAGGTGATAGGAGAAAGCCTTAAGGGTCATGACATTTGTGCTGTACTAAAAAGGATGAGGCAGAGTTTAGAAGGGAGATGAGGAGGAGGACATTCCAAGCAGAGGGAGTGGTCGAGTAATGAAGAATGGGAATAAGGAGAAAAAAGGTTGGAGAAGAAGAGAAAAATAGTTCTAAGTGATAGCTCTTGAGGTGAGATGTGTGGTGGTTTGGTAAAGTCCAGGAGTCAGAGTTCCCACCTCGAGAGATCGGAATGGTCACAGTGGCTGATGCTTTTCCCTGCAAGATGGGCTTGTGTCCCTCTGTCCCCCTTCCTTCCCACCCCAACCTCGGGTGAAGTCAACCAGGAACCAGAAGGTATTAGGAGGGAGACAAGGAAGGAGGGAGGGAGGAGAAGTTGCAAGATGAAGTGCAGGCAGGCTCTGGAGCACACTGCAGCAAACCTGACCGCCCTGCCTCGTGCTCCCTGAGGTCTGCCTCACGGCCAAGGTCACCACTGCAGAAAGATGCCCAGACCTCAGTGTGGACTCCTGGCTGCTTCAAAGTACTTTGTAATGCTGAGTCGCCTTGTGTCCACATTACCTTTTTATGAGGTCAGTGTTACCTAGAAGCTGAGCAGACAGGGAAAGAAGAGGCCAGAGACCAAAGGAGCTTTGGGCTTACCTTCATTAATGAGTTGGGGCTCCCAAAGCCCCGTTCTGCAGCTTTCATGGCTGTCCTGTAGTTTCTCTCTGAAAAAACTTCTAAATTGAAGATGATAGAAACTGAGTCATTCTTGTACTTAAAACGTTTAAGGTGTTGGCTTCCCCATACCTACAGGACAAAGTTCATCCTGCAGAATGCTGTTTACAAGGCTCCTGTCTCCAGCCCCAGCCTTGTTTCTTGCTCCTTCCCACCCTCACATGTTATGGTCTAGCATTATCCAGCTGCCTGGAATGCTTCTCATAAACTGTACTGTTTGTTACGTCTATTTCTTTGCTCATTACGATTCTTTTTGCCCTGAATACCCTTTCTACACTGCCTTTCTCATCTTGCCTCTCGCTTCTTCTTCCCTAACTCCATGCTTTAAAACTGCCAAGATGTCACATCTTCTAGAAAGAATTGCCCACCTAAGTTAGGTCCACCTCTCAGTGCTCCTATAATTTCTCTATTTTTGTACTTACCACAGTGTTTTATAATTACCTGCTCATGTGTCTGTCTCCCTAATGTCAGCCTTTGAGAGCTGAGGACGGTGTCTTAACCCCTGAGGGCCTAAGACGTAGAAAGCACTGAATAGAGTTGAATAACGTATTTTTGACTTTAGGGTCTATCAGGCCGCAGCGGGTGAGATGTTCAGCTTTAGTTTTCTTGGTGGGGAGCTTACTGCTTCAGAAGCTTATCCCGTAGCTGGCCAACAGCCACTGTTACAAACATATTCCACATGCAGAGCTGGAACCTTCCTCTAAGTCCACCCCATCAATCCTAGATGATTTGAATCTCTTCTCTGGATGACACCTCTTTAGTGTCAGACACAGGACCCCAGGTCTGCCTACACTGGAGGAATTTAAATGGGATATTCTGAGGAATAGAATTAGAACTTTGAAAGGAAGCAGGGAAAACAGAGGGCTGTTATTGGTTTTATGTGGAATGTGGTCACCTTTAAATTGAGACTAGGGAGAGGGGAAAAAAAGATGAGAAATGTGTCCTCATATACATAATGAATGGAGATGGTGTGAAGGTTTGCACTCAAGACTCCAGAGACCTGAGAACTGGGTTCTGGCTTAGTACAGGGAGCCTCAAACTGTTGAGTTTCTCAACTCCTTTCCATTTAGTGGAAGGATTTGTGGTTAAGGTACCAGTGATACCTTTCCAAAGTATATTGTCAATTCACGCTAGAAGCCAACATATATGACCCTATCATTTTATAAACACGAATTTTATAAACTGGAAGGATGTGGCTTTATATTCAGGATGTGGCTTTATATTACACTTGATATTTAACCTTACAAAAATCCTGTGAGGTAGATATCATTTTCTTCATTGTAGAAATGAGGAAACTGGCTCAGAGAGGTTAATTGATATGCCCAAAGTCACACAACTTGGATTTGAATTCATAACTATTTGCTCCTAGTCCAGTGCTCTTTTGATAAAGCATGGAGATTCTTTGACCTCACAGCGGACCCACTGCTTTAATGGTTGTAGGATCAAGATTTCCTTGTAAAAGATGAGAATTAAATTCCTACAACAGTAGGAATTCTCAGAAGTTGTAGGACAAGCGAGAGAGCACATATTTGGCTACAATGTTGCTCAGGTGGCAGTGGCTCTGCAGTGACTGGTTAACTGCAAAAGCATTTTCCGAAAGGGCCCAGGGAGGTCATATTTCAAATCTTAGTAAATGCATGTGAACAGTTGTTACGAGTTAGAACCTTAAATTCTTGATCTCTAATTTCAATTAGCAACTTATTATTTACACATTCCGAAACTCAGACACATTTATTTATTCTATGTCTAATTTATTCTAATATCAGTTGATTTTTTTATTGTGTCAGAGAACAGATGTAGAAGACATCATACACTTAAATCTCTGTATAAGGGATGCAGCAAACAGGGCAATTCTGATTCTTACTTCCTAGTTAAGAGACTGAGGTTAGATCCCTGCTCTGCCATTTACAAGACATGTGACTTTAATTATTCTAGTCCTGTTTTTCTTATCTGTTCATTAAAGGCAATAACAAGTGTTTAACTTCACAGAGTGGTTACAACAAACAAAGAAAATGTGCATAAACATTCTAGGATAGTACCTGGAATACAGTAATGTCTTCTTAGTGAATATTAATATGTATACTTTATTAAGGTCTTACTCTAATAGGTGTTAGATGTACACAAATACACACACATTCACACACATGAATAGAATTTTAGATTAGATATGTGACTTCTACATTCTATAAATCTCTCCTAAAAAGTAAAATATCTATCTGTGTATCTTATCAAATGTTAGGCATATACCCCACATTCATATAATAAATAGGTCCTCAGAAAGTACATGGTGAGAGAGTGACTGAATGGAAGATTGAATGGATGGATGGGTAGATGGATTTAGGTGACTGAAACAAACAAAACAAAACAGATGCCAGAGATACTTCCAGCCTCTCTGTCCTGATCAACTAAGAGGTATGTTGTCACAAACATACAGTGAGCAATTGTATTCCCGCCTGTTATGCTGAGCCTGTGTAAGGCTAAGAAGTACCTGACACAAGGGGATGGCTCCAGAGTCAATCTCTCACAATTTCTTCCTTAGTGGAGTGCAGATAGCAAAAACAGGAGTCATGCAGGCTATACTTTATTGCATTTTTCTTTATTTCTCGCTTTTTCTTTATCTCTGAATTCAGTGTTTCCATTTGATTCACAGTCATTCTCAGGAGCAAGTTAAGTACTTGCCCTACATTGGCAGAACATTTTTGGGACATTTTGTCCTGAAACAGTCCAGTGGTGGCAGATCTGTGCACCATTCTTTCAGTTCAGACTTAAATTTGGACAACCCATGAAAGAAACTATCATTTAGCAATCCCTCACTGTGTGCAAGGGTCTTCACAAATTAACTCATTCACACAAGTCTAGGTATTATGATCCATGTTTTATAGTTCAGGAAACTGAGATTCAGACTGATTACATAACTTATCAAAGGTCACATAGCTGCTAGAAGACAAAGCCTGAATGAAAGCTTATGGCTGCCCAGCTCCAAAGCTCTTAGCCCTCTTTCTACTTTGTCATGCTGTCTTCCAACTACAATGTCAGTGTTTTCTCTCCAGATTCCAAGTTGACTGACTAGATATATTATTTTATTTTTATTTTGCTGGATTAATCCAGTTGTTCGGACGATTTATGGCTTTGCTTCTGACATCATTCTGAAAAATCCCACCTTTGGATTGTCATTAGCTCAGTTGTTAGCTCATGGTGATTGAATGGCACTTTCCTTGAGGAATAAAGATTTTATTCTTTGGGTTTCAGATTTCTCTTCCTTTCAAACTGCCAGCTTCACAAGTGAAAATATGAGAAACTAAATCCTTCCACTTGCCAGTAGCTTTTGCATCCAGTCGTCTGGTCTTGCTCCTAGAATTACTGTGAGTTCAAGAATGTTTTCTCCTTTAGGTTGCATATTATGTCTCCTGAGTGATCACGTACCCTTTTGTTCCATAGAACTTGACATCTATGACAGCAATAATTCATCGCCTGCTGATATATCTATGTGACAACTGAAAGGAAGGAGAAATAAAAAGAAACCAACTCATATGGTGAACCAAAAATAGAAGCACCATTTAGTATTCCAGTCATGCTTTTGTTGACCCAGTGCCTGACAGAAGTGTGGCTCAATCAAAGGAAGTCAAGCTGAGGGCATTTTATAATTTTAATCAACACTGAAAATATGGATACATTTCATGTTGCAGAGTAAACAGATGGCTGAAACAGTATTTGAATATTTAAATTAAACTACACGTTCCCATTGACCTGCACCTTAATTTTAGGGATGATTGGTCCTGAGTTTTGACTGATCTTCAGTTGGCAGGAATGCCTAATGCTTTAACAAAGCCCTGGGCCCTCCGTCGCTTAATTCATTAAATCAACAAATATTTACTTGAGCACCTGCTATGTGTCAGGCACTGTTCTAGGCCCTGGGAATAGAGAATTGAATCAAAGAGACAAAAATACTCTCATGGAGCATAATATCTAATAGAGGACACGTGCTATAAATAAATAAAAGGCATAGTATTAAATAGTGAAACATGCCAAGGAGAAAAATAAAACAAGGCAGGAGGATAGGAGCTATCAGGGAAAAGGTGAAGTTTTCAAAGGGAAGACATGACAGGAGGTGACTGTGTACAGACCCAGAGGAAGTGGCAAAGACAGTAATGTAGGTATCTGGAGGAGAAATGTCCCAAGCAGAGGCAACGGCAGAGGCAACGGCAAGTGCGAAGGCCCTGCAGCGGTGTTTCCCGTGTTTGAAGAAGAGGCTGGTGTGACTAGAGAGGGTACATGTGGAGAGGAGCAGGAGATGAGGTCAGGCAGGCAGGGCGGGAGATGGCAGGTCGTTTAGGGCCCCCTGGACTATTTGTAGGAAATTTGGCTTTTACTCCAGTTGAGACAGGAAGCCACTCTACCAGCGTTGAGTAGAGGGGTGTGACGTGATCTCACTTACATTTTAATAGCATCATTTTGGTTGCTGCATTGAGAACAGACTGTATGGGTTCAAAGACAGAAACAGACCAGATAGGAGGTTTCGATAATCTGGCAGGCGACAGTGCTGGCCTGGGTGGTGGCAGTCTAGTTCTAGATATATTTTGAAGAAAGAGCCAAGAATCTTTGGGATGAAAGAAAGGGAGGAGTTACAGATGATTCCAAGGACTTTGGCCAGAACAACTAGAAGAATGGCGCTGTCGTGAATGAGATGATGATACTAAAGGAAGAGCTGGCGTGTTAGATGTGCTAAGTGTGAGATGCCTTCAGGTTTTCAGTGAAGCATGACAAGGAAAGCCGAGTTTATGAACCATGAAAGGTCTTTTCTCATTCTTGGCTATCTCTGTTGTATCTGGACTATGATATCTATGATAACACTGGACAACTTCTTCATGGCTGAGTGGACCCTTTGGGTTGGTTGATAACCTTGCTTCTGCAGCTCAGCTGGACAGACTTCACCCCTGCATCCCTATTACCTGTACTCTGAGGTCCAAGCTTTGTCCAGGCCTCTGCAAAAACAGCTTCCTGTCTGGTTAACCCCTTCTGCTCTGGTCTCCTTTAGCCTTTCTCCACCCCGAAGCCAGAGAAATCCTCTCAAACATTAATCTCATCGTGTCTCCAACAATCTCACTGGAAACCCTTAAGGACTCCCCATTTTTCTTCAGATAAAGACAAACCTTTATCGTGGTCTCCAGAGACCTGTCCAGTTGGTCTCCCATTCCCCTCCCAGCCTTATCTGGCATCACAGACCTGGCCAGGCCTGTACCTCTAGGCACTTTGACCTATTTCTGTGTTTATTTATTTTATTTATTTATTTTTTTAAAGTCCCATGTTCTCTTTCATTATAGGGCCTTTGTCCCTGCTGGGTTTGTTTGTTTTTTTGTTTTTTAATTTTTGTTTTATTGTCTTCTATGATATTCCTGACTAGGTCAACTACCCTGGATACTCTCTATTAGTACCAAACATACCTTTCTTTGCTAGTGTATTGCAATTATATATTTATTTGTGTGACTAATTGAATGCCACTCAACTAGAATCTAAGTTCCGTGAGGGCAGGGCTCAGGGCTCTTGTTCCCTATTGAATCCTCATTGTCTAACTCAGAGGCCAGCAAGCTTTTTCTGTAAAGGGCCAAATAGTAAATATTTTAGGTTTTGTGGGCCATATAGTCTCTGTTACGACTATTCA
>NW_011889035.1:1141621-1158312 GCF_000151845.1 Pteropus vampyrus | reverse complement strand
GTACCTCTAGGCACTTTGACCTATTTCTGTGTTTATTTATTTTATTTATTTATTTTTTTAAAGTCCCATGTTCTCTTTCATTATAGGGCCTTTGTCCCTGCTGGGTTTGTTTTTTTGTTTTTTTGTTTTTTAATTTTTGTTTTATTGTCTTCTATGATATTCCTGACTAGGTCAACTACCCTGGATACTCTCTATTAGTACCAAACATACCTTTCTTTGCTAGTGTATTGCAATTATATATTTATTTGTGTGACTAATTGAATGCCACTCAACTAGAATCTAAGTTCCGTGAGGGCAGGGCTCAGGGCTCTTGTTCCCTATTGAATCCTCATTGTCTAACTCAGAGGCCAGCAAGCTTTTTCTGTAAAGGGCCAAATAGTAAATATTTTAGGTTTTGTGGGCCATATAGTCTCTGTTACGACTATTCAGTTAGGCTGTTTTAGCACAAAAACAGCCACAGACAATATATAAATGAATGACTGTGGCTGTGTTTTAAGAAAACTTTATTTATGAAAGCAGTTGGTAGGCCGGATTTGGCTCACAGGCTGTAGTTTGCCAACCCTGGTCTAGCACAATGCCAGCACTTAGTAAGTGATTAATAGATGTTGAATGTTAGCACTCAGCAAATAGGGACTGAACAGTGACCATGAAATTTGAAAGCTGTACAATCCTACTCCTATTGTGGCTTGGCAACTCTAGATCTAGACCTACAGGCAGTTTTCAGCTAACTTTTAAGTGTCGTTATTTATAATATTTAGGGGGGTTGGATTATAAAAGTGATATATTCTTATGATAAAAATTGGAGGGAGGGCATGAATGTGTGTTTCTTCTCATTCATTTACATTATAAGTGGTTACAGCCAACCAAAGGCAAGAATTTACCATAAATTTGTTCTTATCAATGAATTGGGGTTTAAGAGGAAGACATAGAATTAAAGAGATCTTCAGTGACAGAAACAAGCCTACCCTGTTTATTGTCTGTTCATTCATTTATTCATTCCTGGTCAGCAGGTCTAAAGTTTTAGCATAGCAAAGGATCAGTAGTTAGATATCCAGCTGCTGAGTGGTACTTTTATCAGTATCATCATTATTATTAGCAACAAAACCATTCATTGAGATCTTAGGACTAAGCCAAGAAATAGGAGTCTAAGACATGGTCCTGGGACAAAACCCAGTCCCTGCCTACAGGTGTCTTGTGACTTAGGAAGACGGATCTTATTCAGGAAGGTGGATTGTGACCAAGAAGTGGTTTATTTAAGTCTCTTTTGCTAGATGGTTAGCCCCAAAGGGGCAAGGACTGAGAAACAGAGTGGTTAAGAAAATGGGTTTCATAGAGAGATAAAATTGGGTTGAGTCCCAGCTCTGTCATTTACCAGCTGTGTGACCTTGGAAATGTTACTGAAGCTCATGGAGCTCAGTTCCCCATCTGTGTCACAGGGCTAATAAATGATCTGTCTCCTACAGAGGAGTTAGGAAGATTCATTATGACAGTGTGTGCAAAAGGCACTCTGCATTGTGTCTAAGCACTCAGTACCTGTACATAAAGCATGTTGAATGAGTAAGTTATCTTGGCTTCCCAGACCACGCCTGCTATGGAAACAAGCAGGATGAGAGTTACCATGCTCCTAGGTCTGATCCAGTATTATTGCTGAAATGGTTCCCTGGCCCATGCTGGGAAAGTGAGAAGCCAGACTCCCAAGATGGACAAATGGGAGAAGAAGACAGGCCGGGCCAGGTGGCAGATGTGGTACAACCGGTGCTTTGTGAGTGTTGTGCTCACCTTTGCAAAATGAAGGGCCGCAATGCCAACTCCGATGTCTTTTGTAATCCTGGCTTTCTCTAATAAGCCACTTAGCTGCATCAAAACAAAAATTAAAACCTGCCTTCCTGCTCCATTGCCACCTTACCCGTGACCAGTCTCAGCTTTTTCTTTGAGTTCAGTTGCTCCTGCACTATCCTCTATTTTACTTTGTCCATTGATACATTCTCTGTTGAAGAATTTGGTAAAAGTTTCTTCTCTCTCTCCCCTGGGGTACTCCTCTGATCTGTACCCAGACTTCTGGGACCAAGGCAGCTTTATCTCATTATTTCTTCCTGAGATTTAATCCAGGTGTCTAGACGTTTCCATGCTTATAAGGTCCCTGCTCTGATTCCCACAGGAGGCTTACTGGGTTCTCATGAGTAGGACTCCTGACGTTACAGGCTTGTTGGTACATGAATCATAAGCTTACCTAAGCTTATTTGGGTGAAGAACAAGGCTGTCGGAAGAGTCACAGGTATAAGAGCAGAGATACAGGCCTCAAAGGACTCAGAGCTGGGGAACTTATAGAAACCAGTGTTCCCACAGAATCTTCCGGGTCTTTCTCCCACCTTCCTCTGTCTTCCCTCTGCTCTCTAATGGCTGC
Organism: Pteropus vampyrus; assembly: GCF_000151845.1. Classification (NCBI taxonomy): domain Eukaryota; kingdom Metazoa; phylum Chordata; class Mammalia; order Chiroptera; family Pteropodidae; genus Pteropus; species Pteropus vampyrus. The sequence goes on along the minus strand of NW_011889035.1, from coordinate 1,155,908 downwards.
CAGCTCTAAACAGCATCTAGCAACCTTCTAGCAACCCTGACTGTTGTCAGCCTCTGAGTTTCTTGGATTAAAACTCAAGAGAGGCTTCTGGTTGGTTGCTGGCCAGATTGGCTGTCCCTTGGTTGTGACTAGCAAGAAGATGGTGGGAGGGGGTCACGTGGTAACAAATGCTGGCCTCTCCGAGATAGTGTCAGAAATACTCATTAAGTCAGAGGTAGAAGTTGACTGTGGCATACCGACTGACAGGGCCCGGTGTACCCGGTGGTTGGCTGGGAGAGCCCAGAACGTGCAGCCACAGGGATCTGAATTTTTAATAATGACCAAGTTACTTCTAATACAAACTGAATTTTGAGAACTGTTGATTTAAGGAGACATTGCTAATTTCTTATAGTGGCTGTCTAGGCTGGGGCTTATTCCACTACAGACTGACAAATGAGAATGTGATAAAGATCTAGTCCAGTGGGTTCTCAATTTATAATCATCTGGAGAACTTTAAAAATATCCTGATTCCCAGCCCTGTCCCTGCCCCTGCCCCAGAGATTCTGATTTAATTGGTCCGGGGTAAGTCCCGGAGATATTTTATTTTTAAGCTTCCAGGTTATTCTGCCAGGGCAGCCAGGCCTAAGAACCTCTAATCTTCTCTGAACTCAGAAGGTGGAAAAAATTAGAAATGGAGACATCTCCACTTAACTGACTTTTCTGAGTTCTGTCCCACATAGTCAAAGGTTAAGAATAATTGCTCTGGAAAAGAAAGCAGAGTCCAGAGTGGAAAACAGGCTTCAGTGAGTAATGAGGAAGGAAACCAGAGAAGACCAGGGATGATGTAACCTGAGAAGGTACTGCAGTTCTGGAAAGGTCTTAAAGGAGTCCGTACACTTTCTTAGGCTCCCAGAGGCGTTCGAAACTTGGAGCATTGTGTGAGAAAAGCAGTCCCAGGAGTCCTGTGGGAGTGTGTTTGCCCTCGAGGTCACCCAGTGCCCACACCTCAGGCCTCCTTCGCCTGCATGGATTGCCAGTTTAGGGTTAGTTTAGTGCATTCTTGAAATCCACCCACCTCTTCTATTTTTATTTTTAAATTTTCAAGAAAAAAGTCTGAAATGGATGATGTTCCATCATCTAACGACTTAGGAGGCGAGAATTCTGCAGCCACTTGTCTTGGCACCTCCACAGTTCACTCAACACATGCTAAGCGCCTACGGTGAGCACGCTGAGCATGACACAAGGAGATCTGGAAACGCCTGCTTCTCCCGAGGGCAGGAAGGTGTATGAGTGGCATCGGGGGCCCAGAGGAAGGGTGATTCACGGGAAGGCAGAGAGGACCCGGAAGTCTGCCTGAGTGCTAAAAGGACGGTCAGGAAATGAAAAGCCCTGTGTTTCTATTTTCATAAAAGGAAAGAAAGAAGGGGGTGGGGATTGAGGGAGGGGGAGAGAGGGAGAAAGAATGAGAGAGAGAGAGAGAGAAGAAAGGAGAGAGAGAGGAGAGAGCAAAGTAAGAAAAGGAGAGAGAAGAAACGAAAGAGAAAAGGAGGGAAGAAAGAAAAAGAAAGGAAAATAATCTTTCTAATTCTCTAAAGCAATTTCTGTTCCCAAGAGAATAAAGAATATTTTGGATGCCAAGCAGGGAGGATGTTTTTTCTTAAATGGGTGGGTCAGACTGTTTATTTCTTTCCTGAGATTAGGGTATTTTTTGTGGTAAGTGGATTCTCCTAGGATTCACCCAAGGACTCAGATCTAGTTCATTCTAATGTGTGTGACTGTGCAGAGGGCCTATTTGCATCATCCAGTCTCAGCTCTGATAAGATTATCTGATGTTTCTATTATCAGCTACACTCACAGTTCCTTGTAAGAAGGGGCCCTCTGACCCACCTGGTGATGGGCAATGGAGTGATGGTATCTCTTTAATGTCCCTGTGTGTGTGTGGGTTTGTATCATAGTTCAAAAATTATAAACAGGAACAAAATTGGAATACCCACTGTTTAGTTCGTCTGATTATTTAACTCTTGCTGAAAAATAAAACAAATCCCAAAGAACATAGCTTCTCTGTCCCTACAGACCTAGGAGCTCTCTAGGTCATCTCCTGATCACAGGATCTGGTTTGAATCATACCCACATATGCTTATCTAGCCTTAGCCTGAGATTCTCCAGGGGAAGGGAACACCCCCTTTCCCGAATCATTGCAGTTCCATAACCATTTTGATGGTCCTTCTTGATGATCACCTTTTCCTCAGGCAGATCCTAGAGCAGATCTAGAGGACAGCTCATTCTCTCTGGAGCCTCTCTTTTCTCATCTGCAAATTGGAGGAAATCATATCTGCATCATAAGGTTGTTGTGAGGCCAAATGAGATAGTTCAACAAATACCAATCACTTCCTGGTTGAAGGGCCATCGTACTGGGTGCAGAGAGCACAGGTAATTGGGCACTGGCCTGGACCCTTCAGCTCGGTGGGACAGACATATGGATAAACACAGTTTCTTTGCCTGGTAGATTTCTCTCCACTTTGTCTTTGGTGGTCAGCCTGCCTAATATGACCATCTACTCATGTCCCACCCTTAGTGCTGTCTGCATTCATGCCAGCTGCCCATCAGCAGCAGGGTCACACCTGGCCCCTCTACCTGCTAGCTGCTGACACGCTGCTCCTCTCCCCAGCCTCCCCTTTCCGTATGCCCTGAGCCTGTCTTGCTCCTCATTGCACTTGTACCCACTCAGTCATCACATTAGCAGTGCCATTAGCTGTCACCTGTATCCCTTGCCCCCTGCCCACTTGGACGCTGAGGTCAGGCACTTCAGTTTCTGTCTGCAATGACAAGCCCACATACTTTATCCCACCACAGCATGTAGGCCCATTCTTTCTCTATGCTCATCCCTGGACTACAGGTCACTGCTGTGGGTAAAATAAGTACCAAATTACAACACTACAACCCTGGCCTCAGCAGAGCTGGCCTGCCCCGTTAATCCTGGCTGGCCTCCCGGGAGCTTTCCTTTCATTTCAGAAGCTTTTCTTTGCCCCTGTTCTCCCTATGCTCTGGCCAACACGCCCTCACTTATGACAGAGAACCCGACTACTGCTTCCCTGAGAACCTGCAATACCAGCTCCCCATGAACCCTCTTCTCCTCCTCTCCTGTCTTCTGGGAAGAAGTTCCCTCATCCCAGGCTGACTCCTCCATGTGCTCCCAATGTCATTCCCTTTGTTGTCCCCCTCCCCTTTGCCACTACTTTAGTCATAGCATAACAATCAGCAAATGCCTACCAAGACCTCCCATAGGCAGAGTCTTCATTGTGATTTAGGCAGACAAAGGTACAAGCGATGATCCCAATGCTTGAGGAATTTACGATCTGTCAAAATATAACCAGATGCACAGGAGTCTACTCTCTAGCACACAACTTCTCCTCTCTGATTACTCTTTCTTCTTGACTTTTAAACCCCCTGTTGGGTTTACTGTGAACTAATCTGGGTAACTATAAGTTTTTCCCCATTCCCATCTTCCCCGCCCAGTCATTCCAGACCTCTGCAATGCCTCCTTGTGCTCCTGTGTGTTCTGGGATGTTCCACGACCCTCTGCCTGTGCTCAAGGCTGCCCCTACTCCCTTGCCCCGTGGTACAGTCCCCTGAGAAGAGGAGGCCGAGGAGAGAAAGAGCAGGTGAGGCGAGCATGGTACTGCTGACAAATGCTGAAGCTTCAAGTTCGTTTTCTGCAGATCATCGTCACTCTCAATAGCTCTACCTCTCCCCGGTGACAGACTGTCCCATAACAAATCTGTACCAAGTGACTGGGCCCTGAGGTTTCGGGAGCTCTGCTTAGTGTCTCACTGCTCCTCTAGCCTGTGACCTTCTCATCATCCCCCCCCAGATGCTCCCAAGCCCTGAGATGCTTCCTTGTACAGAGACCTAAATAGCCCCATCCTCCCAATACCCCCTCTTCCTTGGGCAGCATGTGAGGGGCTGGGAAACAATCTGTGCTGTAAACCCTACTCCTCAAACTAAGGTCTTGCTCATCTCCCGCCTTTACTGAAAGGCTTCTCAAACAAGAGGTCAGTTTCTGCAGATTCCAATCACTTTTGCCACCTGTCTTCCTTCCTGAGCTCTCTGTGGAAATTGCCCTTTGAAATCTAACTAAGGATTCTATAATCATCGAAGGCCTTGGTCTCTGTCTCCATCCTTCCCTTTTTTCTTGGCGACAGGTACCACACTGTCGACCCTCCACTAGCTGAAGCTTTCTCCTCCCTTTCGATGTGACTCTAGACAATTAATTCTCCTACAGCTCCATCTGTGTCTCCCAGCTTCTCTTCATTCTCCGGTCCTCCAGAGTGGCCGCCCTGTGGCTCTCGGAATTCCCCTCCTCATCAAGAGATGTGGGCTGCTTCTGGCACCCGGCAAAGAGCTTCGGAGTCCCAGAAGCCGGGTGTAAATGTCGGCCCTGCCACTTATATATTGGATGACCTTATTCCTGTCACTTATCTGAGTTTAATTTTCCTGTGTGTAACTTGATAATCCTACCTGGTAGGGTCAGGTGAAGAGTAAATGGGATGCAGCAGTGCTGTGTTTTCCAAGTTGTACTCATTTGTAAACCTGCTTTATAATTTTTGCTGTATCTGAGTACTACTTTTACTAATATTTACTTGAAATTGGAATTTACACTGACTTTAAATCAACTCTCTGAAAAACCAATTTAGTCTTGTCCTAAATAATAATATCCATGAAATCATGTATATGAAATGCTGGTTATAGTTTCCCAGGACACAATAAGCATAAATGTATAGCAAATAAAATAAAAACATTCACATGTGTACTTCTGAGTATTCTTGGTACCATAGGGTTACATGCACTGCAGTGCGGGTCTTTTATGTAAGTCTCCTGCCACAGTGCCTGGACCACAGAATGTGCTCAACAAGTTGAGTCTTCAGTTGTCGATACTCCTCTGTGGCTGACCCGTCTGTAGTTTCAATTTCGCTTCTGCATTCAAGCTCCAGTTCTCCGTCTCCAGCTATAAAATATTTCTGCCTGTCAGTTTAGTCTCATTTAAAACAGTCAGTCTCTTTACTATTCCTCCACTGCCCCTCATTTCTCAGTGACCTCTGCTTCAGCCATTGACATCATCTTTTAGTTTCCATGGACCCTTCCAGAACAGTGCCCGCATCCTGAGCTTCTTCCTTCTGGAGTCTTGCACATGTCCTTCTCTTTCCAGTCCCTCGTCTGCCTTTGTGGTCCAGGCTTTCCTGCCCAGTGCTGCCAGATGTATCTCCCTGGAATGACACATCCCTAATGATGTTCCAGTCCTCAGAAAGCATCAGGGAATTTCCACTGTATACATGTAAAGACCAACTGGGATGCACAGCATTGAAAATGCCCAGGAAGCAGAATGGAGCAGTAATGCATTATAGATGGTGAAGTCAGACCACTTAGGTCTGTGACCTCACCTACTGTCACTAAACAGTGTGACACTGGGCACGCTACTTAGTGTCTCTGAGCCTTGATTTTCCCTTTGGTAAAGGAAGGTAATAGGGATCCTGTCAGGATTAAAAGAGATACTTTATGGAACTACAGTCAAGATGGCAGAGTAGAAGAAAAGCTATAATCTCAGATTCAAAAAGGAAAAAAAGATATTTTATGTAAAGCACTTACCCTGGTGCCTGGTACATGGTGAGTACTCAGTTATAATTATTCTATGATTAGATATCTGTATATCAGATCATTTATTATCTGTCCCCTGCCATTCTTTCCAATTAAACCTTTCATGTTTCCTTACTTAAAATCCTATTTTCACAGGCTGCTTGTCTCTGCCCCTAAGCCTTTGTGTAGAAGTCTTATTAAGCCTTACTGACCTTACTATTTCTCTACATTTTCCAAAGTCTTGCACATCCTTCTAATTCCACCTCAGCTTTTGTTTTCTCTAAGAAATAAGAAGGCTTCCTTGGCTGCACTCACCGTGCCCTTCTTTCTTCTGAAATTCTTTTCTTCATACCATTTGTTTGGCACTTAATATAAAATGCATCACACTGTCGGGGTTTTTTTTTTTTTTTCTTCGTTTCCTATGTAACGTCGTATGTATCTATGTTTTCCTTGTTTTCCTAAATAGATGGTCAGTTTCTTGAGCGAAGGCCTATTTTGAGGCATACAAAGCAGTGACTAAACACCAGCTGTGGGCCTGGACTTCCAGAGTGCACACCCTGATGCCAGCACTCACTAACTGTGTGACCTTAAGCAACTTACTTACTCTTGATGTGCCTCGGTTTCTTCACCTGTCAAAAGGTGATACTAATAGTACCTAGTTTTTGTGAGTTTAAATGAATGAATACTTAACATAGCCACTGACTGATTTAATACATATAAAATTCTTAGAATGGTGCTTGGCATATAGGGCTCAATAAATGTTGATTGTTATTATTATTTTTACTAGTATTATTGTTACCAATCCTGACGCTTCCTCCCACAATGCTAGTCACACAAATATGTGCTTAATAAATATTGTGGAATGAATGAATATTTCCCCTTCAGTATTCCTGTTCAATTTTCTATCAGTCTATTTTTTTTTTTACACATATAGTAGCAGGAAAATTGAAAGTCTCCTTTCATTTAATTCCAAAGCAAAAAAGAAATCCCATGGGTTTAGGTAGCTTTTACTGTCTGGTAGAAGGAAACAGACCATCTTCTTGAGAGAAACAGTTTTTTTTCTTGGTACTAAATTTGAAAAGGAATTTATTATAAGGTTATTTATGGGGCAGGATGCTGGTGGAGGGGGAGAGCTCATTATTCTAAAACCTACTTAATATGTTGTGATTAGAAAAAAAGTTTCCATTAAACACAGGAACTGTTTCAAATTACCTCTGGCAGCCCAGGGGGACTAGGTCAGCAGGGAGGAGGATTACACACAGCGATCTTTGTACTTGCCCCTACTTCAGAGATTCTGCTAGGGAACTAAAGAGTGAAATTAGTGGTGCATACACAAGGGCAAGTGTAACCCAGCAATTGTAATCTGAAATTACCTCTTACATCATAGGTGTATTTCTGTCTTTAGGGAGCAGTGTTGTCAGTAATTTACTGTAACTGCAATAACCAGATTATTAAACTATTTCTTCAGGGAGCATGGAAAAATGCATCTGCCCTTTATGTGACAGTGTATGTGTATCAAAGACTATATTAGACTTTTAAAATCAAATACTTGTACTATTTTTAATACAGTTTCCCATACATGCAGTAGATATTTTAGTTACACATCCACATTTTGACATTCTTTCAGAAAGTGAAAGCCTACCAAAACATACTTGGTTGTTTTGTAGAGTTAAGTAAGTATGGTGATGGTGGGGAGCTGTTATAGTGCTATTATTTAGAGTTTTCAGATGATTATTTAACAAATGATATTAAACGTTAGTCATCTGAGAGTCAGAAGAAAGTTTTGTCATAGGTTAAAAAACTGGTTTTCAAGACAGGAGGTAGGAGTCATAATGGACATTTCTCTCGGTGGAGGTAGGTTAGCAGACTATTATAAGGCCCTGGGATTTAATATGTTTTATAAATGATATGGTAAAGTGACTTCATAATGTAATATCCAATTTTTTGAATGATTCCAAGTTACAAAATACAAAATCAATGCAAATAAATTTCAGAAAGACAGAATATAAACAGACAAAAAAATATGTAGGTAATAGATAATGCACAGGAATTGGTAAAACAAACAAAAACAAACAGGGTCAAGTTGTTTGTAAGCTGGCTGATGTGATTTAGGAAAGGGCTGGAAGTCCTTATATTCTTTTCTTAGAGAATTTGGCCCAGCAGTCCCCAACCTTTTTGGCACCAGGGAGGGACCAGTTCTCCTATGAGAATCTAATGCCTGATGATCTGAGGTGGAGCTGAGGCAGTGATGCTAGCGCTGGGGAGTGGCTGCAAATACAGATGAAGGTTCACTTGCTGGCCTGCTGCTCACCTCTTGCTATATGGCCCGGTTCCTAACAGGACCAGTACTGGTCCAAGACCTGGGGTTAGGGACCCCTGCTTTAGCCTGTAAAGTTCTTGACACCATCAGTAGAAGTGTTGAAAAGTACTGTTCTGCTTACACCGAACATTTATTCAGGAGGTCGTCTAAACAGAAAAAAAGAGATGTAAGCAATGTAAATGAATTTTGGGATGATAAATCTATAATGAGTTATAAAAGAAAAGAGGGCATACTTTAGGAGAAACTTTTTAAACCTCAGACAGTGGGGAGAACAAAGTGCCTGGGCAGATGTGGAATTCCTCTCCTTCCACTGCAAACACATAGAATTATTGGAATATTGGAATATATACATATATGTGTGTATGTATATTTAAATTCATATTTCAGCATAAAAGTAAAAGGGAAATTTTCAGAAATATTTTAGAAACAGTTATGCAAAGCATGTATAGAAGCCACATGGATGCTAGGGGCTAGAGCCCTAACCTGCCCCGGGGGACAGGAGTCAAGGTTACATACCATATTCATGACATGAAACTAGAAGTAGGCTCACTGAGTATAGCTGGGAGCTGGCAAATTGCTGCAGCACTGGTGAACCAGGCAGAAAACCACCTGTAAGTTGTTATAGAAACTGGCTGCTCACACCATGTCAGAGTGGAAATAGTCACCCTCCAGAAGTAAGCCTAGAGCCATCATCTTTCCTTTGAATGGGTATACTGCTTCCTCCCTGTGGAGATCCTGAACTGAGAAAATAACTCAGAAACTACCCCAGAATTATTGAATTCTCTAGGGCTCTGGCAGAGACAACTGCAAAAGTAATCCTATTACATTTGTTTGTTTTCAACAAACCATCGTGGACCTCTTATGAAGACAAGATTACCAGCAAAAATTGCAAAGCACTTAATATACCCACCATCCTGAAGTCAACCAGTAGAATCAACAAAATAAACTAAAAAAAAACAAAAAACAAAAACAAATAAAATAGAGAACTAGTAAAGAGACTTTAAAATAAGCATGTTTCAATTATTGAAAGATAAAAAAGAATTTCACAAAAGGTGAAAAAAGAGCGAGAACTTCAAATAGAACCAAATATAAATGGTAGAAAAAAAGGAGTCATAAAGATGAAAAAAAAGAAAAACACCTTAACAAACAAGTAGACTAAACATGGCTAAACTCTAGTGAGTTGGAAGATAGATCTGGAGAGCTCACATGGAATAAAATATAGAGTTAATGAGATATAAAATAGGAAAAAGATAAGAATAAAGAGAGGTGTTGATGTATTTCTAATCGGATGCTCAAAGGAGAGAATAGAGGATTCATGGAAGGTCCTGTCGTCTTATAAAACATCCTTTGGTATTTTTGTCAGCGATTTAATACTGGATTAGATAAACCTTGGGAAATTTATTTCTTTTTTATTTTGTGTTTAAATTTTGTCTGTTAGTATTCACATTCAGTAATCTACATTGGTGCATTGAACTAAGGTTCTGACTAGACAAGACAACTCTGGAATGTCTGGCACATGGTCCCTGATGGAGAGGAAGCCCTATGTGGTTCACCAGGGTTCTTTCTGCAGTACTTAGCTATGGCCGATTTGACAAGGGTGAGCAGTTAACTCAAGGATAGGCTTGTCTTGACATGGCCTGATATGAAAGGATAAAAATCAGATTCTGTCTCGAACATTTGAAAAAAGAAATTAAATAAGTAACAGAAGAAGCCAAAATTGCAGGTTAATGATATGGTCAGTGGCAAGGGAGGCCATGATGGTCTATGTGCGAGCTCAAGTTACGATGGAACAGAGATCATAAGTAAGTAGAAGCCATGAGGTAGAGATGAGCTATGTAGAAAGAAGTAGGCGAAGAAGCCAGGAGGGAGAGATTGAAATAGTCTGACAGGTCAAATGTGACTGAGTCTCATTAATGGCAAACATTAATGTCTAATTAGTCTCAACTACAGGCTCTTGCTGCCTTAATTCTCTAGGGCTGCCTGGAATCCCTTTCTGGCTCCAGCAATCCAAGCTATACCACAGTCCCTGGGTCTTTGTGGAGACCATTAGTTCTACTTTTCTATGCCTTCATTTCCTTCCAGTGAACCCATCCTTACAGGAGGCAACATGAACGAGTCTTTGTTCATTGAAAATATAAAGTGTTAAAGGCCACAGCCCAGATTCAGTTAAGCCATGCAGCTTACCTAGGTGCCCTGGTCTGTATAGAGTCCCTTTCTTAACTTTTTAACTCTGTTCTATGGAGCGGGAGCAGAGGAAGCTGTGGTGAAGACACTGATTTTTCAGTTTTCTCTAAGAGGTTTTGCTGTGCTTGCTGTTTTCTGCTACCCCTGCTGGTGCAGAGAAAAAAAAATGAGTAGCCAAGTCAGGTCCTAGTTGGGGACACTGTGGACGAGTCAACTGACGGGTTTCTAAGGGTAGTAGTACTCTAGAAACTGCTCTGGCCAGTTGCCCACTGCCTATGCTGCCACATTTTTGGACTGTGAAGCTAGTGGCTTAGCTGCCATGTGCCCTGGGCAAAGGCAAAAAGGAGGCAAGAAGGTCAGCCTATCCATACACGCTTTTACATTTTACACGCTTTTACATACACTTCTTTCCATTCTCTCTTCAGTCTGGGGCTGCAACACCAGGGGCTGAGATATCAGCTTTTCTCCCTGCAGCCTCGAGGAACTTGATTTATTCCGTGACACAGAAAGAAAAGGAGATTATTGATAGTGCAGTAATTTTTTTTCTATTCTCTGGTGAAGAAAACTGTTCTAACTATTCATTAAGATGGAGGAAAGTATGGCTTAGTAGTAAAAAACAAATGCTGTGGGAATAACAAGACTGACCTCAGTTCAAATCCGGTTCCTGCTAATTATTGGATGCCTTTGGAAAAGTTACTTCACATTTCCGTGTCTTAGTTTCCCCATTTGTAAAATAAGGTAAAAATACCTTATGTATCATGTTATATTGAAAACAATTCATTGGTAGTTCAAACCATATTAGTCCCTGACCACCCCACCCCATCACTATATAAGTACAACACATAGACATTCTGTCTTGATTTCAAGCACTACATCTTGTCGTCAAATCATAGAGCCACATTTGAGGATGATAAAAATATGGTGCCCATGGATAGTGGGTTCTGAGAAAGCAAGGAGAAGGGGAGAGCAGATGTGCTCTCTTCTGCCTTTGTATCCAGAATATATAGCTTAGTTACTGTTTTTGCTTAGGTAGGCCCAGGGTATGGAAGTGCACAGGGTCCATTATAGAATTAGGTCCTTGCCTTCCCAGCCACCTCGATTCTACCCTGGCCTATTTTCCTTGTGCCTATGAAGTGTGGGCAGAAAAGGCTTTTAACCTGCATGGCCATAGCAGAGATCTGGAGCCCTATGAACTCACGTGGCTTGAGAGGATGCAGAAGCGACCAACTAAGTCTTCTCTGACCTTGGCAGCTGGGAGACCATGTTATAAAGCTGGGGAGCAAATCAACTCACAGTCTTGGTTTTTGCCTAAAGAAAGAATATGTGTTCGTTCTCACACACATACATATTCTCTGTTTCTTTCTCTCTCGCGCGCATGCGCGTGCGCGCTCTCTCTCGCTCTCTCTCTCTCATTTACCTCCTACCCCGCCTCATCTTTTATCCCTTCCCCTTTCTTCTTCTGTCTGTCTCTCTTTTGTTCTTTCCTCTTCCTCATCCAAGAGTCTCTCCTCTGTACATGTTCCAGGGCTGCCCATCTATATGTGTAGGCGCTGTTTCATCTCTGAATGGCCCTTTGGCTGAAAACACACCAGCATGCTGCCTACACTCCATCACAGGGCTACCAATTCATAAAACAGATCCAAACTTTCCCTAAAGGGAATCAAGAAATGATTACAGGCTAAATGCAGATGCAATGCCCTAGTAACCATGGAGACACATGCATCTTGGAATCCCTGACCTTACACCCAAGACTCTACAATCTTGACTCTGCCATATCTTGATCTCATATTTCAGGAATGAGGCTGATATTTCTATGGGAGTGTATCTTTCAGCCATAGGAGAGCCTCAGTGGAAACTTTACAGAATGAATGAGCTGCTTATCTTGCTCCTCCGGGATCTGGTGGGAGTGGAGAACATCTAGGATCATTGCTAATTCTAAGACTGGGGGAAGGGATGGAACACCCTTGAAGGGTGAGGCTTTGGATTACTCCATTAGACTTCAGAAAATAGTGTTACTTTCACACCAGTTTGCTCAACCACTGCCCTCACTCACCCTACACACACTTCTGTGAGCATGACTACATTTGCCATTGCACAGTTGGTTGTCCCACTGAAAAGGGGTGCAACACAAGTCACACGGTCTTGACTTCCTTCGATTTAATGATGGATTTAGTGAGTAGCACCAACTCTAGGGACTCAATTATTAAGAATTTACTTATTTTAATTTGTTTATTTTTTGTTTGTTTTCATTTGGAAGTAACACGTTATAATTTGTGGGTTGATGTCAGTAGGAGAGATGTAGGGAGTAAAACAAGAAAGTAGAGAAAAATGAAATCTCTAGTGTCCCCAGGAATCAAATAGCTGTTGCAGACATTTTCATGTGTTTCCTTCCAGAGTGCTTCTTGCCTATTTTTAGACTTTAAAAAAATCTGTTTTCATTTAATTTTATATCCTGCTTTTCCTTTCAACATTATAGCATATATTTCCCCATCATTATAAATTATAAAATCTTCATAATTACAAATGCTTTTTAATGGCTTTAAGATATTTCTGTGATGGCTATAACATTATTTACTTAACCTTTCCTTGCTTTTGAAAATGGATTGATTCAACATCCTGCTATTATAAATACTGCCATGATGACCATCGCAGGGCACAGATGAACAAGAGTGCCTTGCGATTCTAGTATGCGTCAGTCTTTGGCTGGGTCCTTTGGGGAATATACAGGGTCCCTGACAGTCTAGTTTGGGAGCTAAACACAGAGTACAGAGTTCTGGGTCAGTCCTGAGCTCAAATCTGAATTTAGCTTGGCCTGGTAAGTATCTGATAACTGACAATAAGCTGTACATTTCCCCCCATTTGACTTAAATGCTTCGATTAGAGTTGTTTTTCATATATCTCGAAGTATGTAAACATTCGTCAAGAATGTGTTCATTAAATTGCAGTCATTGGTGGCTGATTATCTGAATTGCAGTTCTGATTTTTATGGGCCTGTTGAGATCTACTCTGTCCTTGTTTTCATTTTTACAATCAATTTGAATCTCATAGAAAAAATATTCCCAAAAAGAGCTATGAAATTCATAAAACCACAGCAGGTTAAATATGAATGTTACGATGGTGTAAATACACGTGAGTGTGAGTATGTGATGGGGTGTTATTGCTGGGTAAGAGTGGAGGATACACAGAGAATGAAATAGGAAACAGCCTGTTTGAAAGGATGCTTTGAAACACCAAGATTGTAAGATACTAGGATGAAATGCATGTGCACCAGAGAGCCAAGCCCTTCCAGACCCAAGTGTGGGAAGTGTGAGTGTAATAGGGACTTCTCTGGAGTCTCGACAGAACTATTCAAGGGCACCTCACTGCTGTGAGCTGGGTGCAGCTAAACACTTGCTCTCTTTTTTCAGATCGATGACCCTGACAGCAACCTTGAGGAGGTGATTAATGAGGCTGACGCCATCGCTTCTGTGAAAAATCTAGGAAGCAAGCAAGCCTTGAATACGGATTACCTGGATTCTGATTACCAGGGAGGACAGCTGTACCCGTTCTCCCTTAGCAGTGATTTCCACACGGCCACGTTCACTCTCACAAATGCAGTTCCGATGACCCTGTCCTTCCAGGAACGATGGTACATGAATCTCAACAGCCTAATGGACCGGGCCCTGACCCCACAGTGTGGCGGTGGGGATGACCTGTATATCCTCACAGGCGCCGTGCCCTCAGACCACAACGTCAAGGACAAAGTGACCATCCCTGAGTTCGTTTGGCTGGCAGCCTGTTGTGCAGTCCCTGGAGGAGGCTGGGCCATGGGATTTGTCAAGCACACCCGGGACAGTGATGTCATAGAAGATGTGATGGTGAAAGAACTTGAAAAACTGCTTCCATTTAACCCTCAGCTGTTCCAGAACAACTGTGGTGAAAAGGAACAAGACACGGAGAAAATGAAAAAAATCCTGGAAATGGTTAACCAAGTTCAGGATGAAGAGCGAACAGTGAGATCTAAAGAGACCTCTAGTCCCCTCTCCAGCACAAGGAGCAAGAAGTCTGCTCTCCTGCCTCCAGAGGCATCTGAGGAAAGGAGTAGCTTTTTGGGAAAACTCATAGGCTTCATTGCTACCCCATTCATCAAGCTTTTCCAATTAATTTGTTACCTCGTAATAGGAATCCTAAAGA
>NW_011889035.1:1131989-1141571 GCF_000151845.1 Pteropus vampyrus | reverse complement strand
CTTCTGTGAAAAATCTAGGAAGCAAGCAAGCCTTGAATACGGATTACCTGGATTCTGATTACCAGGGAGGACAGCTGTACCCGTTCTCCCTTAGCAGTGATTTCCACACGGCCACGTTCACTCTCACAAATGCAGTTCCGATGACCCTGTCCTTCCAGGAACGGTGGTACATGAATCTCAACAGCCTAATGGACCGGGCCCTGACCCCACAGTGTGGCGGTGGGGATGACCTGTATATCCTCACAGGCGCCGTGCCCTCAGACCACAACGTCAAGGACAAAGTGACCATCCCTGAGTTCGTTTGGCTGGCAGCCTGTTGTGCAGTCCCTGGAGGAGGCTGGGCCATGGGATTTGTCAAGCACACCCGGGACAGTGATGTCATAGAAGATGTGATGGTGAAAGAACTTGAAAAACTGCTTCCATTTAACCCTCAGCTGTTCCAGAACAACTGTGGTGAAAAGGAACAAGACACGGAGAAAATGAAAAAAATCCTGGAAATGGTTAACCAAGTTCAGGATGAAGAGCGAACAGTGAGATCTAAAGAGACCTCTAGTCCCCTCTCCAGCACAAGGAGCAAGAAGTCTGCTCTCCTGCCTCCAGAGGCATCTGAGGAAAGGAGTAGCTTTTTGGGAAAACTCATAGGCTTCATTGCTACCCCATTCATCAAGCTTTTCCAATTAATTTGTTACCTCGTAATAGGAATCCTAAAGAGCATTGTGTATTTCCTGTGGTATGTCACCAAGCAGGTGATTAATGGCATAGAAAGTTGCCTTTATCGCCTGGGTTTAGCCACCATCTCGTACTTCTTGGCCATTGGGGAAGAGCTGGCAAGCATTCCCTGGAAGGTACTCAAAGTCATAGCCAAAATCATCAGGGCCATTCTCCGGATCCTTTGTTGTCTGCTCAAGGCCGTTTGTCGCATTCTGGGCATCCCTGTCCGAGTCCTTGTGGATGTGGCCACTTTCCCTGTGTATACTATGGGTGCAGTTCCAGTTGTGTGCAAGGACATTGCAATGGGACTTGGTGGCACCATCTCTCTGCTCTTTGACACTGCTTTTGGCACCATGGGTGGCCTATTTCAGGTTATTTTTAGTGTCTGCAAGCGAATTGGCTACAAGGTTACTTTTGACAATTCTGGAGACTTATAGAACTCAAAATATTAATAGTGTTCAGTCACAGTGAATTTGATTTTTTTTTAAATAGAGAAAGCTGAAATACTTTGTCTGTACAGTGGGTTTGTGTTCATTGTCAATTATCATTATATTTTGGCCTTTGGTGGGAATCTCTGCATGTTTTTGCAAAGGAAGATGATACAGTTTTGACTTGATTTTTCTGTAGATTCTAAAGAGAAACGTTTAGAGTGGGATTACGTGTAGGTCATCTGCTGTGATATGGGCAAACTTCTAAACCATAACCTGCAGTCATTTACTCTGATGCAGACGGCCACCTGAAATACTCTGGTATTCATTTGTGATAATTAAAAATTACAGAAGAGGGAAGAGGGCAAATTTAAACCAAAGGGTTTCTGAGAAAAGGAGAAAGGAATCTTGTTGTTCTTATTACTCTCTGAGACTTAAGGCAAAACTGATATAAATATTCTTGACCTATTTGTTACCATTTGCTTCTCTTTCTCCCCAATTCAACTAACATTAATAAGTGCAGAAATTCTTCTCTGTTGAAATAACTTTCTTAGGATATAGAATTTACTATATCTCTTAGCTTTCTATAGCTCCCAAGAACCTGCCAGATTGTTTTCTTTTTCTCCAAAGTTGAACTTGGCTTCATTTTTTTTTTACATAATGATAAGAATTTTATGCCAAATGTGGCATAACAAATTTTGAATGCAAGGGCAAAATTGTTTGCCCTTTGCCCTTTGAACAGTGTAATACAGTCCTCTCAAGTATAAAGAAGAAGGTACAAGGGTTAGAGCCCTGCTCTGAGTAGGTGCTATTGGTCAGAGGGCATCCCTAACCAAGCTTGGATTGACATATATTAAATCTCTAGCTGGCAAGATTAAGCTTAAAGACCTACACGTTAAGCTAATATGAAAAGTCATATTCTGCAACATACTAGATCAGTCTTTCATATACATCAAGCAAGTACCTGATACAGTTAAACACTGACTTCTGTTCTTAAATGATTGGTTGTCTTTGGTATAAATATATAGACAAGAACCACAAAATAAGAAACATTCTAGTCATCTTGGGAAAAAAATGTCCATATACATATATAATCAAGTTTATATATATATATATATATAAACTTGATTAAGAATTGTCTCTTAGGCAATTATATTTATAGTACATTTGAGGCTAGAAAACATAACTCTTCCATTAGTGCAAATTTGGTTTGAGAGCTAATCCCCAATGTTTTGATCAAGTACTTGTCATTTTAAATCTTGCACTGAAAATTATAAGAGGAGGAAGCAGAATCCCCCACACCCGAATCTGCCTTCCACACCTAAGAATGAATCATCTGTATTTTTCTGAGCATTCTAAAGAGTTGCTGTGAGGTGAAAAATGGCCAAGTGTAAAATACTGATGTTGGGGGTGCAGCTCACCCACTGAAAGTCAGATGCAAAAACTTGAGATCTAGAAAGGCAACAAGGAGAGAACAATGTGTCAACTCTTCATCGGGTAGTGGACAAGGAATGTGCACTTAGTGAGAGTTACGTTTTGCAGAAAAATAATTGAATTGGACCCATAGTAGAAGAGTAGCCAGCAAGCTACCATCCTGATCAATTTGTGATGCAAGGTTTGGAAGTATGACACCAGACTGGTCCATGATAGTGAGCTATGAACTAAAGTTAAGAATCTTAAGCAGTATTTTACCAACACTTCTGTTTGTGAACATAAACATCTGTAATTGGGCTTTCCTTCATCTCTGCACTGTGAAAGTACATGGAAGGGCGAGAATACTGATGGGTCGAGAATCCTGCCGGCTGCAAGAAAGAGAATTTTGGAAGTGACCAAAGAGATGGTCTGGCCAAACCCTCATTTGATGAGGAACCCGAGACACAGGGAGGCAATAGTCTTGCCTTCAGTTTCACGGCTGACTGATGGCATATCAGGAGCCAAGGTCTTTTGCACATGTCCCATCACACCTGGGATATCAGATATGCAGTGTGTGTGGTACTATTCAGCTGTGTCCCTGGACCATGGCAGAGTTTTCTCCATCATCTATCAAGCAGACTAATCAGTTGGATTGGCTTATTTGATGACATGGTTAGCCATCTATACACAACACCACGCTTACTGACTCCCATGGATTCTATATCCCTCACAGTACATAGTTGCAAACTGAAAGGCCTAAAGAGGGCATCATGGCAGCTAGAGCCCCTTGGCACCATGCAAGGAGCAGGGTATCCAAACTGCTTCTTAAGAGCTGTTTGGAAATATCTTCTGTTTCACTTGTAGTTGTTTAATGTCTTATTTATTCTTGCGTGGCCTTTTTTTGAACTCTGGGAAAAGATAATAAAGCAAAAAATATCCTTAAGGTCAGGTGGCTGAGACCCTCCTCACTGGACCACGAGTATTGGCTGTGCCTCTGGTTCACTGGCACTGGCTCCAGCAGGAGGCTGGACTGCTGTTTTGCTCTCAGTGAGCTACTTTGGGCTTTGAGGTAGGAGTTTGGGTTGATGAACCCCTGTCTCTGGCTTGAAGATGTCTCTGTGGCTCTGTTTTGTTCTCAGGCTCTTGGGGAGGTCAGCCAACTCTTCATTATTAGGGAGCTGACTTTCTAGTGTGTGGATCAGCCACGCTTTCGGACACTCCTCTTTTCCATTGTGCCTTTTGAATGTTGGCTTCTCACTCAGCATCAACACTTCCACCTACATGCAGACTAGGGAGTCGGGAGAAAGAGCTAGAGTGAAGCACTGGTCATCCATTCAGTCATTCGTCGGTATCAAATATGTAACTGAACATCAAGATTGCAGAGATCAATACTACATGAGTGCCATCTTTGAGGAGTTCAGAAATCTAGTGGGTGACCACATGGTACAACTGATACATGTAACATCGTGGTAAGTACTGCAAGAAAGCTACTAGCAGCATGCTCCCTGGAGCACAGGAGGAAAGACAACAGAACCATGGAAACTCAGGAAGCCTTTACAGAGGGTGTGACAAAAATCATTTCGACATTTTCAAGCTATGTACAATGCCGTCTGTGCACCTTGCAATGCTCAATAAATTAATTGCTGACAACTCATTGGCCATTTTGTAAAATATCTGAAGGGGGAGAATCCCAGTGGTTGAAATGAGGTTGGAGGATTATCTGACTTTTTAAAAATTTTCTTCTTGATTCACATTTACTCAAGCAGTTTTTCACTTACATCTGGCTTTTGTTTAAATTTTTGAATCCTACATGGGGAAGCATAGAGAAGGTTAGATCAGTGAAACAGGTCTTAGAACTACTTTTCAGTTTTATTTCTCTGTAAAGCTATTTGGGATAGCTAATATTTGTGATATGTCCTTCATAATTGAGCACCAAATGCTTATTTCTTCACTGATTCTGAATTACAAAAAGAAAAAAAAACACTCTTAATTATTTGTTTATTCATTAGGAAATTCTCATAGTATCAAAAATAACAAGCAGTCTCTGAAGGGAGACTGTTGTCTCTGTGGCCTTCAGTAGGGCACCCCCTCTGGGTGGCGGGGGCAGTAATTCTTGGCTGCCTTTCCAGTGTGGGCAGGGTCTTGTGTGATTCTGTGCCTTGTTTAGCATTTCCTCCAAGCTCACCACACAACACACATTTTTCAGAATGTTAACACTGTGAGCAATATACTGTGGATTCCTTGACTTTCATAAATGGGTATTTCTCCCCAGGTCATGGCTCAATTTCTAAATATTATACTCCAAACCTATTACAATTGACCCTTAAACAACATATGTTTGAACTGTGCACGTCTACTTATAGATGGATTTTTTTTTTCAGTAAATACCTGTACTGTTTTTGATCCAACTGTATGCATTTTCATACACCATTTTAAATAGGGGACCAGAGTATCCATAGATTTTAGTATTCACAGGGGATTCTGGAGCCAATCCCCCATGGATTCTAAGAGAAAACTTAAATTTTGGGGAAGTCAATAGTTATAGAAGAATTTTTGACTGCAGGCTGTCAACGCCACTAATCCCCATGTTCAAGAGTCAACTGTATTTTGAAGCTTAAATTTTAATGAAGAAAGCACTCATGACCACGTATCATTGTTTATTGTGTTGACTGTGTAGGTGTCCACAGTGAGATACTCTCAGGAGGTGGATCAATGTTTCTCCTGGAGGCAGTATTGCCCAATGGTTAAGAGCTTAGGCTCTGGAGTCAAATGCACTTAGGCTCAAATCCTGGCTCTACCAGTTACCAACTGTGTAATGAGGGAAACTTACTAACTTAGGCAAGTTACTTAGCACCCAAAGCTTCAACTTCCTCATCTATGAAATGGCGCTGGCTAATTATTAGTACCTACTTCCGAGGATTGTTATGAAGATTCAATGAGTTAATGAAGATAAAACATTCATTACCATGCCTGTCACATAGTAAGGGCTCAGTAGATGTTAGTTGTTGCTGCTACAGCTGTTGGGAATATCCCACATCTTGGATGAAATTGGCTGGAAGTCGCCTTGGAGCTCAGGATGTTTCTAGATCAAAGCTGGGATGGCCAGGGTTAAAGTACAGTCTGAGAATTGAGGTCATGCATGGAAATGAAGGAATCCAGAACCTCATCAGTGGTGTCAACATATCTGAAGAACACAGGTGAGGATTGCACCAAGAGTCTAGAAAAAAGATGCTCCGAGAACAAGAACTCTACCTGTTTCCAGCACTATTCAGAACGGGAGGCCTGAGCATTTCTGGCCTCTGGAATAGAGGCATTTTCCCACCTCGGCCCTCCACTCCTCTCAGGCCCCTTCCTTGCCAAATCCACAGTCTTATAACTGATTCTGCTTCCCAAGAACCCTATTGCTTGGATGAGAGTAAACTAGGCAGAGAGTTTGTACATTTTAGCTGCTGAAAAGAATTATGGCCCTTATTATAAATAGTCATTTTTCTTTACTTTTCAGCCTCTTATAAGTTAAGGCATTATGAATTGATAATGCCCAAAGATTAACTGATACTGAGATTGACAAGTTAGAATTGCTGGACCCCCATTGTTGATCTCTAGGCCTTGTGCTAAAATGATGAGCCACCTACCCCCACCAACTCCCATTCACCAGGTACAGTCTCCAAGAGGCCCTGCCTGTCATCTTCAGTGCCATAACTGGGTGATTGCATCTGTAATACCTATATCCAAAGCAGATACTGTCACGTTTGGACTCTGCAGGCTTGAGTATGATATACAACTGCATGCTATCTCCAAAGATTGCATAATTTTAAAAATTAGAGATTATTTTTTAAGGGACGAATCCATACTAATCAGATGAACCAAACAATAATTTGATAATTAAGGAATAATAAGAGGTCTACTTATTCTATGTGTCCTGACTTAGCTTACTTAATGGATCACTCTAGTTCAAAGGTGAAAAAAGAGTTGTGCTGGCAGATACTCAGATCTTGTGGCCTTAAGCTCCTGAGCCACCCTTTTTATTGACAAGTTCCACTCTGTCCTCTTGGCCTTCTTGCTTGGCCTCTTGTTATACCTCACTGCCTCCCACTCCAACTGGTGAACCTAATAGGTGCCTCCTGGGTTTCTAAGTTTTGACCCTACAGGACCAGCTTGCTTCTTTTATCTTGAAATAGTTACACCCCAGAAAGATCACTTTTCCAATCCGGATCCCCTTTCCCTATGGACAGCTGCTCAGACAGCCCCAGCCAGGAGAGGTCCTGCCTCATGGGCATCTTCAATATAACCAGAAGTCTCCTGGGCAATGAGGGAGAAGTTTACAAGGGTAACAAGGGGGGCTTTGGACCATGCAACCACCCAGAGTTAAAGTTACATGATTTTAAAACTATAGAAAAATGTAATTCATACTTAATGAAAAGGGCTTTGAGAATGTTATTTGTGGTAGTCAAGGGGTAGACTGATGCCTAAACACGTTTTGAACCAGCTCTTATTAAGATTCTCACATATGTCTATAGGTCCTTCCTAAATACAAGTATAATTTTGGATACTCCTTGGTCATCTGAAAAAGTTTACAGGCTTCATTTTCATCTGAAGATGGCAGACTCACCCATATAGAACCCTAGAGTTTTCAGAAGTATTTTCACCTACAGGGATTCATCTGCTCTTCCCAAATATTGCATAGAATAGTGTATTAGCAGGTTGATTTAGCCACAGTCATCCAAACATTGACCTGAGCGGGAGTCTAGGGCTTCTGTCCTCTTAGAGAGTATTTTCTTCTCTTTTGGATAGGAAAAGGGTACACTCACTAAGATGAACCAACATTTAGAAAAAACAGATTTTTTAAAACTTTATTGGTGCCATCCAGGGCTGTATACTGATCAATACTACTCTAATTTGGAACATCACTATCAAAAACCATCCCAAAGACTCAGAGTTATAGGAGAGACCATTTCCTAACAGGAGTTTCCAGAATTTCTGGCATCTTCAGAAGTAAAATGGAGTTCAAGATCACATTTACTGTGAATTCTGCACAGAAGCATTTCTATAAAGTGGTATAGGATTTGGGGAGAGTTTTTTGTTTTCTGTTTATTTGTTTGTCTTTAAGCTTGCCTTCTGAATTCTGTAGACCTGCATTCAGATCTTCATTCTCTGACAACATTTTGGAGAAAGTCTGCAAACCTTTACGAGCTTTACTTCCTTATCTATAAAATGTGGATAGTAAAAATATCCGCCTCATGGGTTTTTGTAAGGGTCAAATGAGATAATATGCTTTGTAAACTATAAAGTATCATAGAAATATGAAGATTTATTATTATAGGAAACTCCAGTGTTGGTTCTAGTTTCTTAAAAATTGTTGCATCGTTCATTTTTAAAAAGGTGAGTAGATATAAGTGAAAGTTAAAACAGTCGTCCAGAAAGTATAAATGGCTTAGCCAAAAATTTGGTTTTATAGTAGATGTTGAACATTATCCCTGGGAGGGTTTTCAACTTAAGCTCCTCAGAATTCTGCCTCTTACTTATCCTTAAGTCTTATTTTCTTAAAACCCAATAGATCCCATCTTCAGTAGACTTCTTTGCACACACCTTATGCCTATTCGCCTTCCTCTTGTGTGAGTCAGCGGAATCCCTAAAATATTAGGCATTGAAAAGAGACACCATATGAGTCATATGACAATAAGAGCTAAACAAGTGACAGGTGCCAGAGAGTGAAGAGTCACAGGGGCACCTCTGAGAACTGGAGAAGCTGCCCAGACCTCTTGGCAGCTTGCAAACTGAAAGTCAACCCAGACTTGCCATTGGGTCATTTGTCCCCAAGAACACCAGCAGTTCCTGAGATTATGTTTCTGGAGGTTCTCTCAAGCGTGTGTTTCCTCAAGATATCTGTTGATTAGACAAACCCAGCTGTATCCCATTTACTGCATTTAGAAGTAAACTTCCAGGAAAGTGGGGTTCCAGGGGGGAGGAATCAGCAGGCTGGGCAAAAGAGAGGGTGCTCCTGGGACACAGAAGACCTGTTTACTTCCTGTAACTTCCTGCACCTTTTCTGAATGTCATCACTAGTATATCTGCAAAACAAGAAGAAACGGATGGCCCTCTTCCCTTATGCTGTCTCTGTTTCTATGAAAATACAAATAGTCTGAGGCAAGTTAGCACATTGTGTCAATACTAACAACTCAGAAGAAATGACTTTATGAAACCCTTTCCAGTAGCTGAAACAACTCCTACATATAGCAGTAGTTTTGACAGGTGAGAGGCACGTGGAAAGAGCTGTGCTGAGTGTCAGGGCTGCCTGTCCTAGACCACCTTCCCACAGGGCTGGAGCCTCAATCATGTGAGCCCTTTATTGTGAGGGCTGGGGACAAAGCAAGGTGCCCATTAAGAAATGAGGCCAACAAATTACTCTCTATGAGTCAAATAGAAGACCAGCCCATAGGGGATCATAGTAGAAATATACACCTGAAAGAAGTGACAAGGCTGTCAGGCCTGTTGTACTCATGACCTACTTAATGTTGTGTGCTAGTTAATGTTGAACAACCAGCTTATTGGGGGGCAAAAAATCCTGATTAGTAGTGTTTGCTAATTTCTCTAGCATAAATGCTCCCACCGTGGCTGATTTCAAGCTGCTGCGTGACATCGCTGAAAGCAGAGTTAGGAAGAGGTGTGCACGATCTGTGCCCCTGAGCTGGCGAAGTTGCTGCCAGCCATTCCGCCACACTACAACCTCATAGTCCAATTAAGTGCATTAAGATTTATATTAAAAAAATGTTTCCCACAGGAGAAAAGTTGATTAGCCAAAGTATGGCAGAGGAAGGAAAATCGCTAAGACAGACATTGACCATGACCGTATGAATACTATCCAGAAGAGAGGTAAGCTTGGCAATTGAACTTTGAATATTTCCAAATCTAAAAGCTACATCACCTGTCCTGTGAAATGATTGCATCAGGTTATTTTTAGCTCAACGCCATTAAACCTTAACTTACCTAACATTTCTTTTTCGATCCCATTCTTCTATCATGACCTGGCTTC
>NW_011889035.1:1109319-1131334 GCF_000151845.1 Pteropus vampyrus | reverse complement strand
TTGTTCCCTAGAGTAGGTGATCTTTTTTCACACAGCATGGAGCATGGTCAAAAGGCCTCATATCCAGAGACGGAGGGAAGTTCTTTGTTAGCTGTGGCTAGGAAAATCCCCAGGAAGTTTTTTCTTTCTTTTTTCTATTTTCCATCTTGGGCCAATCACCGTGGCCAAGAAGCTATGGTAAGCTGACTGACCCAATATGGATCAGGGACTCATGCGATGGTGGTAGTAGTTGTCATAAGAAAGACAGAGTGGGGAAGTAAGGTAGACTTCCACACTAGCCCCTTATAGACTGACTCATAGCTTGACTTGACATATAATGAAGACCTTTAAGTATATAAGGTGCTTATGATTTATAAAGCTCTTTCACATTAAGCAGTGGACTACAACTGAATCACGGATATTTTGGTTTCTGTCTTCTCTTAAAAAACAGAAGCTCTGGTAACTCTGGGCCAGCATTTTTACAGGCCCATAATCAGCTATTGCTGAGCGGACAGTTTGTCATGGGCCCCATCATTTCTCTATCATCTCTCTAACCTGACCCACTTTGCTTGTTTAAGTTACTTGCTTAGCTCCTGTAGCCATTTGCGTTTGCTAATCCCTAACATGATCTTGTTTCATTTATTTCTATCCTGTGAGCACGAATTATCCTAGGTTTATAGATTTTAAACCAAGATTCAGAGATTCAACTGACTTTCCTAGGATCACATAGTCAGAAGGAGAGACCCAGAATCTGAATCTTAGAGTTTAAGGTTGTTCAGGGTCATTATATGAGGTCTAATAGATTGTGTACTGCACAACTGTAGGAATGCCTTTTGCACCATAGTCTGTGTGAATTGGGGCCTCTAGAGTTGTGTATTCAACTCTATATGTGGAAGCCCTGAAACTTTTTTCCTTTCCGTTTCACCATGGTTATAATACTGTCACAAACTTGGTTAAAATAAGTCAGTTCTTTCCAATTTTTATTATAGAACAAATACCCAGATAACTAAGTGAAATGATAAATGACCAGGTTAGAATTGAGTCTAAGCACAGACGGATACCTTGTCCAACTTATGGAAATGATATAGTTAGGTCTGCATTGAAGAACTTGCTCCCTAACGGCCACAACCGTTTTAAAGAGTGATTTTGTTATCTTGCGATTTTCCTTGCTCTACAAATAACCCAATCTTTCTTGCTCCCTTTAATGTTAGCCACTGTCCAGAACTGTCAATTAAGTCTTCTAGTGCATTCATCTGCAGAGATAAAATTGAGTCAGATAAAGAACCCATCCTCAAGGAACTCACAGTCAAGTTGACCCATAGTCAAGTTCACCCACTGATCAGTTCATTACGCGTCCTTGCCCCTTCATTTACTTACACAGTCCCAGAACAATGTGACTGTGGAGAATTATTCATTTATCAACAGTTAGTATTGTGTTGTGAAAGTGAGATGGAACAGTGTTTAGCCCATTGCTGAGCACATAGAAAGTGCCTCCTAAGTAACCTCTGTTATGCAGCAGAAGGTTCTGTGAGCCTTTATGCCCTGCTTCCTACGCCTCCTGGCAGGCTGTGGAGTGGAGGGTATGAGTCCAGCTACAAATTTCTGATATTGTTGCAAGTGCTCACATGCCACACAGCCCCTTGAGCCATGTTCATCCCCAGGAAAGTGTTTGATGCTGCTCTATGCAGAGTTCCAACTCCAAACTGCTGGTTGGACAACGAAGATAAGGAGGATGATCTGATCGTCCATATACATATCTCTCCAATACATTTACATAAGGACTGAATCTCAGAATTATTCACTGTGAGAAATTAGAAATTGTATAGGTGTTTCTCCAAATGTTAACATTATGTAAGAACATGCCATTGCTTTATTTAAGATAAGTAAAAACAATTTTAAGGCGCTGACTTAGACTAAGACAGTGAAAAGGGCAAAGAAGAAATCAATTGTTCAATCATGGGGAACTATATCTATCCCCATTCAGGGAGTTAGTGTTTGAAATTTAATAAAAATGCAAAGGGTCAGTCAAGAAACTCCAGGATCTATTTCAATTTTTTTAATTGCTGGAAAATGTATGCAGATCTTATCCTTGAGAACTATTTCATTCCTACCCTTCATCACACAAATATTCTTTTCCTTGAGTGAATAGCCTAATCAGAGTTCGTCCCTCTGTCCAAAGGGTACACGGTGATCCCCAACTCCCTGAAGAAGAGGTTCCCATCATCTCTGAAGTTCTAGGAAACATCTCTCCCCCTCAGCCAGTTGAAAAGCTTTGCCCTTTCCCTCCAATTTTCTTTTTTTCTTCTGATTTCCTGTATTTTTCTCCATAGGAAAGTTTTGGTGACTTTGTACCAGGGATTCACTAGAGCTGATTACACAGATTCTGTCCCCCTCCCCATGATATAAATACATTGTAGCAACAGACATGTAAAAAATTGCTATATGAAAGAGCCTTGTACTACATTTTATATAAACTACAATTGCAGTCATGCGGTGAAACAGTACAAACAGATGAGTGATAACATTTTCAAGTAAGGAGGAAGAGAACAAGGAGGAGGGATCTGACTTAACAATTAAAGGCAAACTGCAAGGCAATGAAGCAAACTTTGGTCTCTTCATGCTAATTGCTTCTGCCTCCACTAACTATGAAGAATGGTCCTTGCCCCTGGCAGGTGAATGAAGCTGGAAAGGAAGGGCCCATTTCAGAGGGCTGTGTGCACTGCTCTGGTGTGTCATACTCTCCTTCTGTTTCTCAGTAGAAGACGAGCTTTCTCAGACATGACAAAACTTACATTTATCATTTAAGATAAAAATTGTAACCCCTAGACTTGTGTGAGGCTCATGGTGTGTGAAACATTTTTAAAGATAACTTTCAGAAGCCATAAAACATGACTATGTGTGGGAAACAGTGGTGGCTCACGAATTGTAGTAGCTATGAGCTACTTAGCTGTAATGAACTCAAAGTGAACTCTTTCAGGGTTTTAAAAAACTGGTTTCAGCCACCTATTAAAAACCCCAGCCTATTAAAGACATGGTGTTGCTTATGAAGCTTGAGAAAGTGGCTTATGCTGTTAATTTGCTCTGCTGTTGTTGTTTGAAATGAACTTGAATTAAAGGAATCTTTGGCATTTTTCTGAACCCACACATAATGGGGTACATTTTTTGGTTGTTTTCTTTTTCTTTTCCTTTTTCTTCCTTCCTCCTTCTCTCCCTCCCTCCCTCCCATCCTCCCTTCTTCATCCTGTCCCTCTTTCTTTCTCCTGGTTTTTTTTTTTTTTTTTTGGTTGCTCTAGCAACTGGGGCCCCAGTGATAAATAAGACCCATGCCCTCACAGAACCCACACACTGGTGTTCAGGTGCCAGGCAAAGCCCGCCTATCTCTACAAGGGTCAGCTTGAGCAAAGATGGGTAAGTGGATGTGTAAATGCAGACGTGACAAAACTTCAGGCTATGGAGCAAGAGGGCAAAGAGCCTGAGAACTGCCACTCAAAATACAAGTTAGTACACAGAAAACATATACCAGAGTTGGCTGACAATGAAATGATTCATCATATTCGATGCAGGGGAAATGTGTCCCTCTTCTCGGCATATATAACACCATGCGGAAATTGTCCATGTGTTTGCCCCTGGCACTGAACTATCTTAGTCAACTTTGTATCACTCTTCCCAGCATTACTATTTACCACACTTCCTGGCATAGAGGAGGGTTAATAAACAATTGTTGGATTAAGCATTCAAGAAAGAATGTCCTCACTGGTGGGCGGTTGAACTAGAAGATTCCTTTCTACTTGGAGATTTTTATCTTATAGAAAATCTGACATGTAACAAGTGCTCCCTAAATATGGAATCAGATGATGCCGGCTTAGTATTGAGGTTATTTGTACCCATGCTTTATCTTCTCATATAATTAGCTCACCCTTTTCTTTAAGTGCGGTCATATTTACTGAGCACTTGGTTAATCAATTTGTATGTGTTATCTCATTTAATTTTCATAATCCTTGGAGTTAATGTTTTGTTGTTGCATAACAAATCACCCCATAATGTAATAGTTTAAAACAAGAGTTTATTATTATCTGTCATGTGTTATCGGTTGACTGGGCACAGTGGGGCCATTCTTTCTGGGGTTTCACAGAGTTGCAGTCAGTTGTTAGCTGGGGCTAAAGGCATCTGTAGGCCTAATCGGGCTGGACATCCAAGATGGCGGTTTTAATGCTGGCTGTTAAGCAGACGCCTACACCATGGCCTCTTCAATGTTTGGGTTTCTTACAGCATGATGGCTGAGTTCCAACAGAAAAGCTTACAAGAGACCCAGACAAAATGACTTAGCCTCAAAATACCTCATCTTGGAGGTCCCAGAACATTGCTTCTGCCACATTCTAATGGTCGAGTCACTGAGGCCAACCCATATGCAAGGGGATGGAATTAGACTCCATCTACTGATGGAAGAATGGCAAGGCTGTTTCAGAAGAGCAACGAGGATGAGAAATATGGTTGTAGTCATTTAAGGAAAATACCATCTGCCATAAGTATGAACTACCAGTATCCCATTCTACAGGTGAAAATATTTTGGAACAATTTAGCTGGGTCACATGGTTAACTTGCTTATTTAAGGTCAACCAAATGCCCTCTGATTTCTTAACCATATGCTTCACTAAGACAAGTGTTCTAAAAGTTTAATGAGTCATCCCTTTAAGAGATGTAACATTGTTTTCAAGAATATAAAAATATAAATTCTAGTAAAATTTATGAACTAGAAATATGAGCTCTAGTAGGATTTGAGATATCATGTTTGAGAAATATTATTGAAGAAAAAACTAACAGTTGTCGAGCTGCTTCAGTGGTTCAGGTAGTTATACACAATATATAAACTCATTTAATCTTTACAATAATCTTTATCTTCAGATGAAAAATGAAATTTACAGAGGTTAAGTAAATTACCCAGAGTCACACAGCCACTAAATAATGGAGCCAGGATTTAAACACAGCTGTGCCTCCGTCTGCTTTCCATGTGGCTCCCTGTTGTAGGTTGGGCTCCTCAGGAAGCCGACTCTGAGATGAGATTAGCGTGAAAGGAGCTGAGGAGTGCTCAGGGGCAACACCTGTGCGGGAAGGGAAAGGCACACACAGGATCAGGCAAAGGAGAAAGTGGGCTGTGATGCAGTCATAACAAAGAACTCCTCAGGCCTGACGAGACCTCTGAAGCTGGAGTAACCCATCAGAGTTGTCCGGAATAGGGTCTGGGCTTTTATTACCATCCCAAGCCTCCATAGCAGACATCACAGTAAATAGTTGCCAAATAAACAAGTGGATCAAGCAATCAATCCAGCATCACAGGGGAGGGACCGCTGATGTGTAAGGACAACCACCTCTGGCTCTGGACTTGGAGGGTCTTTCTTGCTGGATGCTAGAATATTCAGGGCTCCGACTCACAGACAATCCTTAGAAGGAGAAGACAGGTCTCTAAGTCCAAACAAATCGCTACGATGAACACTACAAGTCCCTCTATATAACCTGACAAGGATCCCACAGTGCAGGCTGGTACATTTTTAATGTTGTTGAGTTTAGGCATGGCCTCAAATGGAATCAACTTACAGTATTGAATTTATTTACTCTAGGATTCCAAATTGTGACCACACGCCCAATAAGGAGTTCTTAAAAGTAGATAATTGAGTAGATATTCACTCACAGAGGTGGGTGGTGGGAGATCATTAGCTAATAAGATATTAACAGTCAATCACAATAACAGTCATCTTCAAAGAGTAGCATCCCAAAGAGGGTGGGATGATATAAAGGAACCACACATTTCCCAGACCCATTCCACATGTATATGCCTGATCAGCCTCACCTTCAGTCTCTGTAGAGAATAGGAAGGAGAAGCAGGAAAAATTAGAAGTCAGAAGGAATTAAAGAAAAGATGGGACAACTTAAAGGAAAGAGGACTGATTTATTGAATATACGTTATCTCACTTAATTCTTATTACAACCCTATGAACTTCTCTGATTACAAGCTTTTCAGATGAGAAAACTGAAATTCAAAAAGACTAATTGAGATTCCATGAGTGTGAGAAGAAATGGGGGAGAGAAAGAAAAAGATGTGAAGAGAAGCAAAGGGAGGAGACTAGAGTTGGGGGACAATTTTTAAAATGTTGCCAAAACATGTTCATGCTGTCAGAACACCATGCTTCCTCTCTCTGCTCCAAACTAAGAACCCAAGGGGAAACTAAGTTCCTGAACTCTTCGTCCTCATTCTTCCCATGCAGTTCCCTTTTGTCTTTCTAAATATCTCCAGATCCTGCTTGAGATGCTCAAGGATCTCTGATGGACTGTCTTTCCAGTTTTTGACAGGTGATCACAGAAATCATTCTTGGATTCATTTCTAATAGAGCATTTTATCGACTACTTCTTACACATTGAGGACTTTCAAATATATTTCATTTCCTGTTTACAACAGCTCTGACAAAATAAAGAATTGTTCTTTCATTTTCTGTTTACAACAGCTCTGACAAAATAATTGTCATTTCTATTTTTATGGAAGATAATCTAAAGCTCAGAGAGGTTGAGTAACTGGTTCAGGATGACACAGCTAGTATAAGACCAGGATTTTATGCTAAGTTGGCGTCTACACACTTGTCACTTGATCCTCCTGCGTTAAGGTTATTAGGGTTCATGAGCTCCACATCTACTACCTTGGCCTTGCTTTGGGCTCATCCAAATATTCAGGGGTCATCAGGAATTGCAAATTTTACATGGATCGATTACCCAGTACTAGGCATTTTATAATTTAGTTATTTAATTCAATTCATTGTGTGACTCTTGGTACTCATATAGTATACAGGCCTCCCATCTGCACTGAGTCATTTGGCAAGGAGTGCAAACAGAGGAGGAGTGCAGGAAAAGGGAGGGGCGGAAGAATTTTGTAATGTATAAAGCAGTGAGTGTAAGCACTTCATTTTTGCCTCCCGGTAGATAATCAACGCCCCCATGCTAATATTCACCCAAGGAGTCATTCAGCCTGTACTTTTGGTCTGTGGTTGCTAAGTGATCCCACAGCCAGCACCCACTGTCTATGCCTTTGGCAGTCATCCTTGGTCTGGGGCTGGCTCTAACCTGTGTGGATGCCTGTGGAACCTGTCAGTAGCTCCTCTAGGGTGAGACTAACCACCCCTGAGGCTCTGCCGTTCTGCAGAGCAGATGGGAGGGCCCAGGTCCTTCCAGGTCCTGGCAATATACTGAAAGACTGGCCAAACATTGAGGGCTGATGAGCCATAGCCCAGACTGGTGGGGGCCAGAAGGTGCATTCTGGAAGCAAACCCAAGTAGAATGCACTGACATCTCAGAACCAAATGATAAAGCAGGGGCCATATGAGGCAGAGCCGCCAAAACACTAATACTGTGGTCCTAAGTGCTACCGAGCAACCAAGGAAGTAGGGCAGATAAAGAGGGAGGTAGGTGGAAGAGGGGATGGGAAGCTGCTATTTACTGGGGCATGTGGAAGAACTGGAGTCAAGCAAATGCCAGCCACAGTTTTCGATGGTCTAGATGGAAAGGGGACAATGTCAAAATGTTATTAATCCTCAACCCTGGGTGGTGGAGAGAAAATATATATTCATATACCTATGTACGTATGTACACATGTACCTGTAATTTCTCTTAAACAGTGCTGAGTTTGAGACCCCGCCCCCTCCCTTTGTCATTGACCAATCTTGTAACCTTGCACAAGGTACATAACCTAATTGCAGGTAGGAATTCCCCCAGACCAGGTGGTCAGGGAGGTTTCAAGTGCTGGCACATACTCAGAGCACAAGAAAAAAGTTCCTTTCCTTTGGCTCTCTCGGAGTGAATAGGAAGGCTGCTTTGTTTTCTTCCCCAGCAGAGACATCTAAGAAGAGTGAGGTTCGTGGCTGTCTTTGGAATCCTTTACAGAGGCAGACATGAGTGTGGAGGGGCAGCAACCAGGCCCGGGAGGGCGGGGACAAGGGGCGTTGTTCCCAGGAGGGCTGGCTGGGGCCTGCGCTGACTGGGTTTCTGGCCGGCAGTAGGCAGGTTTGCTCCCCCAAAGGAGAACTTTTCCATCCCGGCCCACCACGGCCAACGTCCAACAACAGTGCTGTTAAAAATCAGGAATGCAGGAAAATGCCAACGACTGTTTGTTTTCCCTTGGGGCAGGTAGTAGAGAAAACAGCTCCTTTTCTTGGCTAGGTGGAGTCTGTCCTGTCTGTGGTGTGGCTGCACCGAATTCCTAGCTCCCCAGAAGGCGGCCACCTGACAGCACCGCCCCTTCCTCTCCGCGACCTCTCGGCGGCTCTACCTGATTCCTCGGGCCCAGAAAGGAGATGATGCCTACCACGCACAGGCCTGAAACGGGGATAAAGTTGTCCCCACCCTTAAAGCTCTCCAGTGCCGGGAGATTGAACGGCGGCTCAGTCCCAACAGCTGGTGATGTTGCAGTTGCGACTGCAGAAAAAATTATTCTACATAACATGCCCATCTCCAAGGAAACCTGGCGCCTTCTTTGAGGCTCCCAAGTCCCACAGGGACGGTGGTGGAGAGATTTCCCGCTTGGAGAAGGAAGGCTGGGCGGCGGATGTCTCTGTTTTCGGGTAGTCGGCTGTTTCTGGGATCCCGGGGCACCTCGGCGCCCCTTCGCAGGGCTCCGGTTCGACCCAGGCGGGGATTCGGCTTTGAGAGAATCTTCTCTTTGATCGCAGTGGGCGCCGCGGGCCTCCAGGTGGCCCGCCCTGTGGGGACAGCGGCTGAAAGTCTGACGGCGGCAGCCCCATCGTGGGTCCTGCACGCGCCGGAGGCTGAGCGCCCCGCGGCCGCGGTCCCCCACCACTCTCCCGACACCCAGCCGCGCCCTACATCTTTGGTGACGCTCGCTGCTGGGGGGACGATAAGCCCAAAGTAGACGCGGAGCCGCTTGACAGCCAGGGCCCCTTCCGCTGGCCAGACCTCGCGTCGGTCCTCGCTGCGCGAGTTCTTCCCCCTCCTCCGGCTGGGAGCCTCTGAGAGTCAGAGGGGAAGCCTCAGACCCCACCCCCCCGAAACATGCACTCTCATCTCCCCGATTGTGCATTACCCTCAGCGCCTCCGGGGACCCGCTGGAGACCCCGGTGGGGCTGGATCCCACCACGGGAAGGGCCGCTGCCCCGCGCGAGGCCGTCTCTCCACTGCGGGTCCCCGCCCCGCTAGCCCTCTCGTGCTGCACGGTGGCCGGCGCCTGCGACCCCCGGCGGTCTCACCCGGTAGCCCGACTGGGAAGGGCTGAGCGGTGATAACACTGACGGGGGTCACTTATTAATTTACACCGAGAAAGAGCTGCCAGGGGTCCACGCCTGTGAATCCACCTGTGGAGAGCGTCTTTTCCCTGGGAGCAAGAGCCAGCGGAGGCCTGGGCAGGCGACGTTGCTGAAGATGGTGAACTTAGAACAGGGGCGTTAGATGAATCAAAGGTACGGTGGTGGCAGGCTCAGCTGTTTGACCCATCTCATTGTGACCAGATACTTCTGTGAGCCCCAAAGGGCCTAACCTTACCTAGACATGTGCCCCCTCCCCCCTTTTATGATGTGTCGCTTCTGCGATGTGTTAATAAGTGCAGTCGGGTTACAATTCCGTCCAGCTGTTTTTCTCTCCACTGTGAGCTGATTTCATAGGTTCACCGGCAGAGGGCAACGTTATTCCAAGTTCTCGAACGTTCCTAGGTATTTCTCTACCTACCTAACTGGTGAGATGGGACTGGTATCTTTCTTGTTTGCAGCCATTTCCTTTCCAGGCTGTTCTCTTTTCTCCTCCTCTCAGGCATCAGGCGTCCTCCAGTAGATCCAGTAGATCTGGGATCTCCCTCACCTGCCATAAGGCTTAAGGTCCCTGCACCTCTTGTCTTTAGCAGAACAAGTTTGAACTGGCTACGTCTGGGCGACTGTCTTTTTATTCTTCCTCCTGAGAACTGTTTACATTTTAAGGAGGCACAAAAGCTCCAACCTAAGGAAAACAGGCTAGGGAAGGCAGGATGTGTGTGGATGTGTGCATGAAAGCGTGTGTGTGGGGGGCACGCGGGCGGGGGGGGGGTGCCGGGGAGAAAGGGAGAGAGGGGGAGAGGTGGCTGGGCAGCCTCTGCAAGAGGGTAAGGGAAGGCTTTCACTGTTTTCTGAAATCACCTCAATTTCCAGTTCTTTTATCAAATGAAAGCACCTACTCTGTGCCAGCCACTCCGTTGCATACTATCTTAGTGCAATAAGCTCTGGACCTTAGAGCTGTTAGATCCAGCTGGAGTTCTGGCTCTCTCCCCGTGAATTTCCTCTTACAGTAGTACAACTTGTTCATAGCACTTACCACTATGCAACTAAACTCTTGTATAGTCATTTTATCCATTTAATACATTATTTACAGAGTGCCTACTATATGCCAATAAATGACTCCTTGCCGAGCTTGCAGTCAGACAGACATTTTATGAACTTTGACCTTAATGTGAAAGAAATAGGGAACTATTTATGGATTTTGAGCAGCAGATGAACTTTTTCTGTTCACAAAGATCACACTGGCAGCTGTGTTGAGAATAGACCGAGGTGGTAGTTGAGCAAACTGGAGGCCACGGTAGTGATCAAAGTGAGAGACGGTGCCCTGCCAGGCCAGGGGTAGTGCTGAAGGATGAGAGAAGTGGTCAGATTCAGGATATGTTTTTCAAAAGAGAGTTAAAATGATTCCTGTTCAATTGTGGGGTGTGAGAGAAGAGAAGAATCGAAGATGACTCTGAGCAGCTGGAAGGATAGAGTTGCTGCTGACTGGGACTGGAAGACTGTGGAGAAGAGCTTAACTATGGCTATGAGATATTTCTTAGAAAAACTAGTAGAGAGATAGAGATAGACTGCATTGAGGGCTGGAGATAGACATGCGGAGTTGTCGAGATACACTCAGGAGGCGCTGAAACACTGAGGCTGGAGAGATCACTGAGACAGGGAGTGGGACAGAGGAGTCTAAGCACCGAGCATGAGGCCGCCAACATGCACAGCACTTCTGTTCTCTCTGCTCCGCTACAAGTCCCATGATCCTCTCTTGCTCACGGCTCCATGCACAGTACCTGCTCAGAGAACACCTATGAAATGAATGAACCTAACCCCTCTGACTCTCCCTTCCATCACATGGAAAATGAACATAAACATGATACCTACCTTATGAGGTTGTTGTCAGGAAAATTAAGGACGATGAAAGTGTAAATGGTTTACAAAGAATATGCGTGCAGTTTATTTTAAAACTGTAGGTTTGAAGATTTCATTCTCTACTGTTATTTATAACTCAGATTTATAGCTTGTATTACTTGATGATATCTTCACAATTAATTCCTGATGCATGCAAGGCAAACACTGTTATGGTATTCTTGTTTTATAGATGAGGAAAGTAGGCTTAGTGAGGTAGAATAACTTCCTGAAGACACACATCTAAAAGTAATA
The DNA here is from genome assembly GCF_000151845.1 of Pteropus vampyrus. Lineage (NCBI taxonomy): Eukaryota > Metazoa > Chordata > Mammalia > Chiroptera > Pteropodidae > Pteropus > Pteropus vampyrus. The sequence continues at coordinate 1,119,908 of NW_011889035.1, read as the reverse complement.
TCAGTGGCTAACATATCTGAGCGTATCTGTGTCAGGCACCGTGCTGACGATTTTGCTTATATGTTGCAGCACTCCAAGGTGGGTATTATCATTCATGTTTGCAAATGAGGAACCTGAAGCATAGAGAGGATAGGTAACTTAGCCAAGGTCATGCGATGAGTGGGTGCAGAGCCTGGGTCATGAAGCAGACATCCCGAACCTGACTTGAATGTTCTTTTCCCAGCCTTGTAGCACCTCTTCCTCATTAATGTCCTAGACTTCTGCAAGGGCTGGGCTTCACCATGGGCCAAGAGAGTGGCTGTCTTCCTGGCTTTGGAGTTGGCAAAATTCTCTCTCCTCCCATTTCTGTCTTTCTCAGCCTGCTTCAGGATCTCAAAGTTAAGTCACTCTTTGAGAACTCTCTGGAGCAAGCTACATCAAAGCATTTTGGTTCATTGCTGCCTCTCTCTGGAATGCTCTTTCCGCTTTTCTCTATGTAGTGAACAACTCCTGTGTTCTTCCAAATCCTGGGGAACTACAATGTGTTTTTCCAAATCCAGCTCATATGTCACTTCTGTGAAGCCTTCCCTGTTTGCACCAGAATTAGTTACTCCTTAGTTCACGTGACACCTTGTTCATACCTCTGTTGTAACAAGTGTCACAATAAGCTGACAGTTTCCTATGGATTTGAGTGATGACACTGTAAGAGTGTGATTTACTCTAGGAAAGCTTCTTATTTTTCTCACGTCTTTGTATTCGACATAACGTTTGCTTCATGAATACATAAACGAATGAATGACCCATCAATAATCACTATGAAAGCAATTTTATGGATCTCAAATACTGTTTTAGAGATGAGGAAATAGGCTCAAAGAAGTGACTTTCCCAAAGTCACTATGCTAATTAAATATTGGAGTCTGAATTCAGAGGGGTAATGAGGTTGTGTCTCACGAAGTCTCTTGACAACTGGTGAAGTCCAAAAATTTCATGCTGCTGTTGCCTTCTTTTCCTGCTGCCATCCGGGGTCCTTGAACTCTCTCCCAATTGATCCGGCAGGTGGCAACAGAGGCCAAGGAAAGGTGCAGCATCCTGGTGGGAGCCCCTGTCTGGGGACGTGTGCAAGGAAGGCAGAGCTCCCTGATGGCAGTGACAAGGTGACTTGGAGAAATTCAGGCAAGGGAGAGCATCTTATACCTCCATAACTCAGAAAGAAATTGTTGACTCTTTTATTGTAAACACTAGTTATAAAATTGGAGTGAAGAATAGAAAAGCAAGTAAAATAAAAAGACATCAAATAACAAAATGAAACCTTATATTTACATGGAAAAGCCACACGATCTGTCCCAAGTCACAGAGTTAGAAAGTAGCAGAGGGGAGGGTCAAAGCCCATTGCCTCATGTCATCTGCAGACAGGTTTCTGCCTGATGGTTGAGCACAGAGAAACCAGGTGTAGGTAGGACTCAGAGGATGTTTGGTCATGGACTGATGGCGACCTGGAGGGTCAGAGCTTCTGGCTTGTGGGGCTCTGTCCCCAGTTCTGCCCTAATAAACCAATGGCTCACTAAAAAAAAGCAGAGTGAAGGTCATCATGTTTGTCAAGGACAGGAAACTCTGAATACTTACAGTGGCCACGTGGAAGAGTGGGGAATTGTACAAATCCAAACAGAATGGGCAAGAACAGCATGGAAGAGATGTGGTTTTAGAGGTAGTGTATGTAGAAAAGGATGGGGCTGTGGCCTTTATAATAAAAATTCATGTTTGTGTAGTACTTGTAAGGCATGTCCATGATCTCTTTACTCCTTAAGACACACTATGAGGTGGTAATGGGGAAACTGAGGCTGGGAGTATCTTGTTTAATGAAGTGGTGGCGCTGTAGCGTGAATTGCATTTCTGTGACCCTTGGGTAACTTCTCTGCTTTCACCCCACATCTCTAACCAGGCTACATGTTCTGCGTATTCTTTCTTCAGTCTCTAATCTCCAATCCGTCCACTTGCCCTATTAGAGGAGTGCGTTCTCCATCTATCTCTTTCTGGGACTATTGCATGACCTCCACATTTGATCTTGTCCTGTCTTTCCTCCAGTTAATGTGATATGTGCCGCATGATTAGGTTTGCCAGATTGAGGAAAAAACAAAAACAGGATGTTCAGTTAAATTTGAAATTTAGAAAAATAATAAATAATTTTTATTATATGGGAATATTACATTAAAATTTTTTGTTTATCTGAAATTCAAATTTAGCTGGGCACTTATATTTCATCTGGCAACCCTACATATGAGTGATAATTCTGAAACATCATTTCTATCATTCTGAAAATGTCCAATTTCCCTGTTACCTACAGGGCCGGGGCCGCAAACTCAAATTCCTACAGGGCCTGGGCAGGTAACATAAATATATACGTTGGGTGATCAGTAGGAGGATGGGGCCTGGAGCTAAACTGAAACTTGAAGAGCAAATGCTCCCCTCCCCAGACATTCAAATTCAGATTTTAAAATATATACGATAAATTTCTATTAAAACAAAAAGCAAACACACACACACACATATCCATGGCTGTCAGAGTCGGCCTTCCTATCTGCTACCCAGCTAAGGCAAACCACTGGGCCAGGCCTTGGAGGCCCCAGACGAGCGTTCTGCCCTTCACTCCCACCATTCTCCATTTCGGGCCCTTACCCCTCCTGCCTCCTCTCTCTTCTACCAGCTAATTCTCACTCATTATGGCCCACCTACCTCACCCCAGTCCATCTCACTCATTACTTCCACCATGCCAGTCCTGCTGGCCACTCAGGTCCCTTTCCGTGGTCAAAGTACCTCTCTCTGTACAGGGACATCACTAAAGATCACATCATTTTGCTCTCTAACAGTCCACAGGGAAGACAGAAAGTGACTTTGAAAGGCCTCTACCATGTACCAAGTCCTTCATATGCAGATCTTTGCTTATCCTTGGTCTCCTCTCTTTCGTGATATGGTGAATCACTCAAGAGTAGCAGCCCTGTGTCGTATACCACCAAATTCCATATTGACTTTTGGTATAAAGACCTGTTCAATATACACTTATTAACGGGACCAAGAATAAGAATGTACAAACTTCTGAACTCGATAACTGCAGACTGGAAGCAAAACCATACACAAGTACTTCCCCCACCCCCACGTTTCCTTACCTCACCCTGTTACCTCCCAATTCTAGTTTGAAGCATGTTTCAAATCTGAGGCTTTTAGCATAATTTAAACTTTGGCTTAAAAATTCATTTTTCACAGAGCTGATTAGGACCTGAATTTGGAAGATGCTGGTTCTTTTTCGGCCTCATCTCTAAAAGTTTTGTTTTATTGGAAAACTGGCTGTAGCACCTTCTAGGCCTCCTCTTGTACATGTTGAACTAAGCCAGGTTTGGGATTTGAAAGGAATACCATTTAATCTTGGCAAAGCCCCTTTTGTTTCTAAGGGGAGAACAAAGCCCCGAGGAACATGGATGACTTGGGCCAAGGACCAGATGGCGAAAGATGTGATCCGCTTCTCTAGGGGAAGGGCAAGAATCCTGGAAATACATGACTCAGACACCAAGTTTGGAAAAGGAAAGGGACAAGTGCTGGCCAGGCAACCTTTCAGTTTTCCTAACTCCAAAGATTTTTCAAATATTCTCCCCCTCACAATTCCTAGCCTCCCCAGCTACTTCTGGCTGCTAGGTGCTGAGTGTAGGGCTCAGCTGAGCTGGGCTAGACTGCTCTACGGGGACTGCTTCGTGCCAGCTGTGCCCCCACGGAACTTCGTCTTCCAGACTTTCTCCTGCTCCACAGCTGCCTCTAGGAGCTGCCCAGCCTGGGAGAAAACCTTCTGGAAGCGTTGCCTTTTGAATTTTTCTTCTTCTTTTTTTAATGGAGTTCCTTCCTTTCAATGGGAAAAGTTGTCATGACAAATAATACATCTCTTTTTTTTAATCATTAGGCTCCAAACTTCTCCATGGGGGAAAATGGCTTTTTAAAAAATTTGAAAAAAAGTTTCTAAATGGTTTAAAATTGTCTTTTTAATTGAATAAACTTGAAAAAGCTCTTTATTATTCATAGCTTCAAAGAGACTATACTGGGCTCCTTGGACAGGACTCAGAGCAGAGTTTCTTTACTGGAAATCAGGAGCAGAAAGAAAAGGAGACCAGAACACATGAGTGAATTTTACGGGATTTGTGGATTTTCCTTAAATAGCCTAGTTCAGTGTTTGGGGTCAGCGGGAGGGAGTTTGCATGTGCTGCAGGCCAGGTACTGCACTGAGAGCTGGGGATGCAGAAATGAATGAGACCCAAACCCTGGCTTTCTCTGCCTGATGGAAGAGGTGGACATAGGCACCCTAAGTCCTGCCCCGTAGAAGCAGTGTAGTGCAGTGGTTAGGAGCACTAGCTCTGGAGTAGAAGGCCTGGTTTGTGCACTGGCTCTGCCACTTCTTTATGGGCTGTGTGGCATTGTGCATGTTACTTAGCTTCTCTGTGCCTTATGTTCTGCAACCTAAAACAGGGTTAATTATAAAACCTACTTTATAGGGCTCCTGTGAGGATTTAATGAGTTCAGATAATTAAAAATACTTAAGCACAGTGCTTGGCACTTATGTTTATTACTCTCATTCAGAACGTGTGGAGGAAATGTGTGGGAGCACAGAAGTGCTGCAGTTGACTGCCTGGATGTGGCAGGGGAAGTGGCAAAGAGCAGGTGGCATCTGAATCGCACCCTGAAAGATGAGTAGGAGTTCGGTAGATGAAGGTGATGCCCATGAACCCAGATAGGGAGGAGTGTGGTCAGAGGCAGGAGAGAGGTGTTGCTATAAGGAGGAGCAGAGGTCAGTGTAGCTGCAGCCAAGGACTTGTATCTGGATGGGGAGGAAGTAAAAGCACAAAAGGAGTCTGGAAAAGTGGGGTCAGGCTAGATTGAGAAAGGCCTTGAATTCCATGTAATAGGTCATTCATTCACTCATGTAAATCACCTCCTCTATCTGATGTACTGTAAGTGCTCAATAAATATTAGCATTGTTATTATTAGCGTTATTATCAAGTTTTTACAAGCACCATCTCATTGAATACTTGCAACATCCCTGGAAAGTAGGTTCTATTGTCCCCATTCTATGAAACGAAGAAAGAAGGCGTAAGGAAGATGTGGAATTTGCCCAATGTCACTGAACTAGTAGGAGGCGGAGCCAGGAGATAGCTGAGCTGGAATTTGAACCAGTCTGACTCCAGAGACCAAGCTCCTAACTGGTAACTTTGTGCTTTTTCACAATGTTTAGGGCTGTTTAAGGCAGCTGCCTTAAAACAGTGCTTTCCATTTGCCTAGTTAAATGGGATTGTGTGTGAATACAATAGTTTGCTTTGAATGAAATAAACTAAAGGAATCCAATAAAGCAGTCTGACAGGGACCTTCAGTGAATAAATGTGCCCTCAGCCTGTGGTTTTAGGTAGCTTGGGAGGGGAACTCTTGGACCGTACCCTCATGGTTCAAGCCCCAGAGGCACCGGCCATCTGACCCACTGGTGCCCTTAGCACAAAGATCACCATGGCAACCCCAGTTAGCATTTCTTTGCAGACTACTTGGCAGGGCTGAGGTGTGCCTGACACCCTCTGTGTCACTTTGCTTTGAGCAAGGGTTTGGCTTCCGATTGGACCAGGGCCCGAAATAACTTCTCTTCCACCAGTGGGCATTTGTCCTGGGTCAGTTTTACAGGTCCTCTCCCATCTTTTGGGAGACACTCACTGGTGGAAGGCACGGAGTCAGTGGGTCCCTAGCACTTGCTAGGAAGTAGCTGGGGAAGGAAGAACATTCTCCAGTGGGGAAGCAGACAGCAGGAGCCAAGGAGTTCCCCTTCTTCAAACACTTCTCTGTTCACTGTGCTCTGGTGTCTTCAGTGCTAGAAGTTTAAGAAATCACCATGGCACCCCTCCCTCCCCCATGGCATTTCCCCTGGAGGCGGGGGGTGGGGGTGGGGGGGTGGAGGGGCTCCTCATTAGCATCCCAATGCAGATGAGCTGCTCTGCAGAAATGCCACTCCCCAGAGAACCCTGCCCCGCCCCACAATTCACCCTTACTCTTTCTCTTTACAACCCTTACTCTTTCCCTTTCCAGTTTGTACTTCTATAATGGCACAGCTTTCTCTCTTAATGCCATTGCCCCTCTACCTGACTGTAAACTCCACTCAGGCAGAGAACACGTCTGTTTTATTCCCTGTCCTGCGGCCAGCATTGAGAATAGGCGGGGCATGTGGCTTTTTTTTGTCTGCGTCTGGCCCTTCCTTCTCTACTTCCTTCCAGGCACTGGTGCCTTCTCCTCTTTCTGGCTTTAAATGTTGAGTCCCTCAGGGCTGGCTCCTAGGTTACCTCTGTCCCTCACTCCTTTTCCTAAGCCAGCTCACCCATGTACAAAGCTTCAATTCTCCTACTTGACATCTTTGTCTGTATGACATAAAGTTACCCCAAATTCCCAGTGACCAAGGCAAACGCATGGTCTCTTCCCCAGAACTTGGCCCCTTTCCAGTGTTCTCTGAGTAAATGGCTCCATTGGGTAGCCATATGGGCAAGCCAGGAGCCTAGGAGTCATCCTGACACCTCCTTATTGTTCGCCCTCCTCCCAATCCAATCGCTTTCACCTCTAGCGTATCTCCCAAATCCATCTACTTCTCACCATCTCTGCAGTCCCCAACCTAGACTGTGCTACCTCCTCCTTTCACCTGACTGGCATATTAATAAGCCTTCTTGATTGTATTCTGGTCCCCTCCATTCTTCATGCACCAGCCAGAATGTCCTTGAAATGCACATATGATCATGTCACTATCATTCCTCCCTTCTCCACACACACAATTGAAAACTCTGCTCTTACACTAGGAGCCACAGCCCAGACCACACAGTAGACTGATAAGGAAGACGAACTCTCTGGGTGATCTCCTGTGTGACCTCTGTGTGACCCCAGTGTCTGGCCTGTGTGCTGGGGGCATCTCACACGGGCAGGCCCACCTCTTAGACAGTGTCTCTTCAAGATACCTTCCAAGTCTTCTCTTGGCCCAGAGAGCTTGCCCATCCTTGCCATGGCAAATGCTGGGAGGGCAGCTCAAGCTACAGTTTAGCCTGTGTGCTTTCTTTTAGATCGGAGGTCAACACCAGTCTATTGGGTTCTCTAATCTCCTCAAGATATGTATAAATTTCTCACAATGGTCTCTGTGATCCGAGTGAGACTCAAAGCACAGTTCTTTCTAAAGAAATCCTCTCTTCCAGCCTTTTCAAGCTCTCCTCTTCTATTGCCAGGATAGGAGTTGAGGTAAGGCCCTCAAACAGGTTTGGGATCACCTCTTTTGCCTGTCCAGAATACATGGTTTCACTTTGAGGTATGAGAGCACTTTGCCATGTCTGGAATTCTTTTGGGGCCACAGGTAGAACTGAGTAGAAAGGGTTCCACTTATAGAAGGTGCTCCTTGGAAAGAATTGGGCAGAATCTACCATTATGAGACAAGAAAGGGCATATTCCGTTTGGAAAAGTTGGGCACAGTCCTGAGCAGCTAGAAGCCCCATAACAACACCAGGAATTTGAAAGAAAAGCCATACAGGCTAAACTTGGCTCTGTCACCACCAGGCCTGCTGCCTGACATTGGAGGGCAGGGTCTTCTGAAGTCCTCAACTTTGCCCACCCCTGTAGAGTAGGAGGTCATCCTACTCTCTCAGTTAGTCCTTGTACCCCATCTGGGTATAAGCTTGTTCCATGGACATCAGCTCTGGCCCCAACCCAGAGGGCTTGCTTCTGCAGGGGATGGCTCTGTAAGAAGCATCCCCCGGCCCTGTGCCAAGCAGCTGGAAGCCTCAGTGCCTCCACAGCCACTCCAGGTTGGGGAACCACATTTCTTTTGAAAACCGTACAGAATGATTTTTCTTCAACCACATAGTAAGAGTCCTTCTCTCTTGCTTAGATGTCCCATGGCTGTCAGCCTTGTCCCTCACTAAGTCCTCATTCCAAGCATAGAGAATTTCTCTCTTATCTCACCAAGGGCAGCACTGGGTAAAATCATGAAGGAGAAGCAGGTTGTCTGAAGTGCTCGTGACCATGGGAAAGGGTACCTTGTGCACGTTGGCAAGGTGCAAACTTGCACAACTTTTCTGGAAAGCAATTCAGAAATGCCCATCAAGAGCATGAAGAACATTTTTGCCCTTTGATTGAGAAGTTCCATTTTAGTAGTTCCCAGTTCAGGAGTAGTTTGTAACAGAGGTTTGTAAAGGGGAATTCATTTTCCCCATGGGGAATTTATCTCTGATGTAGCTTCTTCTGGATTCCATTTGATTTGCTGCTTTAGTAACATGGGAACATTCTTTGGTTTCTCTGTCATATACTGAACGAAGAGAGAGAAGGTAGGCAGTCAAGGTGGATTTAAGGCCATGAGGATGGTACTGTCTAAGGGGACCTGCTTCCGAAAGATACGTGGTTCTCAAAAGGAGACAGTGTGGTGCTGAGTGAGTACATAAAAATCTGTGTGGGGAACTAGTAAAAAGAGAAATCGTATGAGCTACTTAGCTCCCATTCTGACTCAGTAAGTTTGGGTGGTTTCCAGGAATGTCTATTTTTAAGAAGCTTCCCTATAGATTTTGATGCACAGAGAGGTTTTGAGAAACATGACTTAGACTGTAATCTACCATAGTCCTTTTGGTTTTCTAAGAATTCCCCTAGGTCTTATTTTCATGAGAATATTGTATGTCACACAGGATCCATGCATTCAAGAAATAGCTGAAATACCGGACAAGCATTCTTACCACAGAGCTATAGGAAGAAGAGTAATTACAAAAGATACTATGTAATCTATATACCGCTTTCAAGTGCACACTGCACGTAGATACAGAAAAATCAAGAATGACTTCAGCATGAAAAAGTATTGTGCTCACAAGCAAGCATGGGCATTTGACCTCTTTTCCTAGGGGTCATGTGAAGTGGGTGCATGTTTCTACATTCACCTTCGCAGCACTTCTAAGACTGTCATATGGTGTGCTTTTAGAAGGAGCTGAGAATTCCTTTTTCATATCTGCCCAATCCAACTGTCTTCTCTCCATTCTGCCTGGAGGTCATTTGGTAAATCGGGGCTGCAATTATTTCCACTGTCAGGAAGGTATCTATTTGGTGGGAGGGGTCATTAATTTTGCCCCCTGGTTCTCAAAATGTGCTGGACATTGGACTCACCAAGAGAGCTTCTCCAAACCAAATGTCCTGGATGCACCTCAGACCGATTCCATCAGAATCTCAGGGTGGGGGTTGGTTCTCAGATATCTATATTTTTTAAAGACCTCAGGGGATTCTAGATACAGTGTGGTTGAGAACAATTCATTAGGCCTAAATACCGCTTGAGGTGGGAATAGGAGTATAGGAGGAATCTTCATTGAAAAGCCAGGAAGAAAATATTTCTTTTCCTTGTACCCTACCCCTATTCATGATTCCCTAATGACTTTCTGCGTCCACCTGTTCTTCTATGTTTTTTGTTTTTTTTTTCCCCTATCTTTTCATAGCCTTCATATATCAGCCTGTGGTATGACCCTGTAGTTTTATTACATTCAGAACTGGAAAGCTCTTCTTATAACCCAAATATTTTTCCTCAGAGTCTGATCATATGACCCTCAGGTACCTGGGATGCTTTTTAAAACTGGAGGCTCCTGGTCTCTGCCCCATGCTCACTAAATCAGAATCTCTGGGGGTGGTTCTGTAAATCTGAATTTTATTTTAAGTTTTTTTTAAAATTAAGTTTATTGGAGTAACATTGGTTAATGCAATTATATAATTTTCAGGTGTACATTATAATTTAACATCTATATATTCTATTGTGTGATTCCCACCCAAAGTCCAGTGTCCTTCGGCTACCATACCATACCTTTACCCACATTACCCTCCCCCTACCCTCCTATATTTGACCCCCTTTACCCCGTCTACCTCTCCCCTCCTCCTCCACCCCCTACCCTCTGGTAACCATTAGTCCTTGTCCATGTCCCTTACTCTCTGTTTATCCCATTCATTTGTTGCTTTTAGGTTTATATCCCACATATAAATGATATCATGTGATTGTCAACTTTTTCTGTCTGGCTTCCTTAGCTTAGCATGATTATCTCGAGGTCCATCCATGTTGTCACGAATGGCAGTATTTCATCTCTTCTTATGGCTGAATAATATTCCATTGTATATAGATGATTCTCTAGCCAATCATCTATCATAGGACACTTTGGTTGCTTCCATGTCCTGGCCACTGTGAATAATGCTACTATGAACATCGGTGTGCAAATATCTTTTCGGATATGAGTTTTCAAGTCTTTGGGGTAAATACCCAGTAGACGGGTTGCTGGATCACATGGTAGATCAATTCTTAGTTTTTTGAGGAACCTCCATTCTGTTTTCCATAGTGGCTGTACCAATTTGCAGTCCTACCAGCAGTATAAGTGTTCTTTTTTCTCCACATTCTCTCCAACATTTATTATTACCTGTCCTGTTGATTATAGTTATTCTAACAGGTGTGAGATGGTATCTCACTGTGGTTTTGATTTGCATTTCCCTAATAGCTAGCGATGTTGAGCATCTTTTCATATATTTGTTGGTCATTTGTATGTCCTCTAGGGAGAAGTGTC